>NC_140570.1:30600470-31137970 GCF_057381845.1 Rhamphochromis longiceps
TTTTTTTGTTGCTTCTCTTGAAAATTATACTACAATCTATTTACTCATATCCATCAAATGAAAACTAATTTAATCTCAATTGACCTATCTAGAACTGTAAAAGACCAACAAGACCATAAGAGCCTTCATCAAGAATTTAATGGGGAAGTGGCGAACAATGCTACAGGCCAACCTCAAGCCAAATACACAAATCTCCATCAAGTGCTGCTCGGCATAGGCCTGAACCCCCTTCAGCAAAATCATTAACAAGACTCGCTACAGATAACGTCTGAAGCAAAGGAGCAAATGTCAGCAACTTCCTCTACATGGATGACATCAAGCTTTATGTCAGGAGTGAATGAGACACCGATTCACTGATCCACACTACTAGGATCTACAGCTATGACAACATAGCCGAGATCGAAATACACTAAGTGATAGATGCAGGCCTGGTCTATCAAAATGTTCTTTTCTTTTTTAATCAGGTTCGTACAGCTGTTGTTGGGCTAGAACATCTTAGTTGCAATGTAGAAATGAAGTTACCTTTTAGCTATTAGCTTGTTATTATCAAATTGCTTTAACCATGAGCCATTTATTTTTCCCTGAGTCTCTTCCTCTCTCTACCTTTTTCGTTAACTACAACTTCCTCTGTTTCTTCCTCACTCTCTTGTTGGGACTGCTGGTCCTCTCTCCATGGCTAATGCTGTGCCTCTATTCTGAGAGCACATAAATAATTTTTGCAAATGTTGCATTTTAAGGAGACAATTATTTTGAGCAAACAAAATTCATTTCAGTGTTTGCTATTATACATATACACACACAATAACTGCCATTCTCGCTCAGTTGTTGGCATTTGCTCTTGCTCAGATCTCTGCTCTGTGTGCTCTCAGTATGTCGCTTCTGCTGTCAACATCTCTGCTCCCTGCACACTCAACTTCTGCTCTTCTTCTGTGGTGGTCCATCAGTGTCTAATTGCTAAATAGATTAATTGAATTATGTAAAGCAATAAATCATATTAAATTCCTTTTAACGATCACTCCTTATTTAACTGTTTTTATACATCTTAGAGCACAAATAGGAAACTCAGAATGAGGCCAGTCATTTCATGGACAATTTTTATTTGAAAATCACTCCCATTCACTTTTTAGACTCTTTAACTCTTTACACATGTCACATCAGAATTTTGAAAACAGACCTGATTTGTTTGACACAGTAATATATAAAGACAGCTATATTTTTGTTCAGTCAGCACAAACTTCTACAGGCCATAGTCATAGTCTGGTTTTCCATCAACGAAGGACTTGAAGAAGGCCTTGTGGGCATCTACGCTGTGTATTGTGGCTTTGACAGCTGGATCTTCCAGCATGCGCTCTGTCCACATCTTCATCTCAGGTGTGCCATCCAGACAGCTAGGAGACAAAAGTAAATTACAGCATGTGAACCCACATTTGTTTGCAAAACATCCAGCAGACAGGAAATAAATATAAGATATTCAGTAGATGCTACAAAGGAAGAAAAGCTCAAATTAGATATTAAACTGTTACTTTAGTTGTGTTACAGTTTTGCAGATTGGGCACTGTTATTTCTTCATTTGAAAGGAAGAAAAATAAGTCCACATGGAAGAGGTAAACCTTTATGGAACAACAAGATCTGGAAAACCTACTGTTGCAGCTCAAAGACCTCCAGTCTCTCAAACCACGGCCACATCATGTAGTCAAACATTGTTATGGAATCACCACCAAAAAACTTGATCTTCTTGTTAACGAGGTCCTAGAAATTGAATATTACTTTCATTAGAGTTGCATTTAATACTCTAAAATAACCAAGTATAGATAATCTTAATAATCCTTTGATTAGTGATTATGATTGGCAAACAAAGTTGCAAGCACACTCATTCACACACAGTCTTTCAAATTATATGTTTATGTGTAAAGAAACTAGAAGCATCAATTGTGTCACCTACCTCGTTCAATTTGGAAAGCTTTTCTTTCAGTTCAGCTTCCAGTCCTGAGACATCCTGACCATTCTTTCTCCCTGATGAGATCCTGTAAAAATATCCTATCCTCTAAAACACTGACATTAAACTGATTATTTGGTGATTAAAAAACAAAATATAAAGATTTATGTGCAAGTTTCCATGTGACCTACTTTGGAAAAATACTCCAGCATCATTCTTTGCTTTAGCAAAAGGAGAAGAAGGAAGCAGCTGCTTTTCAGGGTAACCTTCATCCAACTATTCACAGGTGATCGGTGACTCATATATCAACTCACCAGCAGGTGTCTCTAGTGTCAGGACAATCCCAAATGGATTCTTTATAAGGTACCACTCAGGCTTGTCTGCCAGATGGACATTTATGATTTCATGCCTGAAACACAAAAACAGGTTGCACATACGTGTTTAAGTAAAGGTTAGGATTGTCATGACTTTCCATTCGTAAAGTAAAGCAGAATAAAAAGTAGCCTTACTTGATTCCTTTGGCTTTCAGCACTAATCTGGCCCTCTGGGCAAAAAGGCAGAACCTCATGCTGTAAACTTTGATGTACCCTTTAGGGACTGGGCCAGGTGCAGCACTACCTGAGGGAAACAAAAAACCTTCATCCATAAGAAAAAACAGCTTGGAGAAGAAGTTAACTTGTGTTTTCAGGCCAGTAATGCAACATTTTAAAATGCTGAATTGTTTTAATGTATCCATTGTGCTTTCCCATTAGGAAAGCACAAAATTCACACAATGTACAATAAATTAAAGGAATTTTATAGTTGTCAGTTTGGAACATGTTGTGCTTCCACAAGGGCAAAGTGAATTTTATATTTGTTATTAGCAGGTGGGCCCCATGTTTATAGTTAAATGTAAGGATTTTAAATCATTACAATACATTCCTATTTTAATTTTACACAACATCCCAAGATTTTTGGAAACGAACTGTGTATAAAAATGTGAAAAGAGCACCTTCATTAACATTACAAATACCTCCATGGTAATATTTATATACTGTATATATAATGTAGACTTTAAATGGATGTTGTATATTTACATATTTGTACCCTTTCTTTAGCAGGAAGAAGTAATTTTCTGACATCTGTGTGTTTTTAGAGAAGCCACAGTGTGTCACTATTTGTTCTGACTTTTTTTTAAAGTCGTTTTCAGTCGCATGCTTTTAATCGTCACGAATAATATCAATATTGACCTAATTAAAATGCATGGCTTTGTAAAACTGCAACTACACCCTCACCACAAGCTAGGTAAGGGAACACGACAGAACTCAGGGAGCAGAACGGTTCAGGGAACGGAACAGCGCTTACTGCATTTCAGAGGCTTCACTTAACGCAGTAATATCTTAAAGTCTTACCTTTAGCGAGATGCTTTTCAGCAGACGCGTTGGCACCTGAAGTAATGAATGAGACAAAAAGAAGACGGGCTGTGAAGACTGAGCTCAGATTTTCACGAGTGAATAGTGCGGCTGAAGTTCTGAATTTATACACCGCGATGTGCGTGTATGAGAAGTCTGTGTTGTTCTTAGAAAGAGGACTCTTTTTCCCAGAAAGCTAAACAAGCCACACGTATTTTCTCTTTTTCTGATTGTGTAGGTTATTATCATGAACTTTAACATTTGAAATCCTACATTAGACCTGTAGAGAAATGAGGTGTGTCAGTCTGAAAATTGACCTTGATGTGTATTTTCTGGAACATTAATGAAAGATTTTGAGTTCGTGCACATTGTGGCTTCACAATGTGCACGAACTCAAAATCGTGCTTAAAATAGCACTTTAAACTTAAAATAACCACAGAAATTAGAGTTTAGTGTTTTAAAGTCATTATTAAAAACATGAGTCAACATTACTGAAGTGACACTTTAACGATGCTTCATATCACCGTGTTTATGATGATAAAACATGTTCTCTCATTAGTAGTTGTCTGCGCTGTCACTTGTCATGAAAATGTCCTGAGCCAGGGTTCCTCTTCAATTACCATTGATCATTAATAGGACGCACAAAAGATTTGTTGCATTATCCCCATAAACAACACGCTTTTATAGAAATTATTGTGACACAAATATTTAGATTCTTGCTTCACAATGTGCACGAACTCAAAATCTTTAGTTTCATATTCATAAAGTATCGCAAAGAATACATTTATACCATTGTATGAGCTACACTTCTTGTAAAAAAAAAACAAACTGATTGGTAATGCGTTTGAGAAAAAGCTCCTGCTGTGACATTCCTTCTGTGAGGACACACACACACACACACACACACACACACACACACACACACACACACACACACACACACACACACACAGAGAGAGAGAGAGAGAGAGAGGGGGGAGATCATTAATACCAAGGATTGGAGCCGTTTTTGGATTTTCACTTGTTGTTGGCTTTAATATAAACAGTCACATAAAATTCATTCCAGTTTTTTTGCCTTTGCTTCAATTAAGATGTTTCTTTAAATCTACAACAGCTTCCTTTTCAAAGAAGTTTACTGACATAGTAAGGAAGTAGCTAGGGACCTCAGTAAGTATGAGCAACAATAGCTTAGGGACAGTTTCTACAATAAAGAGGATTTCATCATCTGCTGTTCGTCAAAAGGTGCCGTATTAAAAACAATTCAGCAGACCCTCAGAGTGCGGATACAAACTGTTTTCAGCTGTAGAGGTAGAGGTACGCTTCATGTACTTATCAACATACAGTTTAGCGGAGTGGATTAGAGTGCATTGGTGCTTGGGCCTCTTTTATTTAGCACGGTTATACCATTGTGAATTTAGCTATATGAATATGCTCAAGAGTCTATCATATGTTTGACATGCAACTAAAAATTCGAAAATATATATTTTTTAAATCAGTAACTTTGCAAATTTAGAGGAATTGTTTTCGGACAACATATGTATCACATTTTAAACAGGGTTTGAATAATCAGCACCGACATACAGACATTTATGCCCTGGGTATAACAGACATGCTTACCTTGTGAAAGGCCCTCGGATTTCTTGGAGCAGAGAAACACTCTGTATTGTTGCTTTTCTCTATTGTATAAGCAGCGCCCGACTGTCAGAAACGCTCTGTGCGGGTAGCAAAGTCGGCTCCAACGCACATTCAGGTGAAAAAATAAAAAGTTAAAACGATATACCTTGCGGCAGTTGTGAAGTGCTGAGGAAAATACTGTGTGTCTGATGGGGTGTTTTTATATAGGTGGGGCTACTTTCAGTTGACCTCTGAGATGTAGAGATAAACGAGCACGATGTAAGGAAGAAAGGTGGAAAGCCTTTGGAGACTCTGTTGGACAAGGTTTCTGTTGGCCTCTGACATGATAAGATAAGATAATGGAAGTAACTGTTTGTTTGTAATTAAAAAATGTGGAATGTATGGAACTACAGTTGAGATGGGTGCTGGGATGCTCTTGATAAGGGAGCCTCTTTTGTTGCTTCATACCTTTTTACAGACTGTTGGGAGCCTAACTGCACCCCCTCTGTCTAACTGTTACAGAGTGTGACTAGGTGTGAATATGTGTTTTTTAGAAGTATCACAGTTTATTTCTAAAAGAATACATGTTGTTTGTGGTGCTCTATTTAAAACTATTGGCCTGTGAAACTTTTAGAAAATATATAGGTATATTACTACTAGTGTACATTCTTTTTTGTGATGCATGTGTGGGAATCACCTGCTGGATGAATTCTCTGAACTTCGGGCTGAAGTGTGTTTGTGTAGGCTAAAATAACAATCTTAGAAATAATTCCTTGACTAATCTATTACAAAACACATATTGCATACATGACCCTGCTTTCTACAAAGTATTTATTACCTTATTTCTTATGAATTTGCAGTAAAGAGAAACCACATTGTCCACTGTGACAGGCTGTGCTCTTCTGATTCAGTCATATAAAGATCATTATTGTAATAGACAATACTCATGTCAACAGTGACTCAGCTGGTCTACATTTACATTTAAACCATCAGGACAGATTATGTAATGCTCATAATGACTTTGCAAATACATCACTCCCTTACTTGACATGCAGACGGGAGGAGCCAGGGATCCGATCAGCAGGTGACCTGCTCCGATCCCTGGCTCCTCCAGTCATCCAAGTATCCTTGGGCAAGATACTAAGTCCCCAAATTGCTCTCCGATGCTTCCATCAGAGTATGAATGTGTCTGAATGTATTTAGGAAGCACTAAGAGTAGAAGAAAGTGCTTGGTTGAATGGGTGTGATTGGGTGAATGTGGCATGTTGTATAGAGCGCTTTGAGTACTCTGGGAGAGTAGAAAAGCACTATATAAGAATCAGTCCACTTACCATTTAACAAAGATGACTGGTGGCGCGGGACACAGCGGCCACTCTGGACCAAATAGTGCTGTCTTGGTGGTTCATTTCCATTGCACCGTCTTGTGTCTCTATCGTCTTGTTCTGTATAGTCATGCACTGTCTTGCCTTTTCTATTTTTCAATTTTGCACATTCCACTTTACGCAGTTCTGTGTTTGTCTGTTATGTTTCATCTGTAGCACCGGGGTCTTGGAGGAATGCTGTCTCATTCCACTCTGTACTGTACCACTGTACATGATTCAAATGACAATGAAAGCCACCTGAACTTGAACATCAACATCAACATGACTAACCATGACATTGCAACAATGCTGCCCCTTTTGTTTCCTTCTGACATTCCTCCCTTTATTTGCTTGAGTCAACACACCTTAATTGGATTCAGGTGTGTTGACCCTGGGTATTATCTAAAACCTGCAGGCCACCGGCCCTCGAGGCCTGGACTTCGACACCACTGAACTAAAAGTGGGATATTACTGCCTGCATCTGCTGTATGACCGAGGCAGCAAACAGTCTTC
This sequence comes from Rhamphochromis longiceps, assembly GCF_057381845.1. Classification (NCBI taxonomy): domain Eukaryota; kingdom Metazoa; phylum Chordata; class Actinopteri; order Cichliformes; family Cichlidae; genus Rhamphochromis; species Rhamphochromis longiceps. The sequence continues at coordinate 30,607,286 of NC_140570.1, forward strand.
CTTTGTTTTAGCTTTCACACATGGATCAAAAATGTTAGTGAAAAAGTACACGACACACAATGATTGTGCTTACTATTATTGCATTTTATTGACAGTGTTGAACTCAAGGAACAAGGTCTGTTCCAGTCCAGCTCTCTTCGTCTCCACTCGACTGCTTTCACTATATAGAGAAACGGAAAGAGACACCGTGATCAGTCAATCGCCACCACCTGTAGCTCACCTGCTTCCTGGTACCGCCCCCTTGAGCTCACTGCACCACTCCTCCCCTGCAGCTGAGCTAGGGACCACACCTCCACCACAGCTAGCAAAAGAGATGTGCATAAAGCGCATTCAAATTCCTCCCTGAGTGGTTCATAACCCCACAAACAGCTCTCCACACAACACGTTCTCACTCCCAAAGCGTAACATTTTACGCTAGGTGACAAATCGTCACCATATTACGTTTTCGGCTACCCACCGTTCCTAAATGACGACCTCTGAAAAAAGAGGAAATATGAGAACCGTCAGGACTGAATCTACACATGTTTGCTCTTTTTCTTCAAATCGCTTAGAAACACGCTATTAACAGGCTATCATTAAAGTCCTGGTTAAGGTCAGGAATAAGGTTATGGTCAGGGCTAGGGATAAGGTTAGGTTTAGGGCTGGAATACAGGGCTGGAACGTCTATTACCGCGGGAGCGTCATTGCACTGGATTCCAGCCATAACCCGCCACGTACCATAAGAACGCCGAAGGTCTCCTTTCGCGTTCCTCAGGAACGCCGCAGGACGTGACAAAACGTCGACATGTTACGCAACACCATTGCTTGGTTTGCCAGCATAGATGCCCCCTGATTAGGTTTACTGGCTAATGCACAACAGGTGTGCCAGTCACCTCACCTGACACTGCTGCAGCTGAACCCAAAACCACACCCCACTATGACAAGGAGAAAAGTACTGACACGTATACAAGACTGAAGGAGGAAAAATGGAAGCAAGGAAACAGAGACATGGAATCAGTGGGGAATACTGGAGTAACAATACGAATAGGAGCCAGTCTTCTAAGAAATAACAAATCAAAACTAAAAAAAAACCCATCACCACGACCCTGGACCATGACATTTTTTTCAGCATGGTTGGGTTTGTGTTGACGTTATAGAGGCAGCTCTCCCCCTGCATGGACGCATGCAATTAATCTTGTTTTTGTGTTTATGGAAACAGTTTAAGGCAATTTTTAATTTAAGATATGGAACACTGCCATTAGATGGTAAATGTGTATTTATTACATTTTAATAAACATAGTACATGTGTAATATTGATTTAACATAGATAGTATTGATGCTAACAATGAATGAACTGGTCTAAACATCAGGAGAGATTATGTAACACATATTCATAATGAATTGGCAAATATGTCGCGCCCTTTCCTTACATTGCCTAATACACAAACATGACTTATCGTCGCAGCAAGCTGACATAGTTCAGATGGATATATAAATGCTTCCCGGCACAGGACAGTTAATTGGTAGAACCTGGGACCATTTCGTGGCCTTTCCGTTTTTTAATTCCACGCCATTTCCACTGTGTTTAATGGAGTATAGCCAAATTTTCAAACATGTATTTTTTTCCCATTTTATTTTAAAATTTCAGTCTGAGTTTTTTAAATGAGCTTAAATGGCTGAATAAAAGGCATACATCCACTATCGAATCTCGTGGCCGATTTCTGCCCCTTGAAACCCATTATAAACGCTATTTTTCACTGTACAATTATTACCATTAACTAGTGGCGATGGCTTAACTTTCACTTTCATTCTGGACTCAGGGCCTTAGAATTGTAATTTTTTTATTTGGCCACCGGGTGGCGCCCTTGTTCCACATGTGACGCCTGCTGGAACATACACACCTTCTCCAGCGGCCTGCTCGAGACAGATACCCGGAAAAGGCAGACTAATCTCCCGCGTGCAGCAGCAGCTTGGCCCGCTGCTCGTTCCGGACCATTTTCTGCCCTTAGGATCGTTTGAGGGTGCATTAATTTTTTTTAATCAACAGGAAATGACGTATTTGTTTTCACGTGGTAGCGGAAGTGTGTGCTGCAGACACGGGAACCGAACCATATGCTCCGGCGCTGCGCGAAACACACCCGCGGCAGAGGCACTCCTCCCCGGGGGAGCAGCAGCAGCGCCGCCTGGGGACATTTTCGGCTTCTGCAAAAAAAATTAAAAACGGATCGAAATTAATGTTGGTGCCAATCTTTTGTCCATATAAAGGCCTAATTATAATAACAATAAAATATTACTTCAAATGTTTTTTTTGGAAAATATTTTATGTTTTATGTTTTATGTTTTTGGGGCAAAAAAAGCAGTGCGCTCATGTGACGAAACCGGGATATAAAGGGTTAAAATCCGCGAAATGTAATTAAAACTTGACATGAATATTTCAAGGAGAAGTAGGTCTAAAAGATTGGCTAATTTAAAGTGGAATAAAATATTAATATATAAATTTTTTATAGCACTTTTTGGGCGTGGTCGATAGTGTGCATTTTATGAAATGCGCTCCTGGAAAAAAAATAAAAGGCGATCGAAATGACTGTTGGTGCCAATCTTTAGTCCATCTAAAGGCCTAATTATAATAACAAACAAATATTACTTCAAATGTTTTTTTTGGAAAATATTTAGTTTTTTTGTTTTTTGGGGCTAAAAAAACAGGGCGCTCATGTAATAAAACTGGGATTTAAAGGGTTAAAACAATGAAAATATAATTAAAACTTGACATGGATATTTTAAGCAGAAGTAGTTTTAAAAGATTGACTAATTTAAAGTAGAAAAAAATATTGATATATAACATTTTTAGAGCACTTTTGGGGCGGGACCATTTTTGGTCCCGAGGTTCACGAAAGGATGGGATTTTGAGGTTCTACCAAGTAAACGGTAAGCATTATACATATGTTCCTCACTTGGCTTGCTGTTTGTTTGCTAGCGATAGGCTACTTGACGACAGCATTAGCTAACCAGTGTTCTCTAGACCAGCGTTCCCCAACTTTTTGGGTGTTTCGTGGCCCGGGGGTTGGGTCAGGCAAAATTGCAGTAGCTTCCCTGATCATTTTACAAACATAAGTGAAGAGAATCTGGACTAAAAGGCCTAGACTTATGGTTGTGTGCTGAATCTATGAATCAAACTATCACCTGGAAACATAATTAACTGGTCCATAGCTGTGAAACTGGACATGAGTTCTTGATTCTATGGAGATTAACAGTAATCCAGAAATTTACAAATTTGTCCTGGTACATCGCGTAAATGTTGTCCCAGGGACATCGCGTAAATGTTGTCCCTGGGACATTGTGTAAATGTTGTCCCTGGGACATTGTGTAAATGTTGTCCCTGGGACATTGTGTAAATGTTGCCCTGGGACATCGTGTAGATGTTGTCCCTGGGACATCGTGTAGATGTTGTCCCTGGGACATCGTGTGATAGCTTGTAAATAATGGAATGAAAATTATTGATTGTTATTAACTTGTGAAAAAGAAGTGTAACAAATCCACATGTTATGTTCTTACACCCTTACAGAAACTGTGACTCCTTCACAATGTCAGGTAAATGTCAACTCATGTTGAATAATCAACCAAGCCTTTTATTATCACATGCAATGTTACACGTACAACTGCAATGAAAATTTCACCCCCTTCTGACCATACATATATTGCTTAAACATCACATTGGGAAGACAGGTCGGAAACAGTTAGGAAGGTCAGAAAACAATTTAATTAATAGATGAGGGGAGAGGAGGAGAAAAAAGAACTACAACCAGACAAAGCTCCTAGAAGACTGAAATGGATGATGGTTGCAGCATGCAAAAAGAAAATGATATCTGTTGACTACAGCATATGCTTTCTCACAGATTACCTTGTGGGAGTAGCTGGACCAAACTCTATTGGTATTTCAAGTTTGAAATCCCTGTTTGACCAGACTAACATTTCAGATGAGGTACCTCTTGACATAAAAATCCTTTTATGTTGTCATAAAACTAATGTTAAATTCTGCTTTAAATACACTTTATTGTACAATTTACTTAATGAATCGTATTCCTTAGTTCTGTTTTTATTTATATGTATTTATTTATTTGTTTTATAAGGTAATAGATGGCCTAATCTATTTGCAGTGTGAGGTATGCTGAAAAGCTTGTTTGATCATAATGACATAGCATGTTTACGTTTTTTGTAATGTATTTGAAAACATAGGTGTATTTATGTTATTTTTATAGAATTTCCCTCACATTTATCCAATCCGGTTGTTCAGTGATGACGCGACGAATCCTACTTCCGGGTCTAAAGTAGTCTGCGTTTAATATGGCTTTTGTGTTGTTAACATGTTTAATGCTATGTATTTTCTTCTATTTGATCTCAAAAAGCTCCTAAAACAGTCAGTGATCACTGTTGACCTCCCTTGGCTTTTATTACCGCTAATCATTTATTTAAGCTCAGTTTTTAAAACCTTAGGGTGTAACTACAGCCCAGCCCATGCAGCAGTATATGAATGACTAACCTCGTATTGTGGATGGATTATCTCAGTTGTTCTCCTGGCTGAAGTTTGGTCCTTTTACAGCATCCTGCCATGCGATTACATTTGTTCCTGACCACCGAGAACACTCACGGTAACTTTTATCGAGTGGAAAAAAAAGTTAGCTTGTTTATATTATGCTAACGTAGCTGTGTCACTAGCGGTCACGCAGCACATCATTATATACCAGCTAGCCCAACTTCAGTAACCCTACAAACGTTACTGCTGTTTAGTTTTCTGTCTTCATTTATGCTGGAAGTGATAACAGAGCTGTACGTTTTAATTTGTTTCCAAAACCCCGCAGTCAGGACATGCTATATTGTATTTAGATAGAAGCTAGCGAGCTAACTCCCTGCTAACTTCTAACTCCGTTAAATGTCATAAATTCCGTTTTCATGGATGCCTGGATGTTAAACTCAATTGTTACACCTGGTAGAACAGAACGCTGATCATTTTATTAAAGATGAAAGACTTTAGACAGTTTTTCAACTCTCAGTAATGCCATAGTGATCGTTTGATATATGGACCTGCAGCGGAGTTTAGACCCAGACACGGCTAGTGACGTCAGACTGAACAACCGGATACCAAGCCAAATCACTGGAAAAATTTTGGATGGGTCCACAAGAGCACAAAGTGCATACTTTTTGAAGGTATGACTTGGACTGTGGTAACTATGTTCTTATCACAAAGGGTTTATAAGTTGCCACTATAAACAAACAGCATTTTCCAAAATTGAAGCCTTGTCAGAAGAACCTGAAAAATACCTTTCTGAAACCTTTTCTGTGTAAAGACTTGTTCAAAAGCAATGCACACAGATTAAAACATTTCTGTCTTGGCCAACTGATAAAGAACACCAAAAATTGAGTGGTGCGTGTTGAGTCTGTGGTCTTGATTTGTTTTGTACACACTATAGAAATTAATTAATGGAAACCAAAAATGACACTTTCTATATGTTTGTGTATCTGCAGAATTAATTACAAGTCTCACCTGACAAGCTTTTGCAGTTTTGCAGTGTCATTCTTGACAGAAAAACATACTTGTCACATTATTTTTATTTCCAGAAAAACATCTTTCAGATGTATGAGAAATTGATTGGAGCCTGTCTGGAAAACGGCAGCCACTGGACCTTGTTTGTAAGTTGCACAGATTTTGCACTCTCTCTAGTGCATGATACTTTTCAGTGTCCCTCATTAGGAAAGCTCAAGGCCCAAGCCTACCATATCCATCTTTTTACAAAACAGTTTTGTGACATACCCAAGAGGACCATAGTCTATATGAATTCATTTGGCAAGTCGGAGGTCAGAAAAAGTGCGGTGTTGAAAAACTGGAGGTAATTAATTAACATATTTAACATAACATATTTAATTTAATTGAAATCATTACCGAACGTGGTTATTGATTTCTCTATATGCTTTTTATTTGTAATAACTGCGATCTCTCAGCTCATTTGCTTCAGCAAGAGGCTGCGCTGGAGAGTGGACCTTGTCACATGTGAGCCACCCACATCAACAGGATGGGAACTCATGTGGAGTGCATGTCATAATGGTACTGAAAACTATAGCTTTAACCTATATAAGTTGTACAAAAGGGTTAGGGTTGTGTATGGGATTTCCTATGCCCCCTGAATGCACCATCGGGGTGCATGTCCGCAACTTTAGTTCAGAGACAAACGGCAGCCAAACAACGGACAGTGTGTGCGTTCATAAGACCGTAAGTTAATGTTTTACTTCACTCAGTTATGTTGGTGTTCAGCCATGAGTGTATTTGATGACTTACCAGCAGTTTCTGCTTCTGTTTAAGTGACGTTATGTACAAGTGGCAGTTCGCTAGCATAACAGATTTGTTTGCTAATTAGCTTCTAGCAGAGAGATTCGTTGTTATCGTGTTGTTGATTCTGTGCTCTGTGTAACAGATGATAAACCGATGTAAAGTTGCCTTCAGTGCATAGTTGTATGCGGTGTGTTAATGCATAATGTCTGACTTTAAGTTTATGTAACCAGGCTGAAGTATAATGTCAGCTTATTTAGCTATATACTGTACTTGAGTACACCTCAGTTGTATCTTTATGTTTATTATGTAATCTGATTCCTAATTGATTGTATTATTATGCTTTTGTCTGCAGAAACCACACATACACACACACACTCTATTTCGCCCAGCTGCGGGCACATTCTCAATTGAAAATACAAAGAATGACAACTTTATTCCTGGACTCTGCCTGTTTGTTCCTCTCACATCTGAACATTTGCAAGTGTCCTGACCCGACACTCTGAAGTGATTGCTGCCAGCTCAGATTTCTTTAACCCTTCTGAACATAAGTAATGTTTATATTTTTGCCTATTCAGTTTTTAAAGCCTTAGAGGCAGGATGGTAAAATCTCAATTTTTTTTGTAGATTGAACCATTTCAGCAGTAATGCTTTGCTTTGGTTGCTCTGTTTTGTTTTTTTTTCTCGGGGGGGGGGGGTTAAAAACAAACAAACATTTCTTTGTTAATCTAATTCTTTTTGTTCTTTTTTTTTTTTTTTTCTTCGTCAATTATTAGTTTGCCCAATCTCTCATTGACGGTAAAACACAAGTGGAGGAGTACAACACTGAAATCACAAAGCTCAGGTCCCGACTTTGCCACTACTTATTTTCCTCAATAGGTAAAGATAAAATTAGCTGCCTTCTTTTTCTCTAACATTGGAAAATGTAACTTGTACTTAAACAAATTATATTTTGCAGATCGAACTAGGAAGTGCAGTCAGTGCTGGTGTGTGATTGCAGCCAAAGACCGGGTACACTATGACATGTCCTTAGCCATATAGATTGTTTATTTAATGGACTTTGTTCATTTGTTTTTTGTTTGTTTATTTCTTCTTCTTTTTTTTTTTTAATTCACAGGTGCAGTGCCAGAAATGTGGTGCATACAAGCACATGCGTTGTTCAAAGTCTGTTTGTGGCATCTGTATCTTCTGTGAGAGTAAGTCACAATATAACTAAACAATGTCCAAAAATGTTTAAAGTGAAAATTTTTTTCGTAATTTTGCCTTTGCACACCAGGACTGTGTAATTAAAGTGGACGTTTCAAGATCCAGTTTTTACACAAAACTATTTTAGACATAACTGTGTCGTATTGTGGGGATTTCTCTTCACAATTAAATTGATATAGTGCTGTTTATATCATTCTTCTTTATGTAACAGCACAGTGCAGCACAGCAGAGGGAAAGGAGTTGTGCAGCATAGTGGGTGGCTATACAGGAGGAGCAATAGAAGTAGCCAGTGAAGAATGTCATCAGGGAAAGCATCAGGCAGCGAATGACAAAGGAAAAGTTCCTAAGGGAGAGAACATCTGCAGCAAATCGACAAGTAACAGTGAGATAGGAAGACTGACAGTCAGAGATGAAGGTACACAGACTGAAAGAGATGAAGGTACACAGACTGAAGACAACGAAAAAGAAGCAGAAGTATACGGCACAAGTCTGAGTACAGATAATGCTGCTGCTGATGATGTTGACAGGATCGATGCAGATACAGAATTCCAAACTGATTCAGAAGGAACTAGTACAGTTTACAGAGTGCATGGTCGCTTATCTGTACCAAGCTCAAAAAAGAAAACCTACACAATAACAGAAGACGAGATCAAGCGCAGAATCAACGCAGAGAACATGTCAGTTTATGTTTTCAGAGGTTTGATTGGGGTAGGTATACATTTCGTGATTTTGATGTCACCTGAAATAAATCCGGGTTACTCGTATCAATGAAGTGACAATGTGGCTGGAAATTGTGCATTTGCTGCAACATATACACAATTACACCATGTAAACAAAAGCATTTAACTTTGTGCGCGTGTGTGTGTCTCTCTCTGCTCTTTTGGTGTTTGCACTTTTTCTTTTTTAGGGCCGTAAAGCCAAACTGCCCGCAATGATTCTTGACAGGCCTAAGAAGGCCAAAACTAAAGTAACAGTGTTTAGTGTTCTGAGTGAAGAGGAGGCTGGGGAGCTAGCCCTCGGGTTTGCCGGAAGATTGGCCTGCGATGTCACAACAGACATGGTCTGTAAAGGCATCGACCATTCAAGTGCTGATATGACAAAGTAAGTTAGTAAAACAATATGAAAGTTGTATCTTTTTTGGTATTATTTGTCATTTCCCCGTATTTGGGTTATTGGTGTAACATTGTTAATCTTACTTTCTAATAACAGACAGACTCTTCTCAAAATCCAACACAATCTTAAACATGAGCTGACTGATTCCTCAACCTTCAGTTTGCTGACACACACCTTTGGCCCCGCTGCACTGGATTCTGTCATTTCATTCCTGTGTGAAAAACTTGATCTTGTCTCTTAAATAATGAAACCTTTTGTGACTTTTGTTTGTTCTGTAAATCAGAATCTTGAAAATTGTTCATTGTTGTTCTAAGTTTGTGTTAACTATTTGGCAAAAATGATTGGTTCCTAATCCAAACAGCATAATGACTGTTCTAACACATATCTTAAAAATGCTACAAAGAAAGAAAATTATCACATATGTTTCAATATGAATGTAATTGTGTCACACTCGGTTTGTAGTAGCTTTCCTGTTTTATTTTGAGTTTTGGTATGTTTACACTGTTATTTTTATTTCCCGTGTGTTCGTCTTCCCTTATTAGTTTTACTGTATTTAATTAGTCTGATTTAATAACTTATAATTATTTACTTTCCAGTGTGTATATATGCTCCTCGTTTGGATTATTGTTTGTTTGAGTTCTGCCTGTCTTTTCTATTAAAGATTTGGACTTTTGGACTATTAGTGGACCTCGTAGGTTTTTATTCTGTTCAATTGGTAATTGACTGGGTTTAATTTAGTGGCCTGGAAAACAGGCCGGAGGGGTCTGGTCATTTTAACCCCCTAAGACCCGAAATCTTCCATGGCATGCATTTTTAATTTCTCTTTGATATTTGGGCCGATTGGAACCCGATGAATGTAAAAAGAAAGAATTACCAGGTTTTGTTTTTTTTACCTAATTTTTGTTTCTGAGAAAAATGAGAGCCACATATGAGGACATTAATTTGAAATTTCGATAGAACAGTTGCAGTATAATGTCCTCATAACTGTATATCAGGCACTTGTTGATCAAGATTTAGTATTTTGGTCTAAATAACCCAAAATGTGATGTCCACATGTGTGGACGCCAGGCTGGAGTAAAGTGTTAGAGCTATTTATACCTATGTAAACTTTTATACACTGGTTTTTACCTGTCTTGTTTCAGAAAGGTTTAAAAGGGTAATGTCCACAGTTTATTTGTTTATTTATTTGTTTGAATTCAACATATTTTATTAAAGTAATTGAGCTTGAACACAGAAAAAACTGAATCAAATAATCATAAAATCAAATCACTTGCACTATACTGAAGTCTAATCTACTCTGAGCTAATGCCGGTTTCCAACACTAATGATCGGGTGAAGGAGAGAGATGAGGGTGTGCACGGCCACTGGTGCTCTTATCCCTGTTCTTTGTGATACAATCCAACAGGAAAGCAGTCAAACCCTTGGACATTAGCCAAGTTAACGTTCACAAATATATACACACAGAGGAACTCTGAGCCCCAATGTCAGCATTAGCACAAACATGCCACTTCATACCAAATCTCAGTGTGAGGTCAGGTGTTAGTCTCATTCCATTATTCTGGCTATATTTTCTTACTCATTACTATTAAACTTATACTTAAGACTAACTATTAACAAAATCACACCCCAATAACTCTGTTATTACACTTTGTATTTAATCATAAAAAGGCTGGATGTTGAAACCTTTTACTTCTATTTTGTATGAGCCAGGATTCTCAACAGCTGATACTCTATGTCCAAAAAGTGACAGGTATCGTTTTATGGAGCAAAAAACTTAAGAGCGCATATTTTATAAATAATACCAACAATTACAAATGCAGACCTTTAATAGTAATAAGTAATCCTTTATTTATAATGCATAGCAATATAAAAATAGTAACATATGAAAATATTACAATGGGCACAGATGAATTTGTATCAAAAACAGCAACCAAGCCAAAGTAATGAATAACACACATAAATAACAACTGCTTGAGAGACCAAACAATTTCTTTTCATCTGTTCCTTGGCAGAAAGTTAAGACAGCTATTCAGCTTTAGGTTTCAATAAACAGAAGTAATGGATGCAGTCCCTTTGAAATGTCACACAAAAGTCTGCTTGTGCATATACTTAGCTTTAACTCTTCTCTTTTTTGTTTTGTATTCCAAAAGGTTTTCATTTTCTCCAGAGGATGTCTCTCTTTCAGTGGTTATCGACTGTTCACATTCATTTTCAGACTGTTGGAATGTCGATGCTGGCCGAACGTTTCTTGCTAGAATACAATGGCCTAATTTTGCGTGCATTATCTGTCGTCTTTATTTCGTACTGGCATATACTTTTGCCTACTTGTTTTGTTTTTAAGACATTTGTATGCAGTTCATCTATCATTGCAGTAATACCCTCTGGAATGAATGCCCACTGTTTAACTGTGTCTAAAACAGCATTTAGTTTTCCAACTGCATCTTCTGTGCATTTTTTGTCTGTGCTTTCAACTACAGGAGTGTCATTCAAAGTTGATAGAGGACTTTTCAGAGAGTTTTTCATTTGTTTAAAATGGCTACAAGCCACCTTCAGGCAAGCACATGTGTTATAGTGAGAGAACGTACAACAAGTGCACTGAAGTGTTGCAGCCGATGCAAAAAAACACAGATTTCCAAACAAACTTGGCATTTTTATCACTTTCAAGTCCTCACAGTGTACAAAGTAATGCCTTTCTTTCACTGCAATTCTTGCCAAGGTCTGTTTCCATGTTTGGATAGATGTCATTGTCAGCCTCTGCTAATTTTGCAAGTAACACTAGATGCTTGCAAAGAAGTCCTCGTAAGCCATATGTACAGTTGCAGTAGGACTCAACAGGGCAGACATCATACACCATGTCTTCTCTTGACTCAGATGGGACTTGATATGCATTAACTCCATGGCTGTTCTTGACTGTAATTTTAAGAGCCCAACCACTTTCCATCAGTCTTGCAGCAGAGTCTGAAACTTGAGACAAGGTGTCAGCAAACCTGTTTTTCATGCGGCCCACATCTTGCAGGGTTTTTATGACTGAGAAGTAGTCGTCGGCCTTCCCTAGGAGCACTTCAATCAGATCATCCAGACGCCTATTCTTGTAGCCAGATAAAAACTGGTATTTCAGGCGGTGGAAAAATCTGAAAAACAGTTATTTGAAATGATTAGTAACTGTAATTGAAGGAATTTAAAGTTTTAATCAAGACTGTATTATTTTTTTAAAAATTGGAATACCTATTGCACACGTCTTTTATAAAGGAATGCTCTGTGCCGGTTTAGCTGATTTAGGCAAATCCACCTACTCTGTTTTTTGTTGTGATAACATAAAAAACGCTGCTAGAATTTAAAGGATTTGCCTAAAACCTGTTCTGGCAATGACATGACGAACCTACTCAGTTTAGCCTCTTGGATTAAAGCATAATATCTTTTTTTCAGCAATACAATTGAATGAGGTCAAAATAATAAATCATACCTTTCAATCACATTGTTTGTTTCAGAACGAGCGTGACTGAAGCGACGGCCGTAGTCACACCACATGTGGCCAATGCCTTCCCAGTGCTTCTGAAAATACTGGCACACCAAAGGGTATTGCTTAAATGTCTGGCAGAACTCTGCTGATGTGGCTTTAAAGTCGTCCTCCTAAGAGAATTGGATGCAACAGAATATATTTCAATCCATTTAACAGACCTATTGAAATCTTTAATATTATGTATTGAAGCCCTTTTCCTTTTATTGAATAACATTAAGAATTTTAAGTTATTAATAATATGTCGTGTTTTTGTATTAAGAAGCAATTATTTCTTCCCTTACAATGGCTAAGAAGGAACACTAAACCTATAAGCATATTTGGTTTCAGCATCTGTCTGTGAAAGAATCCCACTCACAAGTTCTACTGCACAGTGGGTGACACAATGATGTTCTGCACAGCTTAAGTACTTGTTTTGATAAGCAAGATAAGAAGCCAGTTTTAGAAATTGTTTCAAAAATCTATTTTGTATCTCTCTGTAACTTTTTTTAGCAACTGAAAGTTATTATGCTCTTAGTGTAATCAAGAAATCAAAATGTGAAATAGACAAATTACACTTACAGATGTGCAAGCTTTCAGCTTACAAAAGAAAGAAATGATTTCATTTCTCTTTTGGGTGTTAGAAAGCCCATGGACCCCGGACTCTGATTTTGAAAGCCATCGATTAACAGCCTGTGAATGTAAGAGAAAAAAAGTTAATCTGGAGAGAGAGACAGAGGAGCAGCTGTACAAAAAGCATAAAAGAAAGCTGACGTCCAAAAATAACTTTGTCACTCACTGGACAAGAGGACCTGTGCATTACAGAAATCAACCAGGCAAACATATTTTTAAATGTCAAAAAGAGCTTTGGGAAGCAGCCACCAGAAGATGAGTGCACTGTGGTCTTAAATGGATGGACATAGTCACTCAACATTTTATCCCTTTATATTCATTAACCTGAGTAGGTGAATATCACAATGAGGCAAATCATAACAACAGGACCCTGTTGTAAAAATGTGTTTCAGGTGCATCTTAGACAACGTGAAAAGAAAACAATGTGGTTTACCTGCAAGACATGGTACCAGCATAGAAGGATAGCTGACTCTGGAAAAACCTTCTGCAAAGCATTTATTTCCGCAAAGTCTTTGTCAACCATAAATGCTCTACAGAAAAAAAGAAAACACTAAATGAGATTAAACAGTATGAAAATGTTTTTGCTATCTCAAAGCACCACTTCAATGCCAAATTAAACATTTCAACTCACAAGTAGATATATAAAATACTGCATACAGCCTATAGGAATAACTTTAACAACTGGAAAGGAAAGTTTTTTGCAGCCCATGCTGCAGCTATAGCATTAGATTCTGGCATGTTATAACTTTTTTGAAAAGGAATTATTTCAAAATTAATAGCTGTCAATGTATTATTTACCTCGGGGAAGTTGGGAAATGCTCACAAACTATTCCAAGAACAGTTTCCAGGGTTTTCTGACTTTCGTTGCTGACAATAGCATAGGCCACAGGGACTCCATGCCCATGATCATCTCTTACAACAAGTGTGAATAAGGGAAATGAATACTGGTTAACGCAGTGCGTGGTGTCAACAAATACTAACTGTTTTGCATAGTTCTCCATGTTTGATTTCATTACAGGTGTCTGCAAAACAATCATTAGTTCTTGGTCAGATGTGTATGGTTGATAGAAGAGAACATGTTCTTGATGTTTTCCATTAAGTAAGGTATGTACACTTTGACTGTCTCCACAGTTAAAGTGCTTCTTCCTCATCATGCAGGTTCTAACACTGTCAATGTCACGTGGTGTGACAAAATGCTCTCTGTTGTGAAGATCTCTGTGTCCATGTTCTTTGGCCCATTTATGACATTCGGTTAGTATGATGGCTGGCTTAGTTCCAAGGGAAAGCAGTTCCTCAATCTTCCTCCTCAAATCACTGGAAATATTGTTGAAATGTGCGTCTTTTGGGTCCGAAGGATCATGCCCATCATGCTTATCATATGTACGCTGCACGATGACTGTGTGGTCTTTCCAACATTTGAGTACTTTAAATGAAACATAGGCCTTACAGCCCACTGCTCTGTAGCTGTTTCGACTTTTTTCCCCAGCTCTGATGCAGTTGAATTTGTAATAGTCTCTTTTCCTGTCTTTACCTGAGGCAACATTTAAACATTTATAATGTCCATGAAGGGTTAATGAGTTCAATTTTTCTAACACAACACTGAATGGGTCCTCCTGGCATTGTGACACATGCACACAAAGTTGTGTGTCTTTTCCAGTTCTTTTTTTTTTCGTCATTCAGAACACTTCTTCTAATTATGTCGTCCATTTCTGGTGGAAAAATAACGAAGGTTTAATTAGTCAATATTCATTAATTCATTTTAACTTGTTTTGGGGTTTTTTGCAATACAATGTAAATATTAAATATAATATTAAAATATATATATATATAAAATAATATAAAACAAACAGGGGCTAAAAGAAGCTAAACTTTCATATGGTATGTCTCTGGCAACTTTAACATGATGTCCCAGGGACAACATCTACACGATGTCCCAGGGCAACTTCTACATGATGTTCCAGGGACAACATTTACGCGATGTCCCAGGGACAACATTTACGCGATGTCCCAGGGACAACATTTACGCGATGTCTCAGGGACAACATTTACGCGATGTCCCAGGGACAACATCTACGCGATGTCCCTGGGACAAATTTGTAAATTTCTGGATTACTGTTAATCTCCATAGAATCAAGAACTCATGTCCAGTTTCACAGCTATGGACCAGTTAATTATGTTTCCAGGTGATAGTTTGATTCATAGATTCAGCACACAACCATAAGTCTAGGCCTGGAACAACATTAATTATGATGATGTGGGAACAATGCTGACACGAGGAAATCAGATCGTCCGGGATTGGGGCGGCAATAGCGGTAGAGCTGGTATGAAAGTGGTGGGCTGCGCCAGGGACGTCGGCAAAATCCAGGTTTGTTTTGAAGTGAAAACTCCTTTTCAGCAAAGAGCAACAACTGCATTTTTTTAAAAGTGTTTTTTTTGTGTGTGTTTTTTTATTTGTTTTGTTTGTTGTTGGGGCATATGCATACTCATGATTATGTTGATACAGCAAAAATGATGAGAGGCTGGACAGTAGCAGATTTTATGGCAGTTAAATAAACCTGCAGAACGAGCTTTGCAACACATAATCCACTGTAAGACCGAAATGAACTATAAGTCTTTGTAAAGTTTTTTTTCTTTTACCGCCGTTATACAGTATTATAATATTGCATGCTGACTGTTTGGTAAATCAGATTCAATGTAAAAGTTCACTGCTAATAGATTTTCAGTTAAGTCCAGCACAGAAACAGAAATCTGGGCAAAAATTAACTGACGACACATGAAGGATTTAGAGTTTAACGGCTTGAAGAATATTTGTATATTATGCAAGTCCTGGTTTCAACTGTCTTTCTTTGTTCTCTCGATATAGCCAAACAAAATGAATCTGTATGATAATGAATATAATGCATGTATTTATAGATATAGCACTTTTCAAAACCCTTCTTTGAGGATCAACAAGGTGAGAAACATTGGCAACTAAACTGCAGAATAAACTGTGGGGAAAATTACAGGTTTTTTTTAAATAACAATTTGAAATGAATTGTAAAGTGAAGGACTTAAAAGCAGGACTCAGCCCAGGTTGAATGATAGAAAACACAAACAATATGACAAAGACTACAAGAAGAAGGACTGGACTATTTGTACACATCCAGCAGCTTAACTGTTTACAGTCTACAGTTTTCCACATATGAAATGTGTGATCTTCCTTGTGAGGGTCTCGGTTATAATATACTGTCAGAATGTTTTCATGTTAAAATAGTTTTTGTTTTTTAAGGTACTGTACAGCAGGCTTGGTGAACCAGTGAGGGCAGGATGTGTTCAGACATGGGATTTCCAGTTTTGGACAAATTACTGAAATGAGTTGTGAAATACAAGCTCAAAACTTAAAGCAAATCTTAAACATATTTACAGTAACCTTACATATACATTTGAAGGGCAGTGTTATACGACACTAATGTTATTTTGAAGCTGAACCTCTGTCATCGTTTCCTTTTTGGTTTCAGAAACTGGCAACAGAGTGTCGGAGCGCCAGCCACCCTGGTGTTTTGGTCCCATTCAAGTGTGACTTGAGCAAAGAGGAGGAGATTCTGGCCATGTTTGCAGCGATCAAGGAACAGCACAAAGGCGTGGATGTCTGCATCAACAACGCTGGCTTGGCTCACCCAGAGCCGCTGCTAAACGGCAAAACCAACAGCTGGAAGAACATGATGGATGTAAGAGCTCAGAAATGTTTTAGAAAATCTGCAGCTGTGTGAAAGTTGAGTAATGGCTTCGCCAGCAGAACACTGAAGTGAACTTCAATGATCACTCTAACGTTGACTCATCCGTAAGCTAAGAAAGAACGTTTAGTTTTATCACCGTAGTAGGTAAATCACTACAACAGAAAACAATCGGAAAGCAACCCAGCTCATAATATCACAAAACTAAATAGCTGAGAAAGGTAAAAAAATAAATAAATAACTAAACAAAAAATACACAAAAGTGGGTAAAAAAAAAAATATTGAAAAAATACAAGAAATTTGTTGATTCAAAATATTGTCGTTACTATTTTCTGCGGTTTTTGCAGTTATTTAATCTAAACAAACTATTCAAAATTTTGCTTTTTTATATTTTGAATATTTAAATTTTGATGTTTAATGTCACTGTCATGGAGAAAAATTTCAGCTGCAGCAGACTTATATATGACAGACAGAAAAAAAATATTTCAATGTAAATAAACCAGTGTGACCAGTTTTCCAACAAGTCATCCATTAATCACACTGTAAATCACATTTTGTGTAAAAGTTCACTGTAAATAGGTGGGGTACATTATGCTCAGTTTAATCCATCCCAAAAACAGGAAGTATTCTTCAACCGAACTCATGAATCATCTGAATTACAAAATTGTTACACAATTTGACAAAACTCAGAGTTAAAAAGGTACACAAGTGGCCAAAAACTACTTAATGCTTCTTATGCACAAGAAACAAAGAGTAAAGGAGTCATTTGGAAAGTGTTGATTTTCCTGGTTGTTTATTTCACTGCTTGGTTTCTTACAGGTGAACGTTCTTGCACTGAGCATCTGCACACGGGAAGCTTATCAGTCAATGAAAGAGAGAAACGTGGACGATGGGCACATCATAAATCTCAACAGGTGCAGTTTTATTTGTTGATGAATAATGATGGGATTTGTGAAGTCTGTTGACTTAATCATCAGAAAAATATCTTGACCATTACCATCATGATTGTCCAGGACTCTTTAAACCCTTTTCACATCAAATATTTGGTTAACAGGAAAAGCACAGATGGTGGTATTAACAATACTGCTAGCTCTTTGACATGGAGATTATTATCAAGGCAAGACACTGTTAGGCCTTTTACACATATTTTCCATTGTTATTGTTCTTTTTTTATCTTATTCATATCCCCTGGTCTGACCTGATGTAGACTTGTGAGAGTTTCCTAACATAGGCTAGATTTTTTTTAAACCTTAAAGCAGCACCCAGTGAAAGTACAAGGGCTCTAGTACCACGTCTTACTGTACAAAATGGATTATGCTGAAAGGTAATTTATGGACTTTTTAGTCCAGTTACACCAAATTACATGTTGCCTACAGCATAAGCTTCTTTTACCCAACATGCACAACACCAAATCCTGGATCAGACAATAGAATAAAGCCACCATTGTGTATTTACCTATTTATTTTATTTGTTATACTGTTAAAAAGGTCTGTAGCTCTCTGTTATTAAAACATTTAGGAAGCAAAAAGAGTCAAACCCCATGTCAGGGGTTCACTAGTATAATAATTAGTTTAATTAACTGTTAATTTGAAAAAAGTGCCAGACAGTAGTGAAAAATGTCTATCACAATATCCTAAAACCTAAAGTGTCATTTTAATTTTAATTAATTGACCAACCAGCAATTCAGAACCTAAATATGATTGGGGATTTTTCTCATATGAAGATCTGAGATCAGATCACTGTATCAGTCTTGGTAAATGCTGATTTGGTAACAGCTTGTAAACCTTCTGTTGCAGCGTGTGTGGACATCACGTCTTACCTGTTGCTGATCTGCATTTCTACACCGCCACCAAGTATGCTGTGACCGCTCTGACTGAGGGCCTGAGACAGGAGCTGCGTGCAGATAAGACCCATATCCGAGCCACGGTGAGTATTTAAAAGACACCAATTGACTCCAAATGTGTCTTTAATACCAAGATCGGCTGCTTTGAGACACATACACATTGTTTACTGAAGTTTCCATTTTTGTTTTTTCTCAGTGCATTTCTCCTGGTTTAGTGGACACAGAATTTGCAGCACGGCTCCACAGTGAAAATCCCGAGAAAAAGGATGGGATATATGCTGCGTAAAAGGTAAAACCATTAATCCTACATTTTGTGTATTTGATTTGATTACTCAGATAAAAATAATTTAAGCATTTTTTCACTTCTTTGACAGTCTTTGGAAGCAAAAGATATCGTCAGTGCTATCGCATATGTGCTCAGTGCTCCTCCTCATGTTCAGGTTTGTAATTTTCACTTTTACAACTGTTTTTTGACTCATTGGATTTTGCTCTGCAACATTCTTATTATCACAAGTTTACTTATAATAATAAAGCATTATTTAACTTTTTTTCAGATTGGAGACATTCACATTGAAGCTGTGTAGCACAAGTCACTGAAGTTGTTCCCTCGGCAACCGCAATATTTTTGTGGCCTTCCTGTTTTCAAAATGGCCTCTGAGGATGTTACTATCACTGTGTGTTTCTTCAGTCTCTTTGACAAGTTGCATCATGTGCTGTGTCATATAATCTTACGCCTTAACTACATTTATCAGGGTGCTGAAACATTTGTACTGAAAAGTTTGAATGTATGAAATAAAATGATTTTCAGGGGACATTTATTGCGCTCCAGTATTTATTATTAATATATAGATGATATTTCATTTAAAAAACAGTTTATGATGGAAAGAATTCAACCAGTATAAATTATAAAACAATAAAAAATTCTGAAATATACATTTAACTACTCAACATAAATCCCTTGGGTTTATTTCAGGACAGGCAGCATAAAAATCTACTACCGGTAAATTAAATATCCCAAATTTTATTCTATTGCCTTTATTCTGAAAACACTAAAATAATAATAATATAGAATATATATATTCTATATTATCCATCCATCCATTTTCTTTCGCTTATCTGGGGTCAGATCGCGGGGGCAGCAGCCCAAGCACAGAAGCCCAGACCTCTCTCTCCCCAGCCACCTCCTCCAGCTTATCCGCGGGAACGCCAAGACATTCCCAGGCCAGCCGAGAGATCACCTGATGAAGCCAACAGAACCACATCATCTGCCAAACGCAGAGATGACATCCTGAGACCACCGAAGTGAAAGCCTTCCGCCACTTAGCTATGCCTAGAAATTCTGTCCATAAAAAAATAAGGACAGAATGGCCCGTAACAATGGGCCAGACACTCCATACTCCCGGAGCACCCCCCACAGGACCCCACCAGGGACACGGTCGAATGCCTTCTCCAAGTCCACAAAACAGATGCAGACTGGTTGGGCAAACTCCCATGCACCCGATGGACTTTTTTGAATTGCCTTTTACATCAACCTGTAATTATGTCTATCCCACCAGGAAGTCTGACCAAAGTAGCGGTACAAACTCTAATGAGTTAGTAATGATTGGTTTGCCCTCGCTGAAGAGGGAAGTTACATAAACAATTCATTAAAGAAACATCCAAGTAAAGTTGGCAACACTACTCACAGTAAGCACTCTGAGTAAAAGGAAAAGTGCCAACCGAGCTATTAATAATAATAACTGCACTATGACACTGAAATAATTATCTGTTGCATTCAAGCAAAACAAGAAATCCAACAGTGATTATGTTGGCCCCAGGGATTCTTTTAGGTGTCTCCTCCACTGATATTGTTCCTCTTTGTACACTATTTACTGTGTCTCTCACTTGATCTTGTTTTACCTGATCTAGATGTGTGAATTGCCAAATTATAACTCAACAGGTTGGATTTTTTAAAACCTAAAAGCGGCTCCCAGAAAAGATGCAGGAGTCTCGTACCACCTTGTTACTGTATGAATTTGTGCAGAAAAGACCCACATTCGAGCCACAGTCACAGTTAAAGTACACCCCAAGCTGCTATGAGATACATATACATTGCTTCCTTCAGCTTCCTCACTATCCACCTTTTTTGTGCATCTCTCCTGCTTTACTGGACACAGAATTTGCATCACGGCTCCACAGTGACAATCCTGTGAAAAAAGCTCCTACAGTTCATGTATTGTTTATGTTATTAAACCACATTTCACCTCCTGTATCAAGGTTCAACTCTCTTTTATACCCTGTTACAAAATTTCCCGGGTAGGGGAAATAACAACAAATTCTTTTGAAAATATTTTTTTATTATATTAGCGTCAAATTTTCAGGACAACATCAAAAAGTTCTTTCATGACCAGTTTGATAGCACTTTGTTAAATGTAATAAAGAAATAAAAAAATGCCAGTAGAATATAGGGTCACATGGTGCAACTTCTCAAAGACACTAAAAAACACAGTGACGGTAACATCCTCACAGACTGTCATAAGAGGTAGGTCACAGTTAAACATGCGACAGAGGAAGTGCATCATGTTCCAGCATTTTTAAGAAGAAGACAGTTAACTCTTGGACAAATTTCCTTATTGTTTCTTTCCGTATTCTGTAAATTAATCTTGCTGTGTTGAGTAGTCAGATGAGTCGATCACACCACCTTAATGTGAAGACTACCCTGGTCCTGGAGTTGCTGGGGCAACAAAAGCTGCATGACACCTACTATAAAGCTTCGAACAGAATTTCTCCAATCTGAAAGAAAAGTTATGTGAATGTTATATGATCATCTTAAATTATTATAAGGAAAGTGTTGTTATTTAAAATGCTAAAGAGGAAAGTTCAAAACAGAAAGGACTGAAAATAAAGAGAAAAATCACAAACCTGAACATGAGGAGGGGCACTGAGGACGTACGTGACAGCACTGGCAATGTCTTTCGCTTCCAGAGCCTGTTAGAGAAGTGCCAAATGTGTCATTTAATTTTATTTGAATGATCATGTCAACCCTCCACAAACTGTAGGATTAATAATTTTACCTTATATGAGGCATATATCCTAGCCACTTCATCAGGATTGTTGGCCCGTGATATAAATTCTGTCGCCACTAAACCGGGAGAAATGCTCTGAAAAGGAGATAATGATTAAAGAACTGTAGGATCTACTGTGCATGTGTCTCACAGCAGCTTATACTTGTTTTAACTGCACTTTTCCAGTTGGTTACAGTGTGTTTTAAAGCCTTACTGTGGCTCGGATATGACTCTTTTCAGCGCGCAGCTCCTGTCTCAGGCCCTCAGTCAGAGCAGTTACACCATACTTGGTGCCGGTGTAGAAATGTATATCAGCAAAATCAAAGACATGATGTCCACACAAGCTGCAACAGGAGTTTTATAAGCCATGAACGAACAAATTCATTTTAAACTATTACTAGTACTTTTTTCAGATTAACTAGCAATTAAAGTAATCATTGCCCTAGTAAAGTCCTTAAACAAAGATCTGTTATTTCCCTTCTTAAATCTTGTAATAATGATGTGATTACAAGATAATTCTGATCTACAAACATTTTCCACAATAGAAAAAATCAAATCAATAAATAATGATTACTGCATTTCATTTAGTGGCTCGAGGTTTAAGTGAATGAAGCACGGTCTGTTGCAGTAGGAAACGTGTTTTTGGCTGGCTGCCGGCGGAGCTCACGGGCGCGTCACTGCAACCCCCCCTGGCTTCTGCTCCGCGGCTGCTGAGTGAGCCCTCATCTGGGACTCTCCTCAGCTCTTTCTGGGACAGTGGCGCGGCTGCCCCTCTGTTGGTCTTCCTTGGTCTCTTGTGTTCTGGGGGCCTCTGGATGTCTGGAGTTTTGATCTCCTCCATACCTGCTTCACGCCCTGGAGGACGGGGCAGTGGCCCCCCCACACCCTCTAGCAGATCATTACATGAAGGAACGTTTTAAAAAAACAAGCGCGTCCATGCTCACAGGTGTACACACGGGTGATCACACCCACAAACTACACCCTTTTTGGCTCCTACCTCAAAGCACACTGCGTTCTGTTGATCTTATGTGCTGCACAATAATGTTTAATATTTAGTATTTACTGTCATATTCCCATATATCATTGTGATGTTGTTTATTCTATTACTCTTGTTCTCTTCTGCTTGTTTTCTTTTTTCTTTCTCAGCAGGTGATCCAGGTGATTGATATATGCATTTTTTTTTCTGCCCGTTCTGTTGGTTTTTGTCTTTTGCCCTTCTCCCCCGTCCCTCTTCTCAGCTGTTCCTCTTTCCCTCTTTCTTTCTCCCCTTCTTTCCCCCAGTCAAGTCTGTCCCGTATTCAGTAAGTGAAAATAAAATAAACAATAAAAGGTGAATCAAATGGACCATTATGGCAAGGCTGGGATGGTCAATTTGGTAAAGTAAATCCGTTGGGCATCTTTCTTTGCCTTTAGACAACAATTCTGATGGCAAAAGAGCCAAACGGGACAGGCAAACAAAAAAAACAAAAAAAAAAAGGAAACATGTTTTTGGTGTCACTGGACCAAAAGCCCATAAATGATCTTTATCCATATTGTAATTCTTATAGTAACAAGTGGTACTATATTCCGCACCTCCTCTAAGCTTGTTTTTGGGTTTCAGAAAATCTAGTCTATGTTAGGAGAATTTGGCTTCTTGCAGGTCTACATCAGTTCAGAGCAGGGGAGATTTATCAGACAAGAAACTCAAAGAGGAACAACATCAGTAGAGAAAATACAGAAAGACATGCCCAGGCGAGACAGATTTAAACATCGTTGTGTGTTGCATTATTTGGCTTGAATTCAACAGATAATCATCTCTATGCATAAGAACCATGAGTACCGGTATTGTTAATAGTACCATCTTTGCTTTTCCTGTTAGCCAAATGTGTGCTTTGAAAAAGGACTGTTGAGTCATGTTGCTACAGGATGGTTTTAATCAGACTAAATGATGATTAGAATCATATTATGACATTTATGTGACATTTAAATCGACAGATTTCAAAGTTCTGTCACTTTCTATTAGCAAGTAAAACTGCACCTGTTTATGTTTATGATGTGCCCATCGTCCACGTTTCTCTCTTTCATTGACTGATAAGCTTCACGTGTACAGATGCTCAGTGCAAGAACGTTCACCTGTAAGAAACCAAGCAGAGAAATAAACAACAAAGAAAATCAAAATTCTCCAGGGGAGTTGTTTGCATACTTTCATGGAACTTTTCAACTTTCTGAGTTTCGTCCTATTGCACTTATTTTAACAAACTATGTTGTTTTGCAGGATTTTAGGACAACAACTTTGTAATTCAGATGAGAGTCATGACTTTGATTGTATCAGACTTTCTTTTTTTGTGATGGATTATACTCAGCAGAATGGGATTTAATGGATGACTTGTTTGGAAATGGTTATACTGGTTCATTCACATAAAAATGAACTTTCTTTCTCTCTGTCTAATATAAGCCTAATGCAGCTGAAAATTTTCTGCATGATAGTAAGTTTAGTTCTGTCCAAATTTCTGTTTTTGATATGGACTAAATTGAAAGTTTCATGTTTCATATTCTAAAAACTATGAACAAATCGACTCAAAACTGATCATTTAATTGCTCTTCTGGGAAACCACTCCTGTGAACGCTTCTTTCAAACAGAACTGCAGATAATTTTTTCTAAAATAACTCTGAGCTCTTACATCCATGATGTTCTTCCAGGCACTGGTTTTGCCACTTAGCAGTGGCTCTGGATGAGATAAGCCAGCGTTGTTGATGCACACATCCACGCCTTTGTGCTGCTCTTTGATCGCTGCAAACATGGCCAGAATCTCCTCCTCTTTGGCCAAGTCACACTTGAAAGGAACCAAAACACCAGGGTGGCCGGCGCTCTGACAGTCTGCTGCCAGTTTCTGAAACCAAGAAGGGAATGATGACAGAGGTTTAGCTTCAAAATAACTCTGCCCTGTAATTACTGTAAATTTGTGGATTTCAGTTTTCATAACACAGCTGATCAGTAACTTTGTACAACACTGGAAGTCAGATTTTTGTCTCCAACTGCAAAAACATTCTTCTCACTGGGTCTCAACTCATGTCTGAACACATCCTGCCATCAGCTGTTTCATCAGATCTGCTGCACAGTAGCTTATCTTTCTATCTCAAAAGCAACAAGATTATTTTAGTAGGAGGAGGAGTTTTTATCTGACTGGAGCATTTTTACTTAACAAAACATTCTACTGAACCACTGCAGACTGTAAAAAATTCAGCCCCCAAACATGTTTGAATAGTTCTGTCTAGAGCAGGGGTGTCGAAGTCCAGACCTCGAGGGCCGGTGTCCTGCAGGTTTTAGATAATTCCCTGGGTCAACACACCTGAATCAAATGATTAGTTCATTACCAGGCTTCTGGAGAACTTCAAGACACGTTGAGGAGGTAATTTAGCCTTTAAATCAGATGTGTTGGATGAAGGGCACAACTAAAACCTGCAGGACACCGGCCCTCGAGGCTTGGACTTCAACACCTGTGGTCTAGACTCTAGAGTCATCAGCTCATATGTGTCCAGCCTTCTGTTTCTGTGTTGGACTAAATTAAAAATCTATTAACAGTGAACTTTTACACATAATCTGATTCATAGCATTACAATAGATTATTGTAAAGCTGGTTTTTCAGGTTTATTTAGTGTTAGTCAGATAAACTGTTCAACTTTTGCCCAGCCGCTCCCTCTGTTCTTTTTTGCTAGGTAACAGTGAACATATATATAAATATAAATATAGACTAAAAAATATAAAATGCAACAGCCGAGATCGAAATACACTAAGTGATAGATGCAGGCCTGGTCTATCAAAATGTTCTTTTCTTTTTTAATCAGGTTCGTACAGCTGTTGTTGGGCTAGAACATCTTAGTTGCAATGTAGAAATGAAGTTACCTTTTAGCTATTAGCTTGTTATTATCAAATTGCTTTAACCATGAGCCATTTATTTTTCCCTGAGTCTCTTCCTCTCTCTACCTTATTCGTTAACTACACCTTCCTCTGTTTCTTCCTCACTCTCTTGTTGGGACTGCTTGACCTCTTGCGCTCTCCATGGCTAATGCTGTGCCTCTATTCTGAGAGCACATAAATAATTTTTGCAAATGTTGCATTTTAAGGAGACAATTATTTTGAACAAACAAAATTCATTTCAGTGTTTGCTATTATACATATACACACACAATAACTGCCATTCTCGCTCAGTTGTTGGCATTTGCTCTTGCTCAGATCTCTGCTCTGTGTGCTCTCAGTATGTCGCTTCTGCTGTCAACATCTCTGCTCCCTGCACACTCAACTTTTTCTGTACATGGTTATAAATATGCCAAAAAACCAACTAATTACAGACTTGAATTCAAAATGAGTGGCTGTTTTGGTCTCCAATCAGCTCGCTAGCCACTGCATTCAGGAAACACAAATGTAGCTAAATCCAGTGAAGTGGTTTGGTTTAAACTAGATTAAAACCAACATAAAAAATATATATTTTACAATCAAATAATTAAAAATACTAACCGAAAATGTTCTTAACTACACTATTATTTTGTGTCTATGTGGATAATAGCAAACACTGAAATACATGAATTCTGTACATGAATTTTGTACATGAAAATAATTCTCTACTCAAAATGCGACATTTGTTCTTGCAAAAATTATTTACGTGCGTTTAGAATAGAGACACAGAAATAAAGCCATGAGCTACAGCAGGCTCTTGTGAATGCCAGGGCTTTATATCAGCTGTTTCTGGTACTACTGCACTGCTAACATGTTGGTTAATTTGACACACTTTGCTGTATCTATTTCTTGTTTATTTTTCTCTCTTAGTTTTTTCCCCTCTTTTCTTTCTTCGTTTGTATCCCGCTTTATTAACACTAACTCTGTTCTAGGGTGCGTAGGCGCACACGGAAAGTAGGAGGGGCCAGAGGCGTTAAGAGA
The DNA here is from genome assembly GCF_057381845.1 of Rhamphochromis longiceps. Classification (NCBI taxonomy): domain Eukaryota; kingdom Metazoa; phylum Chordata; class Actinopteri; order Cichliformes; family Cichlidae; genus Rhamphochromis; species Rhamphochromis longiceps. The sequence continues at coordinate 30,633,547 of NC_140570.1, forward strand.
TTTGATTGAAAATTAAAATTGAACTAATGCAAACAAGAAGAAAAAAAATCAGCCCCCTACAAATGCTTCGGCCCACAGGGAAAATACCCGGTATACCAGATTACCAGTCCGGTATTGTGCCAAAAAGTGATTACCTGCCAAAAACTGATTTCCAATGTTTCCGTGTGTTTTTTACGTGTAATATCGTATCGTATGTTGCTAAATAGACTTTGGTGAACAGGTATTACAAAGGGGTTATATATAAAATTAAAAAATGACCTGTTTCTCAAGTATCTTTGTAACTGGTTATAATGTAACCAGTTACAATCAGCTCCCTTTTGTCACTTAAAATATGTTTACAGAACTATTTTTGCTTTTGTTGCAATTTCAGCTGTCCTCTTGGCCAGATTACTCTTAAAAGAGACATTTTTAAAGTCAAAAGAATTTTTTTTAAGTGCATAAATAAAGGATACATAAAAGTCACTGCCAAAAACTAACTGCGGCTACCTTGTTACAGGAATGTTGTTTGTTGCTCAAGATGACTTGATATCATTGATGAGGGATACATTTGAAATATGTTTCACATATTATAGACCAATAAGTTATTTATAGCAGTTTAAATACAAGCAATCAGTTTTTGCCAAATACCGCAGTTTTTGGCAGACAACCACTTTTTGGCACCGGCCCTGGATATAGCTCAAGATACTCTACGCTGAAATTGAGTTTTCACTTCAGAACAAACCTGGATTTTTGCGACGTCCCTGGCGCAGCCCACTACTTTCATACCGAGCCGGACCAACTCTACAGCTATAGCCGCCCCAATCCCGACCGAGGCTCCGGTCACCAGGGCCACTCTGCCACGCCAGCGCTCCATCACAGCGGTAACCTGCTACAAGCACGAAAGAAGCACAAATACGAAGAGAGAGAGCGACGGATCTTTCACTGTCCCGTGTGAGCATTTATATAGAGAGAGAGAAACATCTGAGTCATGTCAGTCCGCCTTTTTCTCTCAAACAGCTACAGTTCTCCGCCCTGCAGGGAGGCTTTCAGCCAATCCTGTTGTCAGGTTTATGAAAACAGTTTGAGATAACTTTTACTCTGTGACACGTTACATCATCATTGTTAGAATGACAAACACGTGATGACCAAGTAAAACGCTAACCTGCGTGCGACGTGAACCTTACACCTTTTTTACTGCCTGTTACTACTGTCAAAGCAATCTATGTTTATGGCTCCGAGCGTGCAGCGACAGTCCCCCAAGGCCTAGTTTATTGTTGAAGCTTAAAGACAACCTGTAAAATATTGTGGGTAATTTAAAGTTTTTTTCTGATTTCCATATTTGTTGTGACCTTGACCTTAACCTAACCTTAACCCAATTTTCACCAAAATTAAAGCTGGAACAGCTCGTGGTGTTATTGATATCTACCATCACACAAAAAATGTAATATGAGATTTTTCTGTTGTTAATTCAGTTTAGTTTGACTTAGTTATTTATTAGTTTCATTGTTAGTTTCTTTTTAGTTGTTACTGTATGGAGGGGTGCAGTTCATTTCCAAGCATTGTTTTGTGTGCATTTGGGTCCTCTATTCTCCACTCCACACAGTCTGCACCTGCTGACTGCGACAACAGGAAATATTAGGTCCCCTCAGATTTGTTAAACCTAAAGTCATGAGCCTTTTTTGAAAATGTCAGAAAGAGTTGTGTTAGGATGACAGGAGTAAAAGTAAAAAGTTGCCAGTACAAATAAAAAAAGTCAACTTAAGTGCTTTAAAGAAATATTGGTTCTTTGTCCATTTACTCTACTGCAGATCAAGCAGCAAAACTGCTAAAACTTTGACCTCTTACCTGCATTTCAATCCTGGTTTTTCCACGTAGCAGTGATTGTGTTGCAGCACAAGTGCACACCTTTGTGCTGCTTTTAGGTTGCTGTGAACTTGGATGTCCTTCTTTGATCAGGTCACACTTGTAATGCATGACAATGACATTGTGGGTAGCACTTTGACATTCTGCTGTGAGTTTCTGAAACCAGAAAGAAAAAAGATTATAGACTTCAAGATCCACTTTGTGTTTTTAGCACTGTATGTGTATGAATCTGCAAATCCACTTAGCTGATTGTGAAGGTCTGGGGTGGGAACTTTTCCTAGATTTGACTGATTTATGTGAAGAAATTGCTGTTTCAGTACATGGGAGAAATTGCGCAAAGGTGAACTGTGTGTGCTGAACAAACACAAAGTTTTGTGCACCATTTATTAACAATGAACTCTTGCCAAAAGTCAGATTTCCAGTATGAATAGAGGGTGTGCTTTATAAAGGTTGATTAACATTTAGATAAATTGCCTGTCCAAACCTCTCTGTTTTATATAACCATGACAAAGCTAAAAAAAAAAACAAAGAAAAGAAAAATCATGATATTTAATCACAAATAACACTTAAATAACTTTTGGCAAAAGTTCATTGTATTTTAGTATTTTATGTATTGTGGGGATAGGTTAATTGATTAATCCAAATTGTCACTAGGTGTGAATGTGCGAGTGAATGTGAGTGTGAATGGTTGTCTGTCCCTATGTGTTGGCCCTGCGACAGACTGGCGACCTGTCCAGGGTGTACCCCGCCTTTCGCCCTATGACAGCTGGGATAGGCTCCAGCGCCCCCCGCGACCCTGAAAAGGATAAGCGGAAGCGAATGGATGGATGGATGTATGGAAAACATGTTCTGACCTCAGGGGCTAACAGTAGAGGTCAAGGTCAAATGCTTAGCCCACCTAACTGCTAACTAAAAACTGAAAACTAACTGCTGCTCTGTCTCTCTATACAGCACTGACTCAACAGAAATCTGCTGTGTCACCCCGATGCCTCAGGAACCCCTCCCTCTCTGATCCCCCCAGGAACCATACCCCTCCCTCTCTGTTTTTAATTCTCCTCCCTCCACAGACCCCCTCCCTCTAAGGGAGAAAACATACATTTTCCCCCCACCGGTTGCATTTTGTCACACATATGGAATCCAATACACACTTCCGGAGTACCCTCCCCCTCACCGGATGCAATTCATCGCGCTTATGGATCATACACTTCCGGAGTACTTCCGGTGGGGTCAAAAGGTCAAGGCTAGGGCCATCAATCAAATTGGAGACATAAGCAGGGTACCTAATCTCTCTGTCATGCTTGTGACCTCTAGTGGTCAAAACAGAAAGGGGTGAAAGCTTATCCTCCCTCTACATCGAAACATTACTTCAGACATATAAGTCCATTTTAGTACAAAGGAAAATAGAAAAGTACAAACAACACAAAAAACAGGATCATCAGTGGAAAAAAACATGTCAGCAATTGTTCCAATGTTTCCAAAAACAAGAAGATTATTTTTTTCAGAGTAGGCTCAGTTAGAGTCATCGTGACCACAATTAGGAAGAATACTAGTCAAAAAAAGACTTTGCTGCATAATCCATCTGGTGGGGTCCAGTGTTGTTATAGTTTGAAGTTGGAATATGCTAAGACATGAAACAAGGTGTGAAAAAAGTATTTTAGTTAACCGAAATCTGAAGCTACTTTTCACTGTTCCCTCGTCACAAAGAGTCACCACAGTTTTTGTTTTTACACACGGTGGGTTAACTTTGTTAACTAATATTCTCAGACTCTACTTTCCCATGAATTAGTGAGGTATTATATAATAACTTTACATTTTATTACTATTGTTGGAGGAATGAAACATATGTTTGAGATATTTTTACACCTACAACTGTATGTTTTCCACCATACACTGCTCTTTAAATCAGATTTCCTTCAGTGAAATAAGAACACTCACAAATTTCCCCCACAAAAACATTTTATTTTATAAATCAGTGAAAACTTTAAGGACAAACATCATAAACAAAACTGTTTCATGACCATATCACAACTCATCATTTTCATAAGTGTAGTAAGGAAGTAGGTTAATTCAGGGGGATCATGTAGGTCAACCCTAAGCTTGCTCCGTGCCTTGCATCTGAACATCTCCAATCTGAAAGAAAGATGTTTTTTATATATTATTACAAGCAAAGTGCTGATGTTTAAACAGCAAATCAGGAAAACCAATAATTCACAATAAAAAAGAATTAAAATAAGAGGAAATCACCTGAACGTGAGCAGGCGCACTGAGCACGTATGTAACAGCATTGGCAACATCTATTGCTTCCAGAGGCTGTCAGAGAAGTGGAACATGATTAACAGCTTTAAAAATATTTTTATTTTGGGCCTTTTCTTCTTTATTTTTATAGATCAGTAGAGTAGACAGAAACGCAGGGAATGAATCACATGCAGAAAGTGGCCAGGCCAGATCACACCTGAGCCCCTATAGTGGCCTTTTGGCATATGGGTCGCCTGCTTGACCCAGTGAGCTAGACTGGCATCCAAATGAAATACATTTTATCTGAGTTATCGTATTAGCAGTGCATGAAGAGTAGGAATAATAATTTTACCTTATATGCAGAATATGCACCAGATGCTTTATCAGGACTGTTGCTGTAGAGCCGGAAAGCAAATTCTGTCTCCACTAAACCAGGAGATATACACTGCAAAAAAGAGCTGATATTGAGGGATCTTCACAAACTACTACATGTGTGTATCTGAAAACTGTAATATTGGTGTTTCAGACACTTTTAGATTGGCTGCAGCCTTACTGTGGCTCGGATATGGCTGTTTTCTGCACGCAGCTCCTGCCTCAGGCCCTCCGTCAGGGCGGTTACAGCATACTTTGTGGCGGTGTAGAAATGCAGAACAGCTTTGGGAACTACACGATGTCCGCACATGCTGCAACAGATTTATGAGGCATTAACCAGGCGAGCATTAAGCAACATTTATTTTGTGTTATTTTTTAAGTAATTTCTCACTGATGTAAGACACTCTGCTGCCCACAAAACTGTATATAGGGTTGCAGCAGTTATTTTATCCTGATGTTTTGCAGCTTCTCTTTGACTTTGTTAATTTGTTAAATGGACCCACAACCATTCATGGCTGACTCGTCCTATCAGAAGTTTCTTCCTGTGAAAAGGAAGTTTTTCTTTCCTACTGTCGCCAAAGTATTTACTCACAGGAGGTTGTCTGATTGCCAGGGTTTTTGTGTATTATTGTAGAATCTTTACCTTACAGTATTAAGCGCCTTGAATTGACTGTTGTCGTGATTTGGTGCTATATAAATATAATTAAAATGAATTGAAATATTCAGTTACTAGACTGATGGATGCCAGTGGGCCCCTTAAGCTAAGGCCCAGTCACTAGGCACTCTCCTTCTGTAAAATGAGACTTTGTGGTAAAATACAGATAATGGTAATAACAATATTACAAGTTTGTGAAAAATTGCACACCTGTTTATGTTTATGATGTGGCCATCGTCAACATTTCTCTCTTTCATTGACTGATAAGCTTCACGTGTGCAGATACTCAGAGCAAGAACGTTCACCTGTAAGAAACCAAGAAAATAAATAAAATGTAAAGAAAATATCTGGAATCAACAAATGTGAATTACTTTTTACAATGCAATGATCTGCAATGCGAAAAGTTCTTCCAGATCAAAACAAGTATTTTATTTCTACAATAACTCAGAGCTCTTACATCCATCATGTTCTTCCAGCCGCTGGTTTTGCCATTTAGCAGCAGGTCTGGATGAGCCAAGCCAGCGTTGTTGATGCACACGTCCACACCTTTGTGCTGCTCTTTGATCGCTGCAAACATGGCCAGAATCTCCTCCTCTTTGCTCAAGTCACACTTGAAAGGAACCAAAACACCAGGGTGGCCGGCGCTCTGACACTCTGCTGCCAGTTTCTGAAACCAGAATAGAAAAAGATGACAGACTTCAGAATCCCATTTGTGTTTTTAAAGTGTACGAATCTACTATTCAAACATGTAGATTAAGTTACTGTAAATACATTGATTTGAGTTTTCAGTTTGCATATCAAAGCTCAGTGACCCACAAGCAGTAGTTTGCCTGTGTTTGGATGTTCTGCCCGTTTTTGAGTTTTGCTTATTTCACTGACCTAATAATCATTTTGTAACAGCAGGCACATGATGATGTGATGATGCCTGCAAAAGCCTTTTCTCTGGTTTTGTCTTGAGGTGTGATTCAAACAATTCATGCATTTCATCAAGGAAATAAAAAAAACTTCAGAAAGTCAAGTTCTTCATTTACTATATGCTAAATAGATGGTTGTAGCTAATCTTTGAAAACATCATTTTCTATCAAAGCTAAAACAAAAAACAAAACAAAAAAAACCCCTCAGTGAGTACCAAATCGAAAATGCTGACTTGTGTGTTAGGATGGTCTGCCAGCTTAGAGCTAGGCAATTCAAGAAAAAGAGGACAAAAAGGCGAATTTCATTGTTGTGTTTAACATTTTGATTTAGGAAAACTACAATTCAGATGAAAGTCACGTGTCCAACTTCCTACTTTCTGTGCCATATTAAACTTAACGTTCCGTGCAGTGGCTGTTAACAAAACACTTGTGCGGTTAAATAATAATGTAATATATTAGTGTGCTGTAACTACATGCTTTCGTCAGTTTATAATAGTTTAATGCTTCCTGCTCGCCCAGCCTGTCTTTTGTAAGTCTGAAAGCTATATTTATTTATTTATTTATTTATTTATTTATTTATTTATTTGCATTACGGCAACTTTAACATCAAAATTTACTCCGTGCTAGCTAGTTTACATTAAATTACTCTCTGCGGGATCTGAGTTTCCACTTCAGAACAAACCTGGATTTTTCCTATGTCCCTGGCGCAGCCCATTACTTTCATACCGAGCCGGACCAGTTCCACGGCTATAGTCGCCCCAATCCCGACCGAGGCTCCGGTCACCAGAGCCACTCTGCCCCGCCAGCGCTCCATCACAGCCCGGTAATCTGCTACACGGACGGAAGCACCTCAAGTATGATGCCAGGGACGCTAAGTCTGAAGAAAACGGACTCCGGAGCTCCAACTGTCTTGTGATCGTGAACACGCGATGCTTTTAAACACATCATATGCTTGTGTGCTGCGTTCAAGTCATCAGCAAACTGTTGGAAAACAGTTGAATCGGTTCTTTTGTTTATTCAAGTAAAAACTATACTATGATATGTTTACTTGCATTCATGAAAATAAAACCTAATTCTATCGCATTTTATGGAGACATATATATATATATATATATATATATATATATATATATATATATATATATATATATATATATATATATATATATGTCTGAACTCTCTGCACACACAGAATGAGTTAGACCTGTTTATTCTTTAAAGGACTTAAATATTAAATTGAATGATTTTGTACGGTGTAGAAGCAAATTCATATTTTATTTGATTTACAGAGATGTGTTTATGATGTTTACAGATGTAATTATGTACACATTTCCATTTATATTTAATATTTACATGTTTTGGTATTTACACGATTACATGCTTATAATGTTTACATATTCACTTTCAAAGCAGAGTCTTGAATCTAGCTAGTTGGTTTTCCCATATTTATCCATGATGATGATCAGGTTGGACCCCTCCCCCTCGCCGGCATTCAGCAGGCAATGGCGGCAACTCCAAGTTTAGCTTCTATTTTCAAACTCCATATCCAATCAGACCCACCTCGATTTCCACAGTGTCCGCTCTTGGGCTCTTCTGTCCAGTTCCAAGCTCTGCAGAGCCCCAACTCGTGGCCTCTCATATCTGGAGCCCCCTCCTTTCAGTACTCAGCACATCTCTCCAAATATCTTGGCTCCCCTGGTTCTGTACAGGCCTCCTTAATTAACAAACTCCACACCATAACTGCTAATTGACCTAGGGCAACCCATACCAACAGGACTCAAGTCAATCAGACAATCTGGTTAGGGAAACATGATTAGTCAGAATATTCTCCCAAAAACATGAAATAAATAAAACAGTAAGAATTTACACCACAAAACAAAACTTTAACAAAACTGAAACCAAACCCATGCAACACAATCATTTAAAACACAATAAAAAAATTATTAAAAACATGCAAATCGCAGCATATTAACGATCTGCCTTATAACTGAAAATCAAGGGTGGATGTAGAGAAAGACCCCTGTGGAAGCCAAAATCAGGGAAGGACGTTAATTGGTTAACTGATGTGCAGAAGGACATCATGAGAGACGGAGCTTGGATGAATGAGAGGTCAACAAGGTGTCTCTAACGGAGGTTCAAAAAACAGTCAAATGGACCACTGAAGAGCTGAAGTGATGTTCATGGGGAAGAAATGTTTATTTTTATCTGAATCATCATTATGGTGAAGATTGAAATCTTAATGCTAAATGAATTTTAAAATACATATGAAACCCTTACTGTACCCCAGAGATCTCTGTGAATTCATCAGGTAAGCGTTTACTCATTTTCTAATATTTGAACTGTGCCAAATGTATTTTTAACCAATTATATTTCATATATATTGTTGAACACTCAGTACAGTGATTCATATTGTAGATGTGTAACTGTGTAACTATGAGACACTTCAAAAATGTCATTAATTGAAGTTAGGAGCTTTATTGCATTATAATTGCATTATGACACAAATCATCAGTGCATGGGTCATTTAGCAAGTTACTAAATCTCTAACAACAATATTCAAAATATGTTACTTTAGTTATTAGGATTTTATTTAGCTTTTTTGTGAAAAGCTTCACTGAGCACATCAGACATTCTGTGTATTCTGAGACATTCAATATGTTTAAGTAACTCTGTTAACTAATATTCTCAGGACTTTACTTTCCCGTGTATTAGTCAGGTATTATATATTAACTTTACATTTTAATACTATTGTTGGCAGAGTGAAATATATTTTTGAGATAATGTTAAAATGACAATTAAATGTTTTCTACCATAAACTGTTGTTTATATCAGGTCTCCTTCAGTAAAATAAGAACACTCAACAAGCCCCCCACCATCATTTTATTTTATACATCAGTGAAAATTTTCAGTACAAACATAATAAACCAAACTGTTTATAAATGTAGTAAATTAAAGTAAAGTAAAGTAAAGTAAAGTAAAGTAAAGCAAAGTAGGTTCATTCAGGGGGAATCATGTAGGTCAAACCTAAGCTTGCTCAGTGCCTTTCATCAGAACATCTCCAATCTGAAAGAAAGATGTTCTTATATATTATTATACACAAAGTATTGACAATTAAATAGTAGATGAGGAAAAACAATAAGTCAGAATAAAAAAAGCATTAAAATTAGAGAAAGTCACCTGAACATGAGGAGGAGCTCTGAGCACGTAGGTAACAGCATTGGCAACATCTATTGCTTCCAGAGGCTGTCAGAGAAGTGAAAAATGGTTAATAGTTGTATCTGAGTAACCATATCAGCAGTACACGAACAGTACGAATAATAATGTTACCTTATATGCAGAGTATGCACCAGCTGCTTTATCTGGATTGTCTTTGTAGAACCGTGATGCAAATTCAGTCTCCACTAAACCAGGAGAAATGCTCTGCAAAAAAAAAAAAGATAAGATAAGATAAGATAAGATGAGATAAAACTTTATTAATCCCTCGGGTGGGTTTCTCTGGATAATGAAGGAATTTCAAGAAGCACCTTGTGTATATTATAACAGGTAATACTGCTGTCTCAGACACTTTGTGCATGTGTTTCTTAGAAGCTGATATTGGTGTTAAAGGCAGTCTTGGAGCTGGGTGCAGTGTTTTTAAAGCCTTACTGTGGCTCGGATATGGCTCTTTTCTGCACGCAGCTCCTGCCTCAGGCCCTCCGTCAGTGCGGTTACAGCATACTTTGTGGCGGTGTAGAAATGTAGATCAGCATGGGGGATCACACTATGCCCACACAAGCTGCAACAGAAGACAGTTCAGAAGAAGTCGTAACCTGGTCAGCATTTACCAACATGCACTCATCTGTAGGTTATTCTTTTAGAGACACGATTTGGAGTTTCTCATTGGCGTTTTTTTTTTAATTTCCAGAGAGAAATACCTGGTGCTGACAGGTTTAATCAGCATTGTTTGCTTTCCTTTTTTTGGCTTGAATGCAACAGATAATCATTTGCTCCTTGTTATTGGGATAGAGCCATTGCCATTGTTATTACCCTCTTCTTTGCTTTTTCTATTGTTTGCTGTGAAAACAGTCTTCTGTGTAGTGTTGACAACTTTCATGGATGCTTCCTAGACTTTCGTAGGTGAACCAGTCATTGTTAACTTATTAGAATTTATAGCACCACTTTGGTTGCCAGGTCACTCTGATAAAAAGGGACTTCATGGTAAAATAAACATAATGATGCTAATACTGGAGGTTGCTATGTACCATGGCACAGATAGGGAGCATTGGCGTGTTTGGGTTGAATGTAAGGGAAAGTCCTGCCCTCCAGCTTTAACAAAAGGTCCACTGTGAGGTCCATTGTGTAGTGTTGTCATAATCAGAGACTGACTGTTTAATAAAGATTATAAGATATAGCCTTTGTTTAATAATTAAACCAATTTCACAAGCATACCCGTCACAAAGCATTATTAAATAAAACTGCACCTGTTGATGTTTATGATGTGCCCATCGTCCACGTTTCTCTCTTTCATTGACTGATAAGCTTCACGCGTGCAGATGCTCAGTGCAAGAACGTTCACCTGTAAGAGAAATAAACAACAAAGAAAATGTATCTGGAATCAACACCTCCAAATGGCACATCTACTTATTGCATCTCACACACAGTGGGTACAAAAATGCATTAAGACCACTGATCGGTGACCACACGCATCATGTTGTTACATTTTAATGACCTGTTGGGAAAACCTTCATGTGAATCTTACATTCAATTCAATTCAATTTTATTTATATAGCACCAAATCACAACAGCAGTTGCCTCGAGGCGCTTTATATTGTACAGTAGATCGTACAAGAATAGATACAGAGAAAAACCCACAGAAATCACACACTACAACATTCGTAGACCAAACCAAGATGTGAGCTCTTACATCCATCATGTTCTTCCAGCTGCTGGTTTTGCCACTTAGCAGAGGTTCTGGATGAGATAAGCCAGCGTTGTTGATGCACACGTCCACACCTTTGTGCTGCTCTTTGATCGCTGCAAACATGGCCAGAATCTCCTCCTCTTTGGTCAAATCGCACTTGAAAGGAAACAAAACACCAGGATGACCGGCACTCTGACACTCTGCTGCCAGTTTCTGAAACCAAGAAGAAAAAGATGACAGACTTTAGAATCCATTATGTGTTTTTAAAGTGTATGAATTTGCCATTCAAATGTTATTTTGCCACAGTCCTAGGTCTGTGACCCAGTGTTTTGGTTTAAGTTTTATTCCTTGAATTATTGTTCTCTGTTATATTATGTTTATAGTTCATGGTTTCTGTTCTTGTTCTGTGCCTCATGTTTGCTTGTCTCTGTGTGAAGCCCGTGTTTTTGAGCCTGTGTCAGTAAGTTCAGTCGGTGTATTTCCTGTTTTACTTTGCTAGTCTTCAGTCTGTGTGCGTCGGGTTCTGTTTTGCTGTCCTGTTTCACTGTGTTTCCCAGGTGTTTGCTCTTTGCCTTTGCTGTAAAGTTACTGCAAATATGTAGATTGGAGTTTTCATTCTGGATATCAGAACTCAATAACTAACAGTGCATTTTCTTTTTAGCGTATCATCTGACTCTAGCATATTCTTCTGTCATGCCAATTAACCTTCACTACATCCATGAATCTTCTCTGTGGTCTTCTTCTTTACTTTCTGCCTGGAACTCTATATTCCATATCCTTTGTCCTATATATCCGTATAAATGATGACACTGGACGCAGCGTGTTCGGGTGATGTGTTCCAACTTTACTCGTAACCCGGAAGCTCCCCCCACACACAGCCTTATGGGAACAGTAGTCTACCGCTACACCTCCTCCTTCTAGCTAAAGACATACTTCATAACATCTCAAACAGCTCACTAGAACAGAAATGGGGAACATCATGAAACATGAAAATTATACACATCCCTCATTTGTTCACTTACATTTAAACAAAACACATTATTGTAAACATCTCTGACAGCTTAACCCAGCTTTGAATAGGGCATGAATGGATAACTTCAGAGAATTACACATCCAGTCTTTCAGGAGGTCTCACCACTCGACCAGATCTGGTAATAGTCCCTGTTGGTCTGAGGTGGCTCCTATTTCTCCTCAGAAAACCCCTGTCTGTCTCTACCACATAGGATCTGGGAGCACTGGCAGGTCCAACTACTGCTCCGGTAGTTCCTTCCGTGGTAATCCACACTTTCTGTCCTGACGATAGTTCCGGAAGTGGTCTGACTCTATGTCTGCGGTTGTAGTGTTTTGCCTGCTCACGCCTCCCCTCCTCATCTTTTTTTCGAAAAGCCTGTAGGTCAGGCCACCTTGGCACCAGCTTTGCCACAGCCTGTGGCAGCGTGGTCCGCAGGTGTCTCCCCATAAGCAACTGCGCCGGCGAGAGCCCATGTTCCAGTGGGGTGGCCCTGTATGCTAGCAGTGCTCTGGTGTAGTCACAGTCCTTTTTCCACAAGTCTTTAATGGTACGAACAGCGCGTTCTGCCTCCCCGTTGGCTTGGGGGTACCTAGGGCTGCTCGTTTCATGTGCGAACTGGTACTCTTTGGCAAAGTGCTTGAACTGTTCTGATGAAAATTGTGGCCCGTTATCCGATACCACAGTCTCGGCAACACCATGTCTTGCAAAGGCTTCTTTTACAGCATTAATAGTGACCTCTGCAGTTGTGTGTCTCAGTTCAGCTATCTCAATGTACCTTGAGAAAAAATCAATAATCAGCAGGAAGTGTTTCTTTGACCACTCGAACAGATCCATGCCGACTTTTTGCCATGGGCGGTCGGGAACAGGAGTTGCCAGCATTGGTTCACGGCACTGTAACCTATGTTTTTGACATGTTTCGCACCTGTCTACCATTTGACGTATTTGGGTTGAGATGCCCGGCCACCACACAGACTCTTTTGCTCTGGCCCTGCATTTTGAAACGCCCTGGTGGCCTTCATGCAAACGTGACAAAACCTCCGCTCTCATTTGAGGTGGTATCACAAGTCTCTCCCCTTTCATGAGAAGACCATGGACTAGATTGAAGTCCATTCTGTATTGCCAGTACCCCTTTAACTCTGGATCTAGTTTACCTTTTTCTGGCCAGCCTGTCCCACATTGATACACCACCTTTCTACACAGGTCATCCATTTCCTGCGCCAACTTAATCTCCTCCAGCCTTTTATCTGTTGCTGGGAGATGGGAAACTACACCGTCCACGAAAACCTCCACCTCTTTTTCCAGCTGAAGATCCCCAGCAGAAGGAGGCCCTGCCAGCGGTGCTCGTGAGAGAGCATCAGCAGTGACAAGGTTTTTCCCTGGAACATGGACAATGGTGAAAGTAAAGCGCAGCAGCCTGAGGCGGAATCTCAGGATGCGTGGAGGCAGGTCATCCAGGCCTCTTGTGCTCAGAAGAGGGACCAGGGGTTTGTGATCTGTGATTAGAGTGAACTGTAAGCCCATGAGGTAAGATGACAGTCGTTCACACGCCCACGTTACAGCTAGTGCCTCCTTTTCTATCTGCGCGTAGCGTTTCTCTGTGTCTGTGAGACCTCTTGAGATATATGTGACCGGTCGCCAGGAGTTGTCAGACTGTTTCTGAGTGAGAACAGCCCCGACACCGTATGGCGATGCATCTGCAGCGACTCGTGTATCTGCTGAGTTGGAGTACTGAGCGAGCACTTCTGGAGAGCTTAATATCCCTTTTAGTCTCCTAAATGCTGTTTCCTGTGGCTCCGCCCATATCCAGTCATTTCTGTCTTTTAGCAGTTCCTTTAATGATGTGGTGATTGTGGCTAATTGTGGCATAAACTTGGCAAGATAGTTGGCCATGCCCATGAGACGGCGCACATCTTCCACACTCTGAGGCTGCAGCAGCTGCTGGATTGCTGTTATCTTGTTGGGATCAGCCTCAATGCCTGTTGCTGACACTTTGTGTCCCACAAAGATTATTTGACTTTTAGCAAACTCACACTTCTCATTCAGAGTGAGACCCTCCTTATGAAACATTTGGAGCACACAGTGCAACCTCTGGTCGTGCTCCTGCCTGTCTCTGCCGTATACAAGCACATCATCGGCGTGACAAATCACCCCTTCAAAATCTTCCAGCATCTGTGACATTCGCCTTTGGAAATGTTCCGGCGCCGATGCAATGCCAAAAGGAAGGCGGTTGAACTGAAACCTTCCAAAAGGCGTGATGAAGGTAGTGAGTGGCCTTGACTCTGGCGTGAGCGGAATTTGCCAGAATCCAGACCGGGCGTCGAGCTTTGTGAACACTTTAGCATCTTTCATCATCGCTAGTGTTTGATCTACTGCTGGGAGGATGTGTCTTTCTCTTTTGACTACTGTGTTCAGGGGTGTGAGGTCCACACATATTCTGGGGGGCTTTCCTGCTGGTCTGGGGACCACTACCATGCCAGAACACCACTCTGTAGGCTCAGTGACTTTGGAGATAACACCCATTTCTTCCATTCTGTGCAGCTCATTTCTCACTGCATCTCTGAGGGGAAGAGGAACACGTCTTGGGGCAGATAGGGCTATTGGTACAGCTCCTTGCTCTATCTCAATGTGATAAGGCTCCCTCAGCACGCCTAAACCTTTAAAAACGTCTGGGTATGCTGCCCTGAAGTCTGTCACCGATTCCTCTACTGTGCTTACTCTGTACACAAGACCCAGAGCCTCACACGCTGACCTGCTTAGCAGTGGCTGTACTAGACCTGACACAAGGTAGACGTCTTGAGAAACACTGCGCCCTTTTACTGCTAGCTGTGCCTCGAAGCAGCCTTTAACATTAAGTGGGTTACTGCCCGGCCCTAGTAACTTCTTTCTGGGTCTCTGCAGCTTACCATCCCTGTCTGGACTGTACAAACCCTCTGGAATAGATGTAACATCCGCCCCTGTGTCAAGTTTAAAATATACATTTTCCCCATTTAACTTGACCTTTTGCACCCAGGGCTGTGACCTCCCAGTCTCTACTTCACCCAAGAACACACAATCCTCGCTGTCTGCATCTTTCTGATTTTCTGTCACTTCGCGTAGTGCTGTAGCTTCACTACTGCGACAGACCGCAGCAAAGTGCCCTTTTTTCTGACATTTTCGACACTGTACCTCTTTGGCTGGACATTCTTTCCATGAGTGTTTGTTCTTGCGACCACAGCGGCCACATTCCTTTCCACTTTGTTTGATTGGCTTTTGTTCCTTCTTCTGCCACGTCTGCGTTTTCCCGCGTGTTGTATTTGTCCGTATTGTGTCCATGTTCAGTGTTTTCTCCACTGCCGCGCTGCTGTGAAGTATTGATTGTTGTTTCTTTACCGTTTCGCTCTGCCTAACTTTCTCAATGGCTTTAGCAAGAGTCAACTCTGAGTCCATTTGCAGCAGCTCGGACAGTCTTTTGTCTTTTATGCCAACTACAATTCTGTCCCTTATGAGTTCGTCTTTGAGTGCTCCAAATGCACAATTTTCTGCAAGTTTGTGCACAGCAGTGATGAACGACTCTGTACTTTCCCCTTCCTGTTGCCGTCTGGAGTTAAACTGTGCTCTTTCAAAAATTACGTTGTGTTTTCCTACGTAAGGTTTGTCAAATGCCTCTTTGACAGTTGCATATTTCTTTTTATCTGCATCGCACAGTGGTAAAACTGCCAAAACATCATCAGCAGCGTCTCCCATAGCGTACAGGAGTGCATTAACTTGATACTCGTCTGATTTGTTATCAAGAGCAGTTGCAATGCGAAATCTTTCGAACCTTCTGATCCACTTTGGCCATTCGGCAGGATGAGAAAAGTCAAATGTTTCTGGGGGTGTTATTTGTACCGTGGTCGCCATCGTGACGTGTGGATCCCTGGCTTCCTCGCGTTCAGAATCCAAGCTTTCCGGTGCGCCGACCTCGTCTCCTCCTTCCGACATGTGAAGCTCGTGCTCGACCGCGCGCGCGCACGCGCCCTGTTGCTAGCGCCGGTCACAGCCTCGGCCACGCTTCACCTGCTTGCCGGTCTTGTTCGGGTTATCGATGCGAAAACTTCTCTCGCAGTTAACTGCACCGTACTGTATGGAAGCCCGTTTCCGCCACTAAAAAAAAAAAAAAAAGGATCCATAACTCAAAATTTCGAGTTATTATCTCGAAATTTCGACATATTAACTCAAAATTTTGAGAAAAGCAACTTGAAATTTCGAGTTAGCGCTGCCAATCAGTAATCTACGTGAATGACGTCATTTCCATGTTACCCGGAAGCTGAAGCCCTCAGCTACAAATGCTACAGCTAAGCTACCGGTATTACATCCAGTCGTGAATGCACAGATTGCTGAGTGTTTTCAGCCTGGCTTCACAAATGATGAAATCCCTGTGTTATTAGCTGAATCACATGGTGTTACTATCAGCAAACATACTTTAATTTGTTGGGATCCGTTTTTGAGTGCGCGGTCCTGCGCCATATGCTTCCGGGTAACAAGAAAGCGACCTCATTCACGTATATTTTTGATTGGCAGAGCTAACTCGAAATTTCGAGAAAAGTAACTCGAAATTTCGAGTTATATTTCTCGAAATTTCGAGAAAATAACTCGAAATTTCGAGAAAATAACTCGAAATTTCGAGTTATGGATACTAGCTTTTTTTTTTTTTAGTGGCGGAAACGGGCTTCCATAGTACTGTACTCGAAAAAGAAGAAGAAGAAAAAAAAACTGTGGAGACCGCCGTTCGCACTTCTGACACCACGTATAAATGATGACACTGGACGCAGCGTGTTCGGGTGATGTGTTCCAACTTTACTCGTAACCCGGAAGCTCCCCCCACACACAGCCTTATGGGAACAGTAGTCTACCGCTACAATATCCACTATCCTTCCTCTGCACATTTCCATACCCTCTCAGCCTTGCATCTCTAACTTTGTCTCCAAACAGTTCAATGTGAGTTGTTCTTCTGATATTCGCATTTCTTCCTTCTCCGTCATATCAGTCAGCTGCCTCCCTTTACTAGTCACAGTTCCATCATTTAAAATCCTTATTCTCACTTCAAAAAGAATCTTAGCAGCTTGTCTGTGTTTAGGTGTTCTACTACCTTGTGTGTGTTGTCTGGACCTTCCCAGTGTGAACATCTCACAATGGGCATATTTCATTGGCCTAATAATCACTATATTATGGAGGAGTGTGATTATATGATGATACCTACAAAAACATTTTTATCTTGCTGTGAACTGAACATTCGGTACACTTTACACAAGAAAATCAAAAGAACTGTACAAAGGCAAATCAATGAGAGTAATGAGAGTAAAAAAAAAATACAGTATTTTTTTTTCTTTCTTTTGCGTAAGTTGTTAACAATAGAGTCACAGAGTTTGATTTACAGAGCTATAATACAGGGTGTGCTGGCTGCTGGCCAGCCTCTCTATGTTATGTAAGTCTGACACAGCTGGAAATGTTATGCAAAACGGTAACTTTAACATCACAATTTACTTCTCTGCTCGAGTCACTTATATACACAAATACCCGGTATGCCAGATAAGAGCATACCGGGTATTTGCCGACGCAGTCCAGCCCTGTATAGAGGTTAAATTACTCTATGCGTAAACTGAGTTTTCACTTCAAAACAAACCTGGATTTTTCCGACGTCCCTGGCGCAGCCCATTACTTTCATTCCGAGCCGGACCAGCTCTACTGCCACAGCCGCTCCAATCCCAGCCGAGGCTCCGGTCACCAGAGCCACTCTGCCCCTCCAGCGCTCCATCACAGCCCGGACACCGGTAACCTACTACACGCACGAAAAGCACCACAAGTATGAAGAATCTGCCGCAGAATGACCCCGGAGCGTCAGCTGTAATGCATCGATGAGGAGTCGATGTACTGTATACACACGACCAAGGTTGTCCGTTCTGTGTGCTGCGTTAAAGTCATGTTCACACTGTAGGAGAAAAAAGTTTTCTGTAGTGATAAAATGCAACATGTAACAAATGTAACAAAAATATTAAATTAAATTAAACTATTTCTGTCTGTTTCGGCTCTTCCTGCACATATTTGCATAGGTAAATGCCACTTTGAAATCCACAGAACAGTTCGTAGCTGTTGCTTCACTTTCATTTGCAATGTACACTAGTCTCTATTTATTTATTTTTGTCATGGTTTCCCTTGGCCCAGTATATTTCTCTCTTAAAAATCAGACACCGACGTGGCACTTAGAGCATGCTGAGATTAAATCTATACATCTACAGAGATGCAGCGTAACAACAGTTTAAGTTTAATATTTAAGAGACAAAAAAGACCTCTAAAGTCATTATTTTGTTTCTTTTTAAATCAAATTTGTTAACCTGGATGGTTCCTACTAATAACTGTCCAGCATTCTAAGAAGGGTTTTCCTGTCACAGAAGGTTCAAGAGCAGAGAAGCAAACAGATTAAAAAACGACTGAAACCAAACTCTTTATTCCACAGATGAAATATTTCCAAGCACAATGAACAGACGCAAACACACCAGAGTCCTGAGATAAGATAAGATAAGATAAGATAAGATAAGATAACCTTTATTAGTCCCACACGTGGGAAATTTGTTTTGTCACAGCAGGAAGTGGACAGTGCAAAAGTTATGAGGCAAAAATTAGAATACAATAAGAATAAATACAGTACACAACTGTACAGAATAGAATAAAATAAAATACTATATACAGTAGAATAAAATAAAATAAATATACAATAAGATAAAAATAGAATACAAATACAAATTCTATATACAACTGAGTAAAAATACAACGATGACAGAAAGGATTATTGCACTTAGTATTATTGCATATGTATGGATGTGTGTGCTTGATCAGTTAAAGTCTTTATTATGGAGTCTGACAGCAGTGGGGAGGAAAGACCTGCGAAATCTCTCCGTCCCACACCGTGGGTGCCGCAGTCTCCCACTGAAGGAGCTGCTCAGTGCTGTCACAGTCTGCTGCATGGGGTGGGAGATGTTGTCCAACAGGGATGACAGCTTAGCCGCCGTTCTCCTGTCACTCACCACCTCCACTGGGTCCACTGGATCACCCTGTTCAGTCTCTTCCTGTCCCCAGCAGAGATGCTGCCGCCCCAGCAGACCACACCATAAAAGATAGCAGAAGCCACAACAGAGTCATAGAAGGTCTTCAGGAGTGGGCCCTCCCACTCCTGAGTGAGGCCTGCGCTTGAGCAGGTCATGTTGATGATAAGTAATAAATGGGTATAAAATCCTATTGGTCGGTTCCTTCTTGGAAAACATTCCATTTCCAACATTTCTTGGAAAAGCACTCAGAAGTCACAGTATTTATTGTATTTGTTTTTAAAGCAGTGTAGTATAAAAGGTTGATTCTTAGTTCAAACATTTTCCCTTGATTTTTTTCCTTCTGGCTGCAATGAATTTTTAAAACAATCTTATTATTTTTTAGGTCTTAATATATGATCCTAAAAAAGCAGAGCATTCCGTGTGTCACGGCCCGAGGCCTCTCATCAGAAGGGTGAAAGGTACCCTTCCAACGTGTTTAAAACAGGGCACCTACTTTTATTTGTAGACCTTATATGAACTCTGGGCTATGTTGTGGGATTGTCTTTATTATGTAGTTTAGATTAAGATGGTTTAAAGTTACTTGCTATACGTTATGGGTTCTTTATGGGCATTTGAGTATTCAACTACTTTTGTTTGTATTTAGAAGTGATGGGCCATTGGACTCTAACTGCCAGTTACCTCTATCTGAATTCTGTACATCATTAATACACGTTCAATTCCTTTTCTCGTAATTTTTTTTTATAACTAACGTATTAGTAATTAGACTCTGCAACCATGTTCTACCGTTTTGTGCTAGTCCTGGTCGTTTTTCTCAGTTTATTTCTACTTTTTTCACCCGTGTCTGGGGACCCAGAGCAGAGATCCTTTGTTTACAGTAAGGATCAGCTGTTAGCGCTGAGTCCTGCAGCGGTACTGCCGGCGGACAGACCCGATATTCCCAGCGAGCTGAGGAGGAAAAGACGGGGGTGTCGTGCTGGGAAGGAGCGCCGTCGCCCGAGAAGGAGACGTTATCGACCATCTCTTCCTTCTGTAATTATTGGAAACGTAAGATCTTTGCCCAATAAGATGGATGAGCTCATGTCGCTAACCTGGTCACAGAGGGAGTACCGGTGTTGTGCCAAAAAGTGATTGTCTGCCAAAAACTGATTTCCGGTATTTGCCAAAAACTGATTGCTCGTATTTAAACTGCTATAAGTAACTTGTTGGGCTATAATATGTGAAACATATGTCAAATGCATCCCTCATGGATGACATAAAGTCATCTTGAGCCACAAACAACATTCGTGTAACAAGGTAGAAGCCGCAATCAGTTTTTGGCAGTGACTTTTATATAACCTTTATTTATCCAGTTAAAAAAAATCTCATTAACATTAAAAATGTCTTTTGTAAGAGTAAGTTGGCCAAGAGGACAGCAGAAATGGCAGCAAATATTACAATATTTCTGTAAAAATATTTTAAGTAGGGATAAAGGACCGGATTGGTTATAATGTAAGTACAATAGCAGAGAGTTGTAAAGATACTTGAAAAACAGATATTGTTTTAATTCTCTATATAACCCCTTTGTAAACCCTGTTCACCGAAGTCTATTTACGAACATACGTAAAGATATTACACATAAAAAAATACACAGAAACATTGGAAATCAGTTTTTGGCAGACAATCACTTTTTGGCACAACACCGGCAATGTAGCATCATGATGCTAACGGAGTCGTGGCTAACATCGCTAACTCCGGACACAAGCGTGACACTACCGGGATTCCAGCTGCTGCGAGCGGACAGGACCAGAGACAGCGGTAAGAGGAAAGGAGGGGGACTGGCAGTTTTTGTGAACGACAGATGGTGTAACCCTGGGCACATCACTGTAAAAGAGCAACTCTGCAGCAGAGACATTGAGCTGTTAGCCGTTAGCATGCGTCCGTACTACCTGCCCCGGGAGTTCTCGCATGTTATCGCGATAACAGCGTATGTCCCCCCCTCGGCCAACGCGGATGCAGCCTGTGACTCTCTCCACTCTGTGGTCAGCAGACTGCAAACACAATCACCGAGAGCCCTTCTCATAATATCAGGGGACTTCAATCATGCCTCACTGGACTCCACACTGCCCACCTTCACCCAGTATGTGACCTGCCCAACCAGAGTCAATAAAACACTGGACTTACTGTATGCCAATGCAGAAGAGGCATACAGTTCATCACCTCTCCCTCCCCTGGACAGATCTGATCACAACCTGGTGCACCTTGTCCCTGTGTATGAGCCCTTAGTGCGCAGGGAGCCACCAGCCACCCGCACAGTACAGAGATGGTCAGAGGAGAGCGAGGAGGCTCTTAAGGATTGTTTTGAGTCGACTGTGTGGGAGGTGATTTGTGATGACCACGGTGAGGACATCGACAGCCTTACTACATGCATTACTGACTATATAAACTTCTGTGTGGATAACACTGTACCTACCAGGACTGTACGGTGTTTCTCCAACAACAAACCTTGGATTACCCCAGAAATTAAAACCGTCCTCAAGCAGAAGAGGAGGGCCTTCAAATCCAGAGACAAAGAGGAGTTGAAAAGGGTGCAGAGAGAGCTGAGGGGACTGATAAGGAATGGGAAGGAGCGCTACAGGCAGAAGATGGAGAACCAGCTTCAACAAAACAACGTTGGTGAAGTCTGGAGAGGCCTCAGAACCATCTCGGGCCACAAACAGCAGAACTCTCTGCCTGGGAGGGATGTGAGATGGGCAAATGAACTGAATCATTTCTTCAACAGATTTGACTCAGCCATGAGGCAGTCTGCAACATCGGCTGCAGACTCACCCACCCCCACTGCTGCTGTTCCACCTCAGACACTTCACACCTCCTCTATTCACCCTGCTCACTCCCCCCCACCCCCAACAACAGCATCCAATACACACTCAACACAAGGCTCCAGCCTGTCTCTCTCAACCACCCAGGTTAGGAGGGAACTGAGGAGGATTAATGGCAAGAAGGCAGCGGGTCCAGATGGCATCAGCTCGAGGGTCGTCAGGTCCTGCGCGGACCAACTGTGTGGGGTGATGGAGCACCTCTTCAACCTGAGCCTGAGGTTGGGAAGAGTCCCACAGCTCTGGAAAACCTCCTGTGTTGTACCAGTGCCAAAGACTTCACGCCCCAAGGACCTCAACAGCTACAGGCCGGTGGCTCTGACATCCCACCTGATGAAGACCCTGGAGCGGTTGGTCCTGGCTCAGCTTCGGCGCCTAATAAGCTCATCACTGGACCCACTTCAGTTTGCCTACCAGCCTGGCATTGGAGCGGATGATGCCGTCATTCACCTCCTACATCGTTCCCTCGCTCACCTGGAGACCGCTGGAAGCACTGTGAGAATCATGTTCTTTGATTTCTCCAGTGCCTTCAACACCATTCTTCCCTCGGTTCTAAAGGACAAGCTGGTGAACTCTGGCGTGGACCATCACCTCACTACCTGGATCCTGGACTACCTCACCGACCGACCACAGTATGTGAGGACTCAGGGCTGTGTGTCGGACAGGGTCGTCTGCAGTACGGGGGCCCCACAGGGAACGGTTCTGGCTCCGTTCCTCTTCACCATCTACACTGCAGACTTCTCCCACAATTCCACCCAGTGCTTCCTGCAGAAGTTCTCTGATGACTCTGCAATAGTCGGCCTCATCACTGATGGGGACGACAAGGAGTACAGAGGTCTGACCCAAGACTTTGTGGACTGGTGCCAGCTGAACTACCTCCAGATCAACGCCAGTAAAACCAAGGAGCTGGTGGTAGACTTCCGCAGGCACAAGCATTCTCCACTGCAACCACTGAACATCCAAGGTATGGACATTGAGGCTGTGGACAGCTACAGGTACCTTGGTGTTCATCTGAACAATAGACTGGACTGGACTCATAACTCAGACGCCCTCTACAGGAAAGGGCAGAGCAGGTTGTACCTGCTGCGGAGACTCAGGTCGTTTGGAGTGGAGGGCCCACTCCTGAAGAAATTCTATGACTCTGTTGTGGCTTCTGCTATCTTTTATGGCGTGGTCTGCTGGGGCGGCAGCATCTCTGCTGGGGACAGGAAGAGACTGAACAGGGTGATCCGAAGGGCCAGCTCTGTTCTAGGATGCCCTCTAGACCCAGTGGAGGTGATGAGTGACAGGAGAACGGCGGCTAAGCTGTCATCCCTGATGGACAACATCTCCCACCCCATGCAGCAGACTGTGACAGCACTGAGCAGCTCCTTCAGTGGGAGACTGCGGCACCCACGGTGTGGGACGGAGAGATTTCGCAGGTCTTTCCTCCCCACTGCTGTCAGACTCCATAATAAAGACTTTAACTGATCAAGCACACACATCCATACATATGCAATAATACTAAGTGCAATAATCCTTTCTGTCATCGTTGTATTTTTACTCAGTTGTATATAGTATTTGTATTTGTATTCTATTTTTATCTTATTGTATATTTATTTTATTTTATTCTACTGTATATAGTATTTTATTTTATTCTATTCTGTACAGTTGTGTACTGTATTTATTCTTATTGTATTCTAATTTTTGCCTCATAACTTTTGCACTGTCCACTTCCTGCTGTGACAAAACAAATTTCCCACGTGTGGGACTAATAAAGGTTATCTTATCTTATCTTATTATTTAAATGATCGTTACTTATTGAACTTATGTTATTTCATCAGGGTTGTGTTTACTGCCAGATTCTTCATGTGGTCAATACTGGTTTATAAGGCATTTCTATTGCTTGGGACACCAATCTATTCTGACTTTAAGAAGAAAAGGTTTCTTCATATATAAACTGGACATGTCAGATATCAGTTATTCAGATTACTTTAGCTGACTTTAGCTGACAAAGATATAATTGATCTGCTCTTTGACACTGAAGATTAAGATTCGTATTTTCCTTTTTATTTTTTTGTAAAACAACACAGTCAGTCATGCCCATGCATACCATTTATCATGGTACTGCTAAATTAGCAGAACAGCAAAGATATTCTCTATAACACTGTTGAGACTGTGCATGTATGGGTGCAGCAACCTGAGGGAGCTGGGCTAAATCTGTCTAACCTGAATGGACAGGATTTGCTGTCTCATGCTCCCAACAGTGACAAATACACAAGCAAAAAGCAAAACTAGAGAAAAATCATCCAGGAGGGATCAGAAGAGAGCAATGGCCTCTGGTAAAACTGTTTGCAAAACCATTTCATTTACAGGGGTTGTCTTGTTGTTGCCATCTCTTCAGGGCACCATGGTTACTGTCATGTGCACAAAAGCGGATTAAATGGATTCACAACAGATTATGCTTCCTAGATGGGGTCAGTGATATGTTAAAGAAATCGCTCATTAAGGTCTAGTAGCTCACAAATGTCAGCAGAGTGTGACAGAGTATAAAAACAAATATAAAATCGAATTAATATTTAAACCACGCTGTAAAAAAGAATTACGTAGAAAAACAGAAAATGTCCTGGTAATTTTCTGTTTTGACTTCGCTGCACTCAAATGAAGTCCAGAGTCACCAGATTTCAATCCAACGGGATGTGGGAACTTAAAAGATTCACATTACGGATGTGCATCTAAAAAATCTGCAGCAACTGTGTGACCAAAATCTTAGTAGGAGTGTTTCCAGCACCTTGTTGACTCTGCCATTTAGAGTTTAAGCCGATCTGAAGGCAAAAGGGGTCCAACTTTGTAATAGCAAGCTGTATCTAATAAAGTGGCTGGTGATTGTTTTTCAGGCAACACTTTAACAAAATTTATATTTTATTACAGCAGTTAATTATGTTGATCATTTTCATGAACGAGTGTTGATGGCTTTATCTTCTCTCGTTTCATAAAGGATGCCATGGATCAAATGCCAAAGGAGGAACGCCCCTTTGAATTCAAACAGCTCTTACTGTGGCCGCCACATAGACATTTCTGTCACTTCACTCAGTTTGTGTGTTCTGGGAAATTCAATATGTTTAAATAACATAACATAACATTAACATTCTCAGGACTTTTTACATTTACTTTCACATGTATTAGTAGTATGTTATTCATTAATGGTATCCAAATATTTCAGCTATTTTTCAGCCCTTTCTGTGCCATACAATGTATAAATTTAATTTCCTTTAAATAATACATAATAATTATGTAGATACATAATTTTCTAATAAAAAAAATAACAGAGTGCAACAAAGTTTCCTTGAACACCATTTTATTAGATAAGTTAGTGAAATTATTCAGAACAAACATCATAAAGTTATATAAGGACCAGATCATAAACTGTCCCCTGTGTTTCAGTCATTACTCACATTACCTGTGAGATGCTACTCTGTAAGATTCCCTGAAGTACACTATCATATAATTAGCAAGAACAACATGACCTTAAGCTATAGCCCCACACACTGACACAAATCCCTAACTTACGTGGATACGCATTTCTTTTAGCGTTTAATTCTAAACGCTGAAAACCAGCTCTAACACTGTTTAAAAAAAGACTGCCACTGTGATTACACTGTAGAAACAGGTAGAGTGGGTAGAAATGGAACCTCCAACCTCATCACTGCATTTGTTAGATGTTTAAGATGAGGCTCTGGCTGCTGGGCAGGGGTTAGCATATACTCAGCTTTAATATCTCTCTGGGCTTTTAACTAGCCTTGTGTTTGCATGGTGTGTGTGCAGATATTTGCAAAGAGCTAATGTTGAGTTAGTTGTATAATGCAGTTGCTTCCATCATGGATGCAGTTTGTGCTTTTACCATTGTGCTCTTGTCAATTCATGCAAAACAAGAAATACAAGTAATGTCCTTATTTTTACTCCTCAGAAGTTGATTCCCATTTTACAATTTTCCTGCTGCTTACACACGAACTAAAATCAGCTGGTTATAGAGCAACAGCAAGACATGATTA
This sequence comes from Rhamphochromis longiceps, assembly GCF_057381845.1. NCBI lineage: Eukaryota > Metazoa > Chordata > Actinopteri > Cichliformes > Cichlidae > Rhamphochromis > Rhamphochromis longiceps. The sequence continues at coordinate 30,659,421 of NC_140570.1, forward strand.
ACAGTTTTTTCTTTCTATTTGGCCATCCTCCAGATGATTGGAAGAACCTTTAAAAGGCCAGTAGTGCTATAATTGTTACAACTGTGTTGTATTACTGAAAAATGTACCGTAATCTGATTACAGCAGCATGTTACACCCAATGCTGGTCGTCAGTTTCATAAAGGAGAAGAATTGGTCTTATTAATTCAGGAGCGTCTCGTGGTGCAACTCTAAGACTTCTGCTCTGTTGCTAACATCTGAACCTCTCCAATCTGAAAGAAAAGTTATGTTAATGTTACCTTTTTATAACACCACATAATACAAGAAAACAAAAAAAGTTAAATAAGTCACAATTAAAAGAAAATGAAAACAACAGTAAATCACAAACCAGAACATGAGGAGGGGCACCGAGCACGTATATAACAGCGTTGACAACGTCTTTTGCTTCCAAAGGCTGCAAGAGAAATGAAAATATTATTTTTTTTAATCCGAGTAATCATCTAAATAGTACATGAACTGCCGAAATAATAATCTTACCTTATATGCAGAGAAAACTCTGGCTTTTATATCTGGATTGTTGCTATAGAGCCGCAAAGGAAATTCAGTCTTCACTAAGCTGGGAGAAATGCTCTGCAAAAGAGTAGATACTGAAAAGAACTTCAGGAAGCATTGTGCATGTGTGTCATAGAAGCTTATATTGGTGGTAAAGGCAGCCTTGGAGCTGGTTACAATGTTTTAAAGCCTTACTGTGGCTCGGATATGGGTGTTTTCTGCACGGAGCTCCTGCCTTAAGCCCTCAGTCAGAGCGGTTACAGCAAACTTGGTGGCGGTGTAGAAATGTGCATCAGCAAGGGGAATCACATGATGTCCACATACACTAAAACAGCAGGCAATTTGTTAGTTTTTACACAGATGGGCATTAAACAACATGTATTGATCTTTAAGTTATTCCTTTAAAGCCATGTCTGATTGATTCAAGAAAATCTGTGGCCCACCACAGAGCTGTATCAGGTCTGTAACAATCATTTTGTTTTGATGATTTGATAATGATAATTCCTGAGCTGTGCACCTTTTCCAGCGCAGACATTTTTTCTGTGTGTTCCATGTGGGCCAAGAGGTTTTTGGATTCTCTTGGCTGTTTACTGTTCTGTTGTTGGTCCTTCAGGGTTTCATTTTCTAGCCATAATTCCTGTTTGGTTTTCTGTGATTTTATCATCAGCTTAGATTTTGCTTTCTTTCATATTTCTCAGGTATAGTTATCATTTAATAAATCAACAGATTAACTAAATCACTTTTTTCTGATTTAGCTCAGCTCTTATCCCTGACACTTTTTCTTATGGACTGTGTGCTGGCTAAGAATAAATGAGGCATCTTTGGTTCCTGCCCTCTGCCTCTCTGCATCCTGCATTTGGATGCATCTCTTCAAGATTCTAAAACCGTAACAGTAAGTTTTTCTATCATTGTTAATGTAGCAGGAATGTTGTATTATAACTATGTGTAGATGAAACCAACAGTGTATGCGACATGCGGGCTCGTCATTGTACATCAGCAAATAAAAATGCACCTGTTTATGTTTATGATGTGCCCATCGTCAACATGTCTCTCTTTCATTGACTGATATGCTTCACGCGCGCAGATACTCAATCCAAAAACGTTCACCTGCAAGAGACCGAGAAGAAGAAAAAAAACTTTACATTTAATCATTTCTTCTTGTGCACAAGTGTAAATTAACCCACAGTGTTAATTCTTACTCAGGTGCAACATTAAAAGCACTGATAGGTTACATTTATTATTTTAATGTATTGTTCTGCTGGGACACCCTTGATGTTACTTTGAAAGAAATCACAAACATCGCTGCAGACCAATCCAGGAGATAACACTGAGCTCTTACATCCATCATGTTCTTCCAGCCGCTGGTTTTGCCACTTAGCAGCGGCTCTGGGTGAGCCAAGCCGGCGTTGTTGATGCACACGTCCACGCCTCTGTGCTGCTCTTTGATCGCTGCAAACATGGACAGAATCTCCTCCTCGTTGGTCAAATCACACTTGAAAGGCACCAGAACACCAGAGTGGCCGGCACTCTGACACTCTGCTGCCAGTTTCTGAAACCAAGCAGGAAACAAAAACAGACTTCAGAATCCCATGTGTGTTTAATGTATGTAAAAATCGTTCACAATTTAGATTTATATAAACTTAGTGTAAATAAGTAGATTTAAGTTTTCACTTTGCATATCACCTCTAAGTTTACAGATTGAAGTCAACTGAAGAATCATTAACCAAAGTCTTAAAGGGAAAAAAAAGCTGCCGTTTTAACATAAAGCTGCCGTCATATTCTGTCTGAAAAGATGACAAACTTCAGGATTCCCTTTGTGTGTTTGCTCTGTGTTTCAATCTACCATTTAAACATTTACAGTGAGGAACATAAGTATTTGAAAACCCTGCGATTTTGCAAGTTCTCCCACTTAGAAATCATGGAGTGGTCTGATATTCACATTGTAGGTGCATTCCCTCCGTGAGATACAGCATTTAAAACACAATTCAGGAAATCACATTGTATGATTTTCAAAGAAGCAAGAATTCTGGCTCTCAAAGACCTGTTACTATGCCTTTAAAAAGTCCACGTCTACTCCACTTATTAATCTAAATTAGTAGCACCTGTCTGAGCTTTTTAAAGACACCTGTCCACCCTACAGCCAGTCAGACTCCAACTGCCTCCATGGGCAAGACCACAGAGCTGTCAAAAGAAATCAGAGATAAAATTGTGGACCTCCACAAGGCAGGAAAGGGCTACGGGGCAATTGCCAAGCAGCAATTGTTAGAAAACGGAAGAGGCTAAAGACGACTGTCTCCCTTGGACTGGGCCTCCATACAAGATCTCACTTCATGGGGTATCACTGATGATAAGAAAGGTGAGGAATCAGCCCTCAACTACACAGGAGGAGCTGGTTAATGTAATGAAGAGAGCTGGGACCACAGTTTTAGAGGTCACTGTCAGTAGAACACGTGGTCTCAAATCATGCATTGCACGGAAGGTTACCCTGCTCAAGTCATCACATGTCCAGGCCCGTCTGAAGTTTGACAGTGACGATCTGGATGATCCAGAGGAGGTGTGGGAGAAAGTCATGTGGTCAGATGAGACCAAAATAGAACTTTTTGGTCTAAACTTCACTTGCAGAGGAAAAAGAAGGATGAGTTGCATCCCAAGAACACCATCCCTACTGTGAAGATTTGGGGGTGGAAACATCATGCTTTTCTGCTAAGGGGACAGGATGAATGAGGTCACCATTCAGAATTCTTGCTGATTTCCAAGTGTTCAAATACTTACGTGCAGCAGTGCAATACAAATAAATTTTTGCTTGAGGCTCTTTGTGAACAGCTCACAAAGAGTATACTATACAGCAGGCACATGATTATGCAGTGATGCCTGCCAAAGACATTTTCTACATTTCTGTGGTTTTGAGGTGTGACACAAACTGTGAATTGCACAATCAACACATAGGTTTATGAGAAAAATACATCTAACTCTGCTGAAAAATGATCCTCATAGCATTAGATATCAACCAATACTTCGTGACAGAGTCACTTTACATTAAATTACTCCCCGCAGAAACTGCAAACCTGTATTTTTCCGACGTCCCTGGCGCAGCCCACCACTTTCATTCCGAGCCGTGCCAGCTCTACAGCTATAGCCGCCCCAATCCCGACCGAGGCTCCGGTCACCAAAGCCACTCTGCCCCGCCAGCGCTCCATCACAGCCCGGACGCCGGTGTTCAGAAAGAACAAGGAAAGAATCACAAGTATAAAGAGCGTGAGTGACGAGTGTCCTGTGATATAAAGCATTTATATAAACATCTCAAACATAACTGACACCGAGGCTGCAGCACATTGGCACAGCAGAATTCCTCCTCCTCCTGAGTGTACCCTGATGCCACGCTACGCCCCACGCTCTAAAACAGGTTTGTGTGCTGCATTAAAATCAGGTGCAAACATAGGAAAACAGATCAATCAGCTCTGTTGTTGTAATTAAATACTTCAAGGGAATTCAGATTGCACAAACTGATCAAAAGCAAGTAAAACTCCGACTTAAATTTAAGAGTCACATCTAGTATTAGTATTTATTTCAGTACTGGCTATACATTCCTTTGCACCATCTAATGTGCTTCTAAACGGACACAGGAAAAGTTGAGTTTATATAACGATAAATACATGGATAGATTTATGCAAATATTTTTAGGATTGGTTTGTTCACTTATTTGCAGGTATTAGTAATGTGGAATGGACATTATAGAAATATATATGAGCTATTTTACCACTGATTTATGTATTTTTTATCTTAAATATATTACTATGTTAAGCAATTCTTTTTGAATACTGAAATATATAATTTGAGATATTTTCATACTTAAGGTTTAATGTTTTACACCATAAAGTTTTTCTAACAAATATCCGTGAAGTGCAATTAGATAGGGAAGTACAACAAAGTTCCCCCCAAAATAATTACTTGATTATTTCATACCTTAGTATATAATGTCTATAACAACTTCATAAAACTGTTTAATGACAAGTTAAAATCATCTTCATAACTGTTTAATGACAAGTTAAAATCATCTTCATAAATGTAGCAAAGAAGTATAAAAAAAAAATTCACTCCATTATTTGACAAGGTCACATGGTGTAGTTCTATAAGGGCTGCTCTGTCGCTTGCACCTGCTTTATCGGGAGTGTCCTTGTAGAGTCATGGAGCAAATTCAGTCTCCAATAAACCAGAGAAAATGCACTGCAAAAAAGAGTGGATACTGAGGAAACTCAGAAGAGTTGTGCAGGTGTCTCACAGAAACTGAAATTATGTGATTAATGTATGTGAGAGTGGGAAACTCCAGCAGATCCCAGGAACAATATCAGACCTCTGTTCAGAAGAACACAGTCCTAGAAGAGCGCACCTTCATACTCCCAGGGTCTGGTAGAGGACCCGAGCTTTAAGGATAAACTACCCGCAGGAGAGAGAGGGGATTAAAAAAAACAATGAAGTCTAGTTACAGAGTTTCAAAACACATGGCATTTGTTTATGCCATTACTACACATTAACTAAACACACAAGAAGCCAGCAGGAAGCACATTAGGAGCAAAGCGAGCTGGAACACAGTGTGACACAACAGAGCACACAAGCAAACCGAGACTTTAAAAACACAGGACATGGAAAAACAAAACCGAAGGAAAGCAGAAAAGACAACTCACAAAGTAAAGCCGAAAGTAACCAACTAGACACAGCACTGTGAGAAAAACACACAGCATAGAGAAACATGTGGGAGGCTACAGTCAACTAAAACACAAAGAATCCACCTCTAAGACTACTTATCATTTTAAGTATAAAACAGAATGTACGATGCTGGAATACTGACAGAGACACAAAAAAATAAAAGAAACTCAGTCAATTAGTAATCAAAACCACAGCTTAAGAATAACAACGAGTCAGTAGGTTCACCATTTTATTTAATTATTTACATGTATTTGTGATGTGTCACTTATTAATATTACATAAATATATTTTCTATTTATTTTTGCATTTTCTTTTTCTAAAATTTTTACAATTATCTTACATATCTTGCTATACTTCATTAATACTACTAATGCTTAATTTCTCAAGTACATTTATACTTAAGGTTCAGACATGGTTTTTAAACGATAAAGATTTTATTAAAAATCAGACTTCCCTTAATGCAATTTAAAAAAAGAAAGAAAAAAAAGAAAGAAAAAAGAAATGCAACAAATTTCCCCTGAAGATTGTTTTTTATTTTATACATTTGTGAAAAAAAAACAACACCATAAAATTGTTTCATGATCGTATCAAGTCATTATCTTTTAAAATGTTGTAAAGAAGTGAAATCTGTCATTGTATAATTTGAGAGGGTCTTGTGGTGCAGCTCTAAGACACCTGCTCTGTCCCTCGCATCTGAATGTCTCCAATCTGAAACAAAAGTTACGTGAACGTTGTCTTATTATGAGTCAAAGTTAAACAGGAAAGTCTTAATAAGACACAATAAAAAGCATAAAAACAAGAGCAAAGCACAAACCTGAACATGAGGAGGGGCACTGAGCACATATACAACAGAACTGGCAACATCTTTTGCTTCCAGAGGCTGTGAGAGAAGTGAAAAGTGACTGAATACTCTTTACTTGAGTAATCATATCAACGATACTTTAATTATAGGAATGATCCCTTTACCTTATATTCTGAGTATAGACCAGCAGCCTTATCAGGATCGTCTTTGAAGAGCCGTGGACCAAATTCAGTCTCCACTAAACCAGGAGAAATGCTCTGCAAGAAAAAAAAAAAAATCATGAGGGAACTCCTGTACGTACTGTGTATGCGTCTCATAGCAACTGTTACTAGCATTATGAATTATACTAGCACTTTATGAGCTGGTTATGGTATATTTTAAAGCCTTACCGTGGCTCGGATATGAGTTTTTTCTGCACGCAGTTCTTGCCTCAGGCCCTCAGTCAGAGCGGTTACAGCAAACTTGGTGGCGGTGTAGAAATGTGTAGTTGCATTGGGAAGTACACGATGACCGGACATACTGCAACATCAAACAGATTACAAACCTGAGCAGGTAAGCAGAAATAACATTAAAAGTTCTTCTTTTAAAAGGCAAGTCTGACTGAATGATGCAAGAACTTCTGTGGCACACAGAAGCTGAGGTCCAGAGCTGCAAAAACTGGTTTATACTCACAAAAATTGCTTAAATCCAAAATCTGGATTTGATAGTTTGATACTGATCTCCAGTCTGGATTTTCCTTCAGCTTTCATATTAGTTTGGGTTCTGGTTGGCCAAAATAACTGGAGATGTCACTTTATTTAGGACAGTTTTATGAACATTTTAAATACTGTCTGACATTTTTTTTGATGGTTTATCCTGCAGATGAATAAACACTGACCTCAATGAGGTCTTTAAAATCTGGACTCAGTTATTTTGCAAATTTCTAAATGTTGTAATAACAGGCATTTTGTCAAAGCAAAGTGATGGCTGTTTCAGTGCAAAAAAGGTCCGATCCCTACAGAAAACAGAAATCACTTCGGTGTTAGGGCTGTCCGATATAACGATATATATCGGAAGACGATATGAAAAAGTCTATCTTTTCATATTACGCTATCATTTGTTTCATGGTGTCACAAAATAAACTGTTTACGACCATATTTTTTCATCGTTTTGATGGTCACTGTAGTGGCTATATTAATTTCTTAAAAATCTCTCTTTCTCTTATATTTAAAATAACCACACTACGGACGGACAAGTGACTGTTTTTACATGTTGTCATTAGCAGCTACGACGGTAAACCCAGTGTGTGGCTCCGTCATCCGCTTGTTTATTTTCCACATAAACCTTTTACAATAAAGCTCAAGATCCTGTTGAGATGTTTCAAAATAAACTGAAATGATGACAAACAGAAAGACCACTCAAAACAAATTGAGGACCTTATTTCTAAACGAGGGGCTAGCTCTGTAGCATGGATATGGTTTGGTTATGAAAAGTCTGACATGGACCAGAAAACTGTGCTCTGCAAATTATGCAGGAAACCGATCTCCACCTCAGACTCTAACACGGCAAACCTCTTTAACCACCAACACAAGAGTCACGCAAAAGATTATGGAGAGAGTTTATGGATGAGAAGCAAAAAAAAGAGCAGTCAGGTGCTTAAAATAAACCTTAGACTCAAACGTTAAAAAACAGGCTTTTCCAAGCAACACGCCATGTAATAAATTCATCCGAGTCAAGGTTTCTGGATAACTGGAGAATATTCCTCATTGAAAAGGGTGCCAGAGGGGTTTTCTATGAAGCCAGATTAATGGCTTAGCAAACTGAGGCTTGAGCATAAAGGCACAATTTTCTCTCTAACTTGGCCAAATAAGCACAGTAAGAGCAGGTTGTGTTCTGAGTTTTCATCTAAAATTGACTGGTAGCGCCATGCTTTAGCTGATTTCGTTCTTTTCTTTTCTCTTTTTTTAATTCATAGCATGTTTTAAGTGAAATACAGATTCTCTGCTGGGGGAAAATGTTTTATATGTCCAAGTTTTTAAGCTGAACTTTATGAAAACCACTGAAGAAAGCATTGCATTGTCGTGGGAATGTACATGTATTAGTTTGGTGATTTGTTTTTAACTTTGATTCTGCTGGAAGTGCAGCAGAACACACACCAAGAGTCTTTGTTCAAGCAATCAAGTTAGTTTCCCTTTGATATATTGACAACATAAAGAAATTTCCATGTCTCCTGTGTTAACCTGTGGGACAATAGGCCGCACCAAGAGAGAACTCAATGATAAAATAATTTAATTAAACTTAAATTTGTTTATTTTACCGCTCTTTGAGCAAAATCCCAAGATTTGCAGCATTAACCTTTTGTCTTATTTGCAATTGTTGAATTTCGCTGCTATAGGTTTTATATTTTTTCTTTAGCGATTTTTAATCCGTATTTTAACATTATTGTCAACAAAACGCCTGTTTTTAGTGTGCTCAGCGCATGAAACAGAAAGTCCCACTCAACAGAGAAAGTTGACAACCACCATTGTGACAACCGTTACTACCATAATGGGGCTTTAGGTTTTGCTGAGCCAGCTAACCTAAAGAAAGCCTGGCTGTGTTGAACTTCATCTGTAATACACCCCTCAGCACAACTGCACCGACAGGCAGCATTGTGTAAACTTACCTGCTTGAATGTGACGAAGTTCATTAAAATGTAAAAGTCCTGCCCTCATTTCACTTGTAGCTTTCTTTCAAAGTTAGAAAATGTCGGCCATTTAAAAATAAAAAATTGTGCAGAGTTGCAAAATTAATATCATATTCACAATCTGAATAGAGAACATGCCAACATGAAAACATATGTGTGTTCTTATTAATTCAACAGTTTTTCACTTCACAAGCTTGCACAAGCAAATAAAACTGCACCTGTTTATGTTTATGATGTGCCCATCATCCACGTTTCTCTCTTTCATTGACTGATACGCCTCACGCGTGCAAATACTCAACCCAAGGATGTTCACCTGCAAGAAAACAAACAGAGAAATCTTGCACAACAAAGGTTTTTAAGCAACTTTGAATTCTGTTTAAAACTGTTTGAAAGTGTTAATGTTTAAACAATACCACAGCAGTAAAATCACTGATGGGTGACCTTTGTCACATTTGTTATTTCAGTTCAATGTTTTACTTGAAAACCACTAGTGAATGTCACATCAATGTAAACCAGGATCTGAGCTCTTACATCCATCATGTTCTTCCAGCCGCTGGTTTTGCCACTTAGCAGCGGCTCTGGATGAGCCAAGCCAGCGTTGTTGATGCACACGTCCACACCTTTGTGCTGCTCTTTGATCGCTGCAAACATGGACAGAATCTCCTCCTCTTTGCTCAAGTCACACTTGAAAGGCACCAAAACGCCAGGGTGACCGGCGCTCTGACACTCTGCTGCCAGTTTCTGAAACCAAACAGGAAACAATAACACACTTCAGAATCCCATCTGTGTTTAATGTATGCAAAAATCGTTCAAATGTTAGATCTATATAAAGTTAGTCCAAATAAATAGATTTTGGTTTCACTTTGCATATCACCAGTAGCGGTTTTTGATACGGGCAACACGGGCGGTTACCTGGGGCGGCATCGTGGTGGGGGGGCGGCATCACGGGCATCGGCAAACAAAAAATTAAAAAGAAAATTGCTCGTGCTCATGCTGCCCCGACATCATGCCAGCGCATATTGGGAATGGCATAGGCACCGATCGGTTTTCTATCGCCCATTTGCTGGGAGTAAGGGCGCCCTCCGTTTGCGCCTGCTGCTTGCGGCAAAGGAAGGAGAGGGCGGGGCAGCGGGGGATTCACTGGCTGGCTAGAGCAGCGTCTAATAACCCACCCCCAAAATAAAAACAAACCAACAAACACGAAAACGCCTGACATTATGATACAGACTTATAATTTGCACCGATGATTTTGCGAAATTCTATACGTTCAAAGTGAGCGCGAGAGCCCTCGGTGCGCCTGCTTGCTGCTGAAGTCAAAGTAAACTTTATTGTCATCTCCGCTACATACAGTCCAGTATATAGAGAGACAAGACGGCGAGGTTCCAGTTACAAAAGTGCAAGTAAACAAACAATAAATATAAGAAGAGTAAGAAAATAAATATACACTTAAGACTCGGGGTAAAGGGATAAATAACAATTTAAAATTTATAATTTACAGTTTGATGATTTAAAGTCTCACACACAACACATCGAAAGGGGAGGAGAGCCCTGCTGCTTCCAAATAGAGCACATTTCATTCATAATGCTGTAAATCCAAGCCCATTATGTATTCTTGATTTGAATACTGGGTTGTGTGAAATCCCAGAAATAAACCCTAGACAAAGTGAATCTGTGAACTAAGGTGTAGGTTTATTAAGTTATGTTGTGGTGATCCTCGAGTTGGGGGATGGGTGTTCATACTGGAGTGCAAAATTAAAACCAAGATGGACAAGAACAGTTCAAAGCTATCAGGTGCTCAGTTTAGAAAAAAAGAAAAGAAAAGAAGAGGAGGAGAAACGAAGGATACAGGTAAGCAGATGTGTCATTGGATAATGGCGGGTTATGTATCCTGAAACAATCAGAATCAGAATACTTTATTAATCCCTAAGGAAATTATGTGGGTTACAGTTGCTCCAAGAAGAATTGGTAAAAATAGTAACAGTAACAGACTACTCCAAACTCCAAACAATACATTATGTTACAGATTTAAATATTAATTAGTCATTGTCAATTGTTGATTTGTCCTGTTCTCATTGTATGATGAATTATGATAGCTGTTTGGTAGCCGTTTGCATACTATGCATACTCTCTCAAGACAAGAACTAACAGACTTAAAAACTCCTTTGTCCCACACGCCATCAAACTGTTTAACTCCTCTCTGGAGGGGAGAGGGAGGGGAAACAGGAGGACAAAGGAGGGGGGAACAACTAAGCTGTAGTGCCTCTTCACCTCACTGTGCAATACCTTGTGCAATACTTTTTGTAAATAGTCAACAGTGCAATAGACCTCAATACTTGAAATGTGCAATTCACTTGTATTTTTATTTTTTATTCCTATTTATTCTATTTATCCCCTTTGTATATTTTATTTATATTTGTCTCTGTATTTATATATGTGTGTGTGTGTGTGCGTGTATATATATATATATATATATAACAATTCTGTAACTGTAACTTCGGTCGTTGCTGTGCTTTTTGGAAGTTGAATTTCCCAGAGGAACCCACCCGAGGTATTAATAAAGTTCTATCGCTCTCTCTCTTCATGTGTGTGTGTGAGTGTGAGTGAGCGTGTGGGGGGGTGGGGGGTGGCAGAGGGAGTGTTCGCCCAGGGCGCCAAACAGGCTAGGACCGCCACTGCATATCACCACAAAGAGCAGTGCATACCATCTATAAACAGTCAGCTTACGGATCTGTGTTCAGATGTTATACCAACTCGAATCTCTGCCATCTGAATAATCATTGGCCAAAGTCTTAAGGTAAAGAAATCTGCGCAAATGCCGTTTTAACATAAAACCGTCGTCATATTCTGTCTTTCTCATATAATATCACTTTCTGTTGAAAGTAGCATGAGTGACAGTTAGTTGGAATTAACATTTTGTGCGCAAGCTGTTTAACCGACGACTAAAGTGTAAAGCAGAAAAGCGCTATACAAGAACGAGCACAATTAGCGTTTACCAAATAAGTGACACGGCTGCAAATTTTCTGCATAAAGCCAACAATAAACAGCAACATTTACTGTGCGATTTACATTAAATTACTCTTTGCAGAAAGTTTGAGTTTCTATATCAGAGCAAACCTGAATCTTTCCGACGTCCCTGGCACAGCCCACCACTTTCATGCCGAGCCGGACTAACTCTACGGCTATAGCCGCCCCAATCCCGACCGAGGCTCCGGACACCAGAGCCACTCTGCCCCGCCAGCGCTCCATGACAGCCCGGTAACTGCAACACACACGAAAACACCACAAGTATGAAGAAAGGGACGTTGAGCCTGCAGCACAGTGAGCCCTGGAAATGTCAAGCACATGCGAACCGCAAACGTCGCACACTCAGTACGTCATACGTCTCGGCGTATGCGGCGTTCACGTAAATCAGTTGCAAACCGTAGAAAGCAGTAGCATCAGTTCTGTCACTGCGATTACATACCGTACTTCAACCGATCATAGCCTTACTCACATTTAATTGACAGTAACGCATATCTTTCACTTTACTGAAGTTAAAACATATCAACCATTAATAGAACAGACAGACCTGTCACAAATGTAACTCCCACTGCGTATTTGCTCCGTAAAATCAAAGATACGACGTAGAAGCCGTGACTCAAAATCTGTGCAACGGCAAAGAAAGAGCATGGCTTAAGAGGGAATGTATTCATATAGTTTTAAGTCTCTGTGACCACGAGCATTACAGTTTATTTGGATAACTTCTTCACAATAATAACTGTCTCGCCACTGCTCCACCAGGTCACCTCATCTGCCAGTAAGAGGCGCTAAAAAGCAGGGCCGTGCAGAGACGTTTAAAGGGGCGGGTGCTCAAAGTTAAAAAGGTGCACATTGAACCAGGCTGAATAACAACAACACACATTCATCAAGAATCTAATATGGCATCGCATCATACTATATCACTGTTGTGAGGTGGCGACAAGGCAAAGCAAACGTAGCCTATGTTTTACCTGATGGGTACAATGTTGCTGTTGAGGGGTTGCTGCTGATAGTGCTTGAGGGCAGGGCTGTGTTGATCTGAGACTGTAGACATTAAAAAGTCCATAGCAGAGATGGTAGCTGATTAAACAAGTGTCATGAGATAATAAAAAAATGCAAAGATTGGTGACAGCGCTTGGAACCATAAGGCAGCAAAAAACTGTGAGAAATAATGTAGGCTCTGCCTGTGAATCACTCTTTGCTTCTCTTCTTTCTTCCATCCCATCATTTCATATATCACTCTCCACTTGCTGTCTATCTGAGAACAAGGCACAACTTGCTATTGCAATAAACTATAATCTAATCATCCACACCTAACAACTCTTGCACTTAATCTATAATAAAATGATGACAGAAAAATGTTATAGCACTGCCTTTAGTAGCCTCACACAGCTCCTACTGTTTCCTCCTCATGTCTTTACCAGGCATGTCTGGACAATGTTATATCATGAGTAATAATTAAAAAAAAATCCATATACATAAAACAAACACATGCACGCACACACAGTGACATTTTAGACCTTCTTCAGAATACTGTATATACTATGGGCATCACGGTGCTGATCCAGAATCCTTACATTATTATTTGTTACTAGAGCTACAATAATAAAGCAATGAGGAGGGGGAAGTAATAAATATGAAAAAATGTCATTATGATGATTCCATTTGTTTCACTATCCACTCTGTGCAGGGCAAAGCTTATTACATTTTTAAACTGTAGAGATACAATCATTTTACTGCTGTAAAATCCAAATTTTGTCTTATTTAAAATATAAATCTAATATAATCTGCTTCTTAATGTATGTTTTTTAAAATACAGCGTGTGTTTTTTAAAATATTATAATAATGCATAATTATGTGGACATGCATATTAGACCGTTTTTTAGCAAAAAATAATCCCCCCCAGAAAGGCAGGAAAAGCTCTGTAACTTACTTTAAAACTAAATATGTTCACTAAAACGGTGACAGAGCTACAGACCCATGACAGCCTTACACAGTGAGCTAGCAGCTATGACCAGCACTACTTGTGCAGTTAATAAAAGGACAGGTGTGTTCGTCGCGCTGTTGCAAACAAAGCACGCTCATTTGTTTCAGTTCGTCAAATTGCGACAAGACAACTTACCAACGTGTACGTAATAAGCCAATACTCCTGGGTGCTACACACTACAGTGTACGCTGTACACCTACTTACTGGTTTTGTCGCATCACTCTGTATCTCTGAGTTAACTTGTGTTTCTCCTACAGCTCCGGACTGCAAAAAATGCGCGTGCTCTTTGTGAGCTCGTTCCCGGCTCGTAACCAGCGCGTTCTGCCGTCAGGAGCGATTATTGCTTAAATGTGATCATGTGACTGATGCAAGCCAGATCCTTTTATTTAGCAAAACTGTGATTAATAGTATGTATTATTGTTGAGGGGCACAGACAGGACTCCGCACGCACACACACATAAAAAAAAATTAAATAAAAAATAAATAAATTAAAAGTTGCCTCAACAAAAGGGCACTTTGGGGACCCATCAGGAAAGGGGCGGGTGCTCAAGCCCCTCCAGCCCCCCCCCCCCCCCCTCTGCACGTGCCTGCTCCTGAGTGTACCCTGGTGCTACGCAACTAGAAATATATATGAGCTATTTTACCACTGATTTGTGTATTTTTATCCCCCCGGATTTCACTATCAACTTAGATATATTACTATTTTAAGCAATTCTTTTTGAATACTGAAATATATATTTTCAGATATTTTCATACTTAAGGTTTAATGTTTTACACCATAAAGTTTTTTCTAACAAATATCCGTGAAGTGCAATTAGATAGGGAAGTACAACAAAGTTCCCCCCAAAATAATTACTTGATTATTTCATACCTTAGAATATAATGTCTATAACAACTTCATAAAACTGTTTAATGACAAGTTAAAATCATCTTCATAAATGTAGCAAAGAAGTAGAAAAAAAAATTCAGTCCATTATTTGACAAGGTCACAGTCCTAGAAGAGCGCACCTTCATACTCCCAGGGTCTGGTAGAGGACCCGAGCTTTAAGGATAAACTACCCGCAGGAGAGAGAGGGGATTAAAAAAAACAATGAAGTCTAGTTACAGAGTTTCAAAACACATGGCATTTGTTTATGCCATTACTACACATTAACTAAACACACAAGAAGCCAACAGGAAGCACATTAGGAGCAAAGCGAGCTGGAACACAGTGTGACACAACAGAGCACACAAGCAAACCGAGACTTTAAAAACACAGGACATGGAAAAACAAAACCGAAGGAAAGCAGAAAAGACAACTCACAAAGTAAAGCCGAAAGTAACCAACTAGACACAGCACTGTGAGAAAAACACACAGCATAGAGAAACATGTGGGAGGCTACAGTCAACTAAAACACAAAGAATCCACCTCTAAGACTACTTATCATTTTAAGTATAAAACAGAATGTACGATGCTGGAATACTGACAGAGACACAAAAAAATAAAAGAAACTCAGTCAATTAGTAATCAAAACCACAGCTTAAGAATAACAACGAGTCAGTAGGTTCACCATTTTATTTAATTATTTACATGTATTTGTGATGTGTCACTTATTAATATTACATAAATATATTTTCTATTTATTTTTGCATTTTCTTTTTCTAAAATTTTTACAATTATCTTACATATCTTGCTATACTTCATTAATACTACTAATGCTTAATTTCTCAAGTACATTTATACTTAAGGTTCAGACATGGTTTTTAAACGATAAAGATTTTATTAAAAATCAGACTTCCCCTAACCAGCTCACGCACCAAAAGTTTGAAGAGAGGGACGTGCCAAGATAGATATCCCCGACAGAATTAGTTTCCTCTGCGTCGGGAGCGCGCACTAGGTAGGGAGAACGGATCCCGTTGACTCCGCCTCCATTCCAACCAACTAGACGTAGAAACAGTGACGAACTATCAAAAACCTAAAGACGAGTGTACATTACCGTTCAATTTGTGGGTTTCAACTGAAAATGATACGTTTATTGTTCTCATGTGTTATCAGCAGTGTTGGTCAAGTTACTTGAAAATAGTAAGTAGTTACTAATTACTGATTACTTATTTTTAAAAGTAATTAGTTACTTTGTTACTTACCGGTAGTTAGAATTAGGTTAGGGTAGAAACAAATTTCCATAAACGATCCATATAAAATAAAATAAAACTACACTAAGCATTGTTACATTATTATACTGATAAAAATGAACTTTGACACAGAGTCATGTGTACAGAGTTATAATGGATGATGAATTGCAATTCGGTTATAGAGTAACATAAACTGGCTGCTCGCCTAGTTTCTTGGTGTCATCTCAGCATGACACAGCAGAAAAAACCTCATTATCATTAACTTTATTTATTATTATTTGTGGCAGTAGTATTAGTTGCAGCAGTTGGAGTATTTTAAATTGGATTTCTCTTTTAGGAACAGTTGTGGAGAAATGACAGACATGCTTTCTCTTCTCTGATAGCTTCTAGAAAAAACAGATGTTGCCAGTGCCATCATAATATGTGCTCAGCGCCTCTCTGCATTTTCAGAGTCGTGATTTTCTCTTATTTCATGCTTTTTACTGTGACTCATTGAGCTTTCCTTTTAATTGCATTTTAAACACAAACACTTTACTCATATTAAGATAACACTGATATAAACATGGCAATACTGATGTATGGAATTTAAACCATGGCTGGTTCTTCGTGAAGAGCACAAAATGTCCCAAGAAAACATACCTCTGAAGATCATCACTATTTTGCATTTCAAAGCTCTGCTTTTACTTCCATTACAATATTAGCCACTACAGGTCATAGTACAGTCGTGGCCAGAATCTACTGCTCTTTGGTCAAGTCACACTTGAAAGGGACCAAAACACCAGGGTGGCCAGCACTTTGACACTCTGCTGCCAGTTTTTGAAACCAAACTTATATGATTTCTTGGTAGGCTAAGTTTTGTATTGACAACTCCTTTAAAAGTGTACTCTCTCAGATACCTGCATTTAATTATTTACAACAAATGTATTATTTATTACAACCACAATTAACACTAGCAAACAGTTCTCTATTGCATCCTTGACAATGGAGCATTGTGCTTGCTGAGCAGTGTCAAATTGTCAAGACACTCAGCGATTTGGTGAGTGTTTTCAGAAATATTTGCATCATCCACACAAACTGTTGGAGAGTGCAGAAATCTGCTACCGTACAAAGGAACCACAACAGAGTTTTTAGTACAGCACCATATACCTCCTTGCCCCGAATTTTACCTAGTGACTGCCAAAAACTTCCAGCAACCATTCACCAACTGGTTGGAGAACATAGATTAATGAACAAAGGCCACTTACCAGTCTCTAGGGCATAGTTAATAAGAACAGTTTATTGTTAATTCTGTTGAGTTCAATTTCAGTTTAGGTCAGTGTGCATCTGAATTGAACAAAAACATTCTCAAGTCTTTCTTCATTCGCATTAGAAAAATTTATTTTGGTAATTTTCTCACAGTCATTTTGACAGTTCTGTTTGATGAAAAATTCAACTTTGACTTGGCTTTTTATCATTTTAGGATCATGTAGGAGTGTGCTCAGTAATGGTTGGTGGTTTTTATTTATTTTTTCTTAGCAGAGGATAAATGGAGAGCAGTGTTGAGCAGTCAGGAGTTTCACACCACTTTGTTGTGGAGGCTGGATTGTGTGCCTGCACTGTGTTACCAGCTACACAGCTTCAAAGTTAATGTCGCCAACCTGAAAGGAAAGTTATAGAAATATTATCTTATTTTGAGTAATCTGGTGATATTTACAATATTAATGAGCTAAATTCAATAAGTGAACATTTAAAAAGTTGAAAATAAGAGAAAACCTACAAACCTGAACATGAGGCGGGGCGCTGAGCACGTATGTGACAGCACTGGCAATGTCTTTTGGTTCCAAAGGCTGTCAGAGAAGTGAAAAATGCTTAATAACTTTTATCAGAGTAATCATATTAACAATCTATAAACTGTGAGATTAATAATTATACCTTAAATTCACTGTACATAGCAGCTACTTTTTCAGGTTCATTGCTGTGGAGCCGTGATACAAATTCTGTGTCCACTAAACCAGGAGAGAGGCTCTGTAAAAAACAAAAGAAAAACAAAGGTAAAAGAAGTGTGATTGTGTGTCGACTTCGGAAAGTATTGTAAATGTGTCTCATAGCAGCTGAAATTGGTTTTAAGGGCACTTTTTGGGTTTATCAGTGTTCTTTAAAACCTTACCGTGGCTCTGATATGAGTTTTTTCTGCACGCAGCTCCTGCCTCAGGCCCTCAGTCAGCGCGGTTACAGCGAACTTGGTCGCCATGTAGAAATGTAAATCGGGAATGGGATAGACATGATGTCCACCCACACTACAACAGAAGAACATTTCACTAGGTCAGCATTTACCAACATATTTTTTATCTGATTTCAGGATCACATCTGTGTTTTATCCTTGGAGGAGGAGTCCTCTTTACCAAAGAAATGAAACGAGTGAGCGCCACTGGCATCTTAATAAAATGTCACCCTCTTCCTCCTCATCTCAAACTCATCTACTGAACTGAATTCCAGGATTGAATATACAAAAATGTGCACAAATATGCCTATTTATTCCCAATATTGGGAATAAAGGCAAATCTTTTCATTCTCACTATTGAAATCTCCACAGTTTCCATTCACTTTAGGTTAAGAGTCTTGGCATCATCCTAGACAGCTCACTATCCTATAAATCTCACATTAATGATCTCACTTGTTCTGCCTATTTCCATCTACGCAACACGGACCGATTGTATCCTTCTCTTTCCACCCAGTCTGTATCCTTTCTTGATCATAGTATAGTTACATCCCACACTGTCTATTGTAATTCTCTCTTGCATGGTTTCCCCCAAAAATCCCTCCATAAGCTTCAACTGGTTCAAAACTGCGCTGCCCGCATACCAGCACATCATCCATATCCTTCAGGAATGTCACTGGCTCCCTATGAAATTCTGAATGGCATACAAGTTTCATCTGATTACCTTCAAGACCCTTCATAACCTTGTTCCTCCTTACCTTTCTGACCTGTCAAGCACTACCTCTTCTGCCCGCTCACTTCGATCTTCTTCTTCTATCCAGCTTGCCTTCTTTCCCCCTCAGCACCATGGGAAGCAGAGCTTTTAGCTGCTCTGCTCCCAGCCTGTGGAACTTTCTACCTCCAGATATAAGAAACATTGGTTCTCTCCCCCAGTTGAAATCTCAACTTAAAACCTCTCTGTTCAAGTCTGCATGTTTGCTGTGAACTTATTGTTTGTATATTTTATCTTGTTCTTTTGATTGTTCTTTGTTTGCCATTAGTGTTACCAACAGAAGCTCATAATCTCAATCTGAATCTGAGCATGATTATATTCAAAGATATTTGAAAGATGTTTAAATCATCAGACTTCACAGGCATGGCCGTCGTTGATCATCAGTAAATAAAACTGCACCTGTTTATGTTTATGATGTGCCCATCATCCACATTTCTCTCTTTCATTGACTGATAAGCTTCACGTGCACACATGCTCAGTGCAAGAACGTTTACCTGCAAGAAACCATGCAGAAAAATAAAAAGTAAAAATTATTATAATTATTATTATTATTTTAATGGGCTAAATTGTTTTTGGTGTTTTGCTGCTGTAACAGAATAATTCCCCAACTTTTAGAGCTACATAAAAGTGATAATTTTATTTCATTCAATATTCTGCAAAGAAAACATTCCAGTGAATGTATTTCCACATACCGCACACAAAATATTATTGAAGTCTAAGTCAAGATAATTGTTTTCTAAAATATCTGAGCTCTTACGTCCATCATGTTCTTCCATCCACTGCTTTTGCCATTTATCAACGGCTCTGGCTGTGCCAGACCAGCATTGTTGATGCACACGTCCACGCCTTTGTGCTGATTTTTGATCGCTGCAAACATGGACAGAATCTCCTCCTCTTTGGTCAAGTCACACTTGAAAGGCACCAAAACACCAGGGTGGCCGGCGCTCTGACACTCTGCTGCCAGTTTCTGAAAACAAAAAGCAAAAGATGATACCTTCATAGTCACCATCGCATTCAGATTCTTGTGGTAAAAATACTCTGGTAAAAGTTGAATTATCGATTAAACTCCTTTACTAAGATAAAAGAGAAAAATTCCAGGCTCTGAAATGAATTCAAAGCATAAAAGTAAGAAGATAGGGACATTTCAATTATTTTGCAAAGGAAACATAACCTTGTACAACTTCAACATAATAGCAAAATTAGACATGGGAATGAAAATAATGAATATATGAGTATAGTCAGGGGCTAAAATGGGATTTGCAGATGTGAGAACCGTAGGATCACTGTAGTGGTTATAAGAGAGTGAGGAAATTAATCAAGAGTCACAATAGGCTCTATTGAGAGATCCAGCAGATTTTTTTCTCTACAGGCTGTGATCAGCTGACCTGTGCTGTGGCTGTTGACCCGAGGTTTACTGCTCTTTGTGGATTTACACAACTCATCAGTATGTAAGTAAGTAAAGTTTATTTATTAAGCGCTTTTCATAGACAGGTAGTCACAAAGCGCTGCACACAGATACGATAAATAGCAAAATGCACAGTTTACACAATATAGAGTTTAAATGTAAATTAAAAATATAAAAATGTAAAAAGCATTGGTCAACAGAAAGCTTGTTTAAACAGTAAAGTTTTTAACTGTTTTTTTTTTTTTATGTATGTAAGATATCATGTCTGACTTCTGTCTCCTATACTGCCAACATACTGTTTATAATTTTGTTCATTATGCTGCATAGTACACTACTTGTATCTGGTATTGTGCAGCTCATTTTAACCCATGCATATTGACCAATATGTACAGCATAAATGATTTATTGTAAAACAAAAAGTCTGTCGCTTGACAGCCATTATATGATGTCCACTTGACAGAGCTACATAACTGCATATTTGCATAACATTAAAAAGTCCTTTGCATTAGAGTTTTACATTAAGTGTTTCTCTTCTGAAATCAAGTTTGTTATTTCAGAGCAAACCTGTAATTTCCCCACGTCCCTGGCGCAGCCCACCACTTTCATACCGAGCCGGACCAGCTCCACGGCTACAGCCGCCCCGATCCCAACCGAGGCTCCGGTCACCAGAGCCACTCTGCCCCGCCAGCGCTCCATCACAGACAATTGTAACCAGCTCACGCACCAAAAGTATGAAGAGAGGGACGTGCCAAGATAGATATCCCTGACAGAATTAGTTTCCTCTGCGTCGTGAGCGCTCACCAGGTAGGGAGAACGGATCCAGTTGACTCCACCTCCATTCCAACCAAATTACTTGAAAATAGTAAGTAGTTACTATTACTTCTCCAAGAAGGTTATCCAGTTACTTTACTGATTACGTATTTTTAAAAGTAATTATTTCATTTTAAAAACATGATACACAACCTGAATACGTTATAAAGCAATAGACCTTTCAGCCCAATTAGATTTTTTTCTGCATAATCCATCTAAAATTGGATCACTTGAAAAATCCTCTTTTAAAAATTGGTTTTATTATTTTTAATCTTTTAACTTTATGCACATTGCATCAAGCAAAAAGTGACATAATATGGAACAACCTATGACTTGAAGAAATTTGTGTAACATTTAAACCTATTTTGTGCACATTCAGGCATGTAAAAGAAGCAATTTTTTTGGTGTTTATATTGTTTGTCTGTGATTTGGACAACCAAGCCTGTGCTCTCAACGCAGGGGAAACAAATTCTGCCGGGGACAACTACCTTGACATGACTGCCACAATAAAAACTGAAGTGAGTGAGCTAATTAATTTGTAACATTCTGTATAATATTAAGTATTTGTGACCATTCGGCCTCTGTCAAGGATTTCCTCGCTAAGATTAGAGACAATATGGGAAGAATCAATAATTCCTCAGTCATGCTCTATACAGCAGCAAAGAGACATTTAACTTTCAGGGGGAAATGCTTTTTTAGGATGAGTCCTTCCATTTTGGACAAATGGAAAACTTGTGGAGGTCATCAGCATTTCATAGCTCAACAACCAAGAAGGAAAGAAGGCGTGATTTGGTAATACTTTATACCAGAATTGTGACTCGCAAATTAAGAACTTCTGAGGAAGTTGAATTTTTAATCATGAAAGGTTTTGTTTGTTTTTTTTGTTTTTTTTTGTAAAATAAAAAACTGCACCAAACATTGTTATTATATTGGATACAGAAACCAATATAATAAGTGTTTCCTGAAAACCCTCTCCTGTCTGATCATTTCCTGATAACATTTACATTTACAATAATTGATTACACAGCGGTGGAGAGTAGACTTTATCAAAGTAGATGTCTTTCTGAAAGCGCTGTAACTAAGTTTAAGAATATAATCCACCCACTGTTATCATCTTCAATGCCCTGTACCAACACAGAGCAGAGCAGCTATCTGAACGCTACCCCAATAGAGGTCGATTATCTTGTTAATAATTTTACCTCCTCACTACGTACGACTCTGGATACTGTATCTCCAGTGAAAACTAAGGTCTCTAATCAGAAGTACCTGACTCCGTGGTATAATTCTCAAACACGTACCCTAAAGCAGATGACTCGTAATCTGGAGAGGAAATGGCGTGTCACAAATTTAGAGGATCATCATTTAGCCTGGAGAAATAGTTTGCTGCTTTATAAGAAAGCCCTCCGCAAAGCCAGAACATCTTACTATTCCTCACTGATTGAAGAAAATAAGAACAACCCCAGGTTTCTCTTCAGCACTGTAGCCAGGCTGACAAAAAGTCAGAGCTCTTTTGAGTCAACCATCCCTTTAACGTTAACTAGTAATGACTTCATGAACTTCTTCACAAATAAAATTTCTATCATTAGAGAAAAAATTACCAGTAATCATCCCACAGATGTAATATTATCTACAGCTACTCTTAGTACCATTGATGTTAAGTTAGGCTCTTTTTCTCCAATTGATCTTTCTGAGTTAACTTCAATAATTACTTCCTCCAAACCATCAACGTGTCTTTTAGACCCCATTCCTACAAAACTGCTCAAAGAAGTCCTGCCATTAATTAATTCTTCAATCTTAAATATGATCAACCTATCTCTAATGATCGGCTATGTACCACAGGCCTTCAAGCTGGCTGTAGTTAAACCTTTACTCAAAAAGCCATCTCTAGACCCAGCAGTCTTAGCTAATTATAGGCCAATCTCCAACCTTCCTTTCATATCAAAAATCCTTGAAAGAATAGTTGTCAAACAGCTAACAGATCATCTGCAGAGGAATGGTTTATTTGAAGAGTTTCAGTCAGGTTTCAGAGCTCATCACAGCACAGAAACAGCTTTAGTGAAGGTTACAAATGATCTTCTTATGGCCTCTGACAGTGGACTCATCTCTGTGCTTGTCCTGCTAGACCTTAGTGCAGCATTCGATACTGTCGACCATAATATCCTATTAGAGCGATTAGAACATGCTGTAGGTATTACAGGTACTGCACTGCAGTGGTTTGTATCATATCTATCTAATAGACTCCAATTTGTGCATGTAAATGGGGAGTCCTCTTCACACACTGAGGTTAATTATGGAGTTCCACAGGGTTCAGTGCTAGGACCAATTCTGTTTACATTATACATGCTTCCCTTAGGCAGCATCATTAGAAGACATAGCATACAATTTCACTGCTATGCTGATGACACCCAGCTCTATCTCTCCATGAAGCCAGATAACACACACCAATTAGTTAAACTGCAGGAATGTCTTAAAGACATAAAGACCTGGATGGCCGGTAACTTTCTGCTTCTTAATTCAGATAAAACTGAGGTTATTGTACTCGGCCCTGAAAATCTTAGAAATATAATATCTAACCAGATTCTTACTCTGGATGGCATTACCTTGGCCTCCAGTAACGCTGTGAGGAACCTTGGAGTCATTTTTGACCAAGATATGTCCTTCAACGCACATATTAAGCAAATATGTAAGACTGCGTTCTTCCATTTGCGCAACATCTCTAAAATTAGAAATATCCTGTCTCAGAGTGACGCTGAAAAACTAGTTCATGCATTTATTACTTTCAGGCTGGACGACTGTAATTCATTATTATCAGGAAGTCCAAAAAATGCACTGAAAAGCCTTCAGCTAATCCAAAATGCTGCAGCAAGAGTACTGACAGGGACTAGAAAGAGAGAGCATATTTCTCCTGTTTTGGCTTCCCTTCATTGGCTTCCTGTTAAATCCAGAATTGAATTCAAAATCCTGCTCCTCACATACAAGGTCTTAAATAATCAGGCCCCATCTTATCTTAATGACCTTGTAGTACCATATCACCCTATTAGAGCACTTCGCTCTCGCTCTGCAGGCCTACTTGTTGTTCCTAGAGTATTTAAAAGTAGAATGGGTGGGAGAGCCTTCAGTTTTCAGGCCCCTCTTCTGTGGAACCAGCTTCCAGTTTGGATTCGGGAGACAGACACTATCTCTACTTTTAAGATTAGGCTTAAAACTTTCCTTTTTGCTGAAGCATATACAGTAGTTAGGGCTGGACCAGGTGACCCTGAATCCTCCCTTAGTTATGCTGCAATAGACATAGGCTGCCGGGGGATTCCCATGATGCATTGAGTTTTTCTTTTCCAGTCACCTTTCTCACTCACTATGTATTAACAAACCTCTCTGCATTGAATCATATCTGTTATTAACCTCTGTCTCTCTTGCACAGCATGTCTTTTATCCTGTCTTCCTTCTCTCACCCCAACCGGTCGCAGCAGATGGCCGCCCCTCCCTGAGCCTGGTTCTGCCGGAGGTTTCTTCCTGTTAAAAGGGAGTTTTTCCTTCCCACTGTTGCCAAAGTGCTTGCTCATAGGGGGTCATATGATTGTTGGGTTTTTCTCTGTATCTATGAAGCGCCTTGAGGCGACTTATGTTGTGATTTGGCGATATATATATAAAATTGAATTGAATTGAATAGAAACCCTGTTTTAATAATTAAAACTTTAAACGGCCATTTTTGTGCACCAACTGATAGAAATGAACTTTTACACAGAGTCAGGTTTACAGAGTTATAATGGATGATGAATTGCAACTCACCGGTTTTATAGTAACATGTAAACATAAACTGGCTGCCATCCCAGTTTCTTGGTCTCATCTCAGCATGACACAGCAGAAAAAACTTCATTATTATTAATTTTATTATCATTATTGCTATTATTATTTGTGGCAGTAGTATTAGTAGCAGCAGTTGGAGTATTTTAAATAGGATTTCTCTTTAAAGAACACGTGTGGATAAAAGAAATATCAAGTTTGTTTGTAGACCAACACACATGCTTTCTCTTCTCTGATTGCCTTTTTTGTGTGTTTATATTGTTTGTCTGTGATTTGGACAACCAAGCCTGTGCTCTCAACGCAGGGGAAACAAATTCTGCCGGGGACAACTACCTTGACATGACTGCCACAATAAAAACTGAAGTGAGTGAGCTAATTAATTTGTAACATTCTGTATAATATTAAGTATTTGTGACCATTCGGCCTCTGTCAAGGATTTCCTCGCTAAGATTAGAGACAATATGGGAAGAATCAATAATTCCCCAGTCATGCTCTATACAGCAGCAAAGAGACATTTAACTTTCAGGGGGAAATGCTTTTTTAGGATGAGTCCTTCCATTTTGGACAAATGGAAAACTTGTGGAGGTCATCAGCATTTCATAGCTCAACAACCAAGAAGGAAAGAAGGCGTGATTTGGTAATACTTTATACCAGAATTGTGACTCGCAAATTAAGAACTTCTGAGGAAGTTGAATTTTTAATCATGAAAGGTTTTGTTTTGTTTTTTTGAGGTTTTTTTGTAAAATAAAAAACTACACCAAACATTGTTATTATATTGGATACAGAAACCCTGTTTTAACAATTAAAACTTTAAACGGCCATTTTTGTGCACCAACTGATAGAAATGAACTTTTACACAGTCAGGTTTACAGAGTTATAATGGATGATGAATTGCAACTCACCGGTTTTATAGTAACATATAAACATAAACTGGCTGCCATCCCAGTTTCTTGGTCTCATCTCAGCATGACACAGCAGAAAAAACTTCATTATTATTAATTTTATTATCATTATTGTTATTATTATTTGTGGCAGTAGTATTAGTAGCAGCAGTTGGAGTATTTTAAATAGGATTTCTCTTTAAAGAACACGTGTGGATAAAAGAAATATCAAGTTTGTTTGTAGACCAACACACATGCTTTCTCTTCTCTGATTGCCTCTGAAAGAAATAGATGTTGTTAGTGTCATCACAATATGTGCTCAGCGCCTCTCTGCATGTTCAGATTTCAGATTTTATCTTGTTTCATGCTTTTTACTGTGGCTTATTGAACTTTCCCTTTAATTGCATTTTAAACACAAGCAGTTTACTCATAATAAGATAACACTGGTATAAACATGGACATACTGATGTATGGAATTTAAACCATGGCTGGTTGTTAATGAAGAGCACAAAATGTCCCAAGAAAACACACCAATGAAGGTCATCACTATTGTGCATTTCACAGCTCTGCTTTTACAGTGGGATGCAAAGGTTTGGGCAACCTTGTTAATAGTCATTATTTTCCTGTATAAATCGTTGGTTGTTACAGTAAAAAAATGTCAGTTAAATATATCATATAGGAGACACACACAGCGATATTGGAGAAGTGAAATGAAGTTTATTGGATTTACAGAAAGTGTGCAATAATTGTTTAAACAAAATCAGGCAGGTGCATAAATTTGGGCACTGCTGTCATTTTCTTGATTCCAAAACCTTTAGAACTAATTATTGGAACTCAAATTGGCTTGGTAAGCTCAGTGACCCCTGACCTACATACACAGGTGAATCCAATAATGAGAAAGAGCATTTAAGGGGGTCAATTGTAAGTTTCCCTCCTCTTTTAATTTTCTCTGAAGAGTAGCAACATGGGGGTCTCAAAACAACTCTCAAATGACCTGAAGACAAAGATTGTTCACCATCATGGTTTAGGGGAAAGATACAGAAAGCTGTCTCACAGATTTAAGCTGTCTGTTTCCACAGTTAGGAACAAACAGAGCCGCTTGGGGTATGCTAAAGCACATTTGGACAAGTCAGCTTCATTGTGGAATAAGGTGCTGTGGACTGATGAAACAAAAATTGAGTTATTTGGGCATAACAAGGGGTGTTATGCATGGAGGAAAAAGAACACGGCATTCCAAGAAAAACACCTGCTACCTACAGTAAAATATGGTGGTGGTTCCATCATGCTGTGGGGCTGTGTAGCCAGTGCAGGGACTGGGAATCTTGTCAAAGTTGAGGGACACATGGATTCCACTCAGTATCAGCAGATTCTGGAGACCAATGTCCAGGTATCAGTGACAAAGCTGAAGCTGCGGTGGGTCTGGATCTTTCAACAAGACAACGACCCGAAACACTGCTCAAAATCCACTAAGGCATTCATGCAGAGGAAGAAGTACAACGTTCTGGAATGGCCATCTCAGTCCCCAGACCTAAATATTATTGAAAATCTGTGGTGTGAGTTAAAGAGAGCTGTCCTTGCTCAGAAGCCATCAAACCTGAATGAACTAGAGATGTTTTGTAAAGAGGAATGGTCCAAAATACCTTCAACTACAATCCAGACTCTCACTGGAACCTACAGGAAGCGTTTAGAGGCTGTAACTTCTGCAAAAGGCGGATCTACTAAATATTGATTTCATTTCTTTTTTTTTTTTTTTTTGTGGTGCCCAAATTTATGCACCTGCCTGATTTTGTTTAAACAATTATTGCACACTTTCTGTAAATCCAGTAAACTTCATTTCACTTCTCAAATGTCACTGTGTGTGTCTCCTATATGATATATTTAACTGACATTTTTTATTGTAACAACCAACGATTTATACAGGAAAATAATGACTATTAACAAGGTTGCCCAAACTTTTGCATCCTACTGTTCTTCCTTTGCAATATTAATCACTAGAGGTCATAGTCAGGGCTGGACTGGGACAAAAAAAATGTATGGTTTCTATACATTTTACGTCAGATAAAAACTTTGGTCGTAAGATTCAGAAAGTGTACTTTATTGATCCCCGTGTGGAAATTCCTCTCTGCCTTTAACCCATTCACTCAGTGAAGCAGTGGGCAGCCATTGGGCGCCCAGGGAGCAGTGTGTAGGGATGGTATCTTGCTCAGCTGTTCAGGGGAATCGAACCCCCGACCTTCCGATCATGGGGCCACCACTCTACCTACTGAGCTATCCCTGCCCCAGATTCAGATAACTATTTAATAAGAGCTAGATATTTTAAATGAGAATAAGAAAGAAAAGTATTTCTTTGTGCCCCCCTTTCCCTGTTAATGCCCTACCTGGCCCCCTGGCAAAACTTTGCTAGAGCCACCCCTGCACAGTTACCAGCTGTAAGCTACTTAGAAAAGGATCCTGGTGTTATGTGTCTCTCAGAAACAGTTCAGCTCTGATTCAGTAAGGACATCTCCTGGTTTCATCTTCATGTTTCCCTCTCACCAGGATATCCAAACCGACATCATGACCAGCAGCTTTTACAGCTGTGGCGCCAGCAAACATTAGCTGATACTAGAAAGTAATATTAAATAAATTCTAACAACAGCTGATCTTAAACTTGCTGCTGTTGTTTAGCACGACATCCGCCGGTTTCCGCTTTCTGGCGCAAAGTGGGAGATAAACAAGCAAGAGAGAAAAGCCGATCAGCTGATCATTGGTCAGTTTCATGATTGAAGTAGCAACAACAGAGAGAGGGGGAGAGAATGAGAGGAGAAGAGGCAACTGTGCAGCTTAACGACAGAATAACTCCAGCTTTGTGTCTTTTTCTATTGTAGCTGAAGTCTGGGACAAACTGTTCCTTTTCAGCTCAACACAAAATTTTCTCTGAATGCGGGACGATTTAATTTTTACAGGACGGTTGGCAACTCTACTAACTAACCTTATGAATAAAATAAAGTTCACTATCAGTAAATGGTAAATGGTAAATGGCCTGCATTTGTATAGCGCTTTTCTAGTCCCTAAGGACCCCAAAGCGCTTCACACTACATTCAGTCATTCACCCATTCACACACTGGCGATGGCAAGCTACATCAGTAACATCATAGCACCCACCCAGCTGTATAGAAACTCTGTCATGCTAGCTAGTACGCAGTACGAGTTATTGTCACTGACTGTAAAAAGTCAGCAGAACGAAAATAAACTCCACCTAAACTTGGTTTATATCTGACCCAGACTGACTGCAGGTCATAACTTCTTACTCTAAGTTCAGTTCACCTGACACTTGTCTCTCCTTCTCCTGCCTCCCCTTCCCTCATCCACATGCTGGCCTCTGTGGAAGCTCCGCCATAGCCGCCACCAAACAACTGAGTTATTTTTACACATCGACCAGCATCTGGCCAATGCACCACCTTTCATTGTTTCTACCGTTACAAAAAAATAAAAAGAAAAGAAAAGAAAAAAATCACCGGCCCATAAAAATGAAAAATCACCATCGGCCTGATGCCAAATGCCCGGTATGCCTGATGGCCAGTCCAGCTATGGTCATAGTACAGTCCTGGCCAATGTTCCCTCTAAGCTGCGTGCGTGCGCAATTGTGCACTGCTGGCACGGTCTCTGCGCACAGAAAATCTGCGTTGTGCACCAAAAAAAAATCTAACCTGAATTGAACTTAAAACAAATACTTTAACAATTCTGTTTTGCAGTGTTAGTCAGAAAGTGACTGGCTGATCCCGTATGGGATTAGAACGATGCCACCTTATCCCATAGTCCAGCCAATGATGCGATTCACATTCATATATATACGCAGCTAATGAACGTCATTGACAGGCTATGACAGCGTCCTTATGTGACGACACCGGTGTTTTAGCTAGCAAAGCAGCGTGGCTGATGTGGAGTGAAGCCACGTTAATGACAACCTGTACAACCATTGGAGATGTGAGCAGGACAGACGGAACAACTGACAGAAAAAGTGTGAACTTTATACCAGTTTTTAAATTGTGTTGATAGGCCAAGTAAAACTGGAGTTATGATAAAAAAATATATGCAATGTTTGGTTTTCTTCCTGAATTGACTATGTGCACGAGACAATGCTAACTTCCTGGTTTGAGACCGGATGTGGGGTAGTGCATTTCCGGTAGCTTTACTTTGCGGTCAATCGCTACTGCGAAGATATACTCCAAAATCATGTCCAAAACTCGAAAACGGAAAGTTACAAAGAGGAGAAGGTGGGAACACTCACCGCTGTTGTGTCATAAAAAATCTAATGATCAATTTTGACGTTTAAAGCGTTTAGATCGATCAGTTGTTTACATCACTCAACACAAGCAGAACTGCATTACTGCAGCAGAAGACACATCGTCCACATTCAGAAGCACATCTCTGTATAGTCACTGGTCTTATGATTTAAACAGGCAAATGTTCAGCATTCAAACTACAGCTGAAGAATAGTCAAACCAGATGTTTCCCCCGTTATGTCGATATCAGCTAGTCAAGTACACGCCTACACGGCATGTTAACAAACCGTGAAAAAAGCCACACAAAAAATGAATGATTGCTGGTAACGGTTTCTATACATTAGTATTTATGAAGGGTATGTTGTGACTTACCTTCAAAATTACAGCGGTCCCTCGCTGTAACGCGGTTCACCTTTCACCTCGCTGTTTCACGGATTTTTTTAGTGCAAGTTTGCATGCTTTTTTTTTTTACATCACATTTTGTCCTGCGTCCTGATCGCTGCAGACGATCTCCTCCGTGACGTCTCTCCTGTACAGTACAGAATCGCTGCATTGATCGCTAGCAGTGTGACTCTGAGGTGCAGTACTGTATGTCCACCATGTCCACCAAACGTTTTGCACTGTCAAAAAATAAAATTGGCTACTTGATTTCACCTATCGCTGGTTATTTTTAGAACATAACACCCACGATAAACGAGGGACAGCTGAGAAATATAACATTTGAATCCCTTTTCTCTTTTGCTCTGAGGCGCGGGGGAAAAATATCGACAAGTCGATGAACATCATTTACAGATATATTGGGTAAATGCCCAAGACATCTATAGAAATGTAAATCGCCGCTTGATTCATTTGCTTAACTTGTTTTGGACCGTAAACCAGGCGCGAATAGGACACCGGAAGCAAAGCTCCCCACAGGAGTTTCCGCACCGGAAGTAGCATATGCTAACGTGCACATAGTCAATACTATCGTTGTTTATATTTACTGCGGGAAGAAACAGTAAAAACTGTGTTTTATAAAGAAAACCTCAAAAGCACTCTCCGCCTGTGAGCAAAAACAACACCAAAAAAAAAAAAAACCCTATTGCTATTGGTCGAAAAATGTACCATGTCGACCAATCAAAAAATGATAAAGCAACATGGCATTTAGTTGTTTAGGAAGGGGGAAGTTTTAGGAGTGACGGCGGTGTTTTGAGACGTGAGAGATTTGCGACGTTTAGCGCAAATCTTGTGTAGTTAGTGTGTAGTGTAGTCAATAGTTTTGTTTTGTGTGTCAGAACAATGAGGCGACTGCTGAATGTTACAGGTGTTACAGGAGTGATACATCTCCTGTTGTCAGGCCTGCAGGTATCAGGCTGTTGTTCTCTTTTATCTCATAGTGGACAGAAATTATTTTTTGGAGTGACACAAATAATTTGTGTGGCATCAGATTTGATGCAGAACAGCTGATTGTTCTGTAAATAGTTTGAAATGTTTATTTAAAAAAATAAATTGTCCAACATTTAATTGTTAATTGTCCAACATTGGTCATTATATACTGTATTTTGCAGACAGAGTTACAGGACTCTCTCCCAGAACACAGACCCATACTCATAATTCAAGTCAGAGCTTTATAAAAAAAAAAAAAAAGTTTTGTTTTCAAAATTGGAATTCAAGTTATTTTTACTTCCAAAAGTGTTAACATACTACACAGGTCATGAACAAGATTTTTTTTTTTTAAATTTTCATTGTAAGTGGGCTAAAGCAGTTAATTAATAGTAGTCTAACATAAATGTAAATGCTGTAATTTGATTATTTTAATAAACCTTGGATGGATTCGATGCTGGCATAACCACAGTGCACACGTCTAATGTTGCTCACAGTGGTCCAAGGGACCGCTCAGGGAGTTTGTGTGGTCGCTCAGACACATGAAAAATTAGAGGGAACATTGGTCATGGCCAGAATCTATTGCTCTTTGGTCAAGTCACACTTGAAAGGGACCAAAACACCAAGGTGGCCAGAACTTTGACACTGCTGCCAGTTTTTTAAGTCAAACTTATGTTTTCTTGGTAGTCAAAGTTTTATATTGACATGATAGCTCCTTTAAAAGCTTACTCTCTCAGATACCTGCGTTTGTTTATTTACACCAAATGTATTGTTTATTAGAGCCAAAAATGAACACTAGCAAACAGTTCTCTATTGCATCCTTGACAATGGAGCATTGTGCTTGCGGAGCAGTGTCAAAGTGTCAAGACACTCAGCAATTTGGTGAGTGCTTGTAGACATATTTGCATCATCCACACAAACTCCCGGAGAGTGTAGAAATCTGCTACCATACAAAGGAACCACACAGAGGTTTTAGTACAGCACCATATACCTCCTTGCCACGAATTTTACCTAGTGACTGCCAACAACTTCCAGCAACCATTCACCAACTGGTTGGAGAACATACATTGGTAAGTGACCTTTGTTCATCAGTCTTTAGGCCCTTATGACTTGTACGGTTGCTCCATGACACCCCCCCCCCCCCCCCCCCCCAAACCAGCTAAGGTTCTAACCTGCTGAAATGAACATCTGCTTAACAGTAAAAACACTCTTAGAGCTTAAATACTATCCAGCAACTGAGATCTGTTACAATAAGAAGGAAGCTGTCATTAATTAAAGTGTTTTCATGGGCATTCCTTGCTGGCCAGTAGGACGCTTGTAAAAAGGTACCACAGGGACCTTTGATAAGAAGACAATTAGACAGAAAACAGCTGGATGAGTTTCCTTTATTTTATCCTTCTGTGAATTGATTACAATCTGACAGTGTTGAGAAGTAAGGAGAGCCGGTCACACTACTTTGATGTAAAGATTGGGATGGGTCTCACGGCCAAGTTGCATGACATCTGCTACAGACTTTCAAGCAAAATCTCCCCAATCTGAAAGAAAAGATAGATGAATGTTATCTTATGACTAAACTGCTGATATTTAAAATGGAAAATAGAAAAGTTCAAAAGGTCACAAAAAAGAGGAAAATGAGAGAAAATCTCAAACCTGAACATGAGGAGGGGCACTGAGCACATATGTGACGGCATGGACGAGGTCTTTTGCTTCCAGAGACTATCAAAGAAGTGAAAAGTGCTTAATGAAATTTTAATAGTAATCATATCAACAATACTGTAGCGATTGTAGGAAATGAAGGAATAATGATTTTACCTTATTTTTAGTGTATACAGCAGCTGCTTTATCAGAATTGTCTCTGTAGACGCGGTATGCAAATTCTGTCTTCACAACGCCAGGAGAAATGCTCTGCAAAATGACATTATTAATGAGGATTCTTCAAGAAGTACTCTGTGTGCATCTCATAACAGCTGACATTAGTGTTAAAGGTACTTTGGAGCTGGTTACAGTGTCTTTCAAAAGCTTACTGTGGCCCGGATATGAGTGTTTTCTGCACGCAGCTCCTTCCTCAGGCCCTCAGTCAGCGCAGTTACAGCATACTTGGTGGCGGTGTAGAAATGTCCGTCAGCATTAGGAAACACTTGATGGCCGCACACACTGCAACAGAGGATATTTACAAGTGTTATAACAACAATGGCAACAGTTTCTATATCGTTTAACATCCACCTGTTTTCTTTTGCTTATCTAATTCAGGGTCCAGGAGCCTCGGGTACAGCACAGACAGGTCCCAAGTCTGTCACAGGACACAGAGACACAGACACAGTTCAACTAAACTAACCCAACTTACTGCATGTCTTTGGACTATGTGGGAAGGTGAGAACTCCTGCAGACACAGGGAGAAGATGCAAACTACACAGAGAAAGACACTGGCCAGATGCTGGATTTGTGAGATAAGTTGTGAGATAACAGTGTTAACCACTGCATCACTATGCTGTTGTGCTGTAATTTAAAGGTTTCTATATAATGTATAACCAGGAAGGTACTTGTGTTTTGAGATTTAAAAAAAGCAAAACATTTCTCGGTTCTGGCAATTAGATTTGGTTTCATTTTTCTTGATGATTTTCATAGTAAACTCAAAAATCTTTTAGTTCTGAACTGCTAGCTGGCCAATGAAAGCAATATGAAGATGTCCCTTTTGGTTCTAATATATTGTTATTGACACAGCAGTCTGGTATTTATTTTTATTGGACCTACCAGTAATAAAAACACTCATTGGCTATAGTAGGGTTCTTAAAGGGGGAGATACAATGTGTGCTGTGAGAAAAGTCCATTGTGCAGAGTTGCCAAAAGAATGACTGAATTATAAGATGTTTGTGTAAACTGCACAAGCATACCCATCACTGTCCATCAGTAAAATAAAACTGCACCTGTTTATGTTTATGATGTGCCCATCGTCCACATTTCTCTCTTTCATTGACTGATAAGCTTCACGTGCACAGATACACAGTGCAAGAACGTTCACCTGTAAGAAACCAGCAGTGAAATAAACGGTAAAACAAATATATGTAATCAATGCATCAAAATGATACTTTTCCTTGTTGCTATTTGCACTCAAGATGAACAAATTCTTTTAATTCAATTCAATTTTATTTATACAGAACGAAATCGCAACAACAGTCGCCTTAAGGTGCTTTATATTTTAAGGTAGACCCTAATACATACAGAGAAAAAACCCCAACAATACAATGACCCCCTATGATCAAGCAAAGTGGTGACAGTGGGAAGGAAAAACTCCCTTCTAACAGGAAGAAACCTCCACCAGATCCAGGCTCAGGGACCGCGACCAGGTGGGGTGAGAGAAGGAAAACAGGATAAAAGACATGCTGTGGAAGAGAGCAGCTTACACCTGTTGCAGGATAGCTAAGGGAGGATTCAGAGTCACCTGATCCAGCCCTAACTATATGCTTTAGCAAAAAGGAGTTTTAAGCCTAATCTTAAAAGTAGAGATAGTGTCTGTCTCCCATATTCCACAGAAGAAAGGCCTGAAAACTGAAGGCTCCCATTCACCTTTTAAATACTCTAGGAACCACAAGTAAGCCTGTGGTCTGAGAGCGAAGTGCTCTAATGCAAGGATACAATACTATGACATCATTAAGATAAGATGGGGCCTGATTATTTAAGACCTTGTATGTGAGGAGCAGGATTTTTTAATTCAATTCTGGATTTAACAGGGAGCCAATGAAGGGAAGCCAGTATAGGAGAAATATGCTCTCTCTTTTAGTCCCTGTCAGTACTCTTGCTGCAGCAGTTTAGATTAACTGAAGGCTTTTCAGGAAGTTTTTAGGACTTCCTGATAATAATGAATTACACTAATCCAGCCTAAAAGTAATAAATGCATCAACTAGTTTTTCAGCATCACTCTGAGACAGGATATTTCTAATTTTAGAGATACTGTGCAAATGGAAAAAAAGCAGTCCTACATATTTGTTTAAAATGTACATTAAGGGAAATATCCTAGTTAAAAATGACTCCACGGTTCCTCACAGTGTTACTGGAGGCCAAAGCAATGCCATCCAGAGTAAGTATCTGGTTAGATACCATATTTCTAGGAATTTTAGGGCCGAGTACAATAACCTCAGTTTTTTGTGAATTTAGAAACAGAAAATTGGAGGTCATCCAGGTCTGTATGCCTTTAAGACATTTTTCTAACACACATCAAACTAATTGGTGTGTTATCTGGCTTCATGCATAGATAAAGTTGGGTGTCATCTGCATAGCAGTGAAAATTCATCCTATGCCTTCTGATGATACTGCCTAAGGGAAGCATGTAAACTGGTCCTGGCACAGAAACTACAGAACAATTGGATGCTATTTGATCGATATGATACATGCCACTTCAGTGCAGTACCTGTAATACCTACAGCATGTTCTAATCGCTCTAATAGAATATTATGGTCAACATTATCGAACGCTGAGGTCTAGCAGGATAAGCTAGACTGACTACTGTCAGGGGCCAAGAAGATCATTTGTAAAATTCACTAAAAGTGAGTTAGCAAATGGCTGCAATCACAGCATTGTAAAATTGGTTCAGCGATGGTCTTTGTTCAGCGGTTGTTGATCTTTGGTCATGCCAGTTTGGATAGTAATAATCCAGGAGCTGACCTCACAGCCCATTTTTTTCATTCAGTGGGCTGGTTTCAGTCATTGTGCAAAGGTACTGTTTATGAGGTTGGGTCATCTGAAACTGAAGATGTCACTTGGATGAGTGACGAAACGTTTCTCCCACTGAGATGCTACGTCCAGATGATCAGAATCAATTTTTTGGGACTTATCTAAAGGCGTTTCTGTATTTTGATGAGCTCTGAAACCTGATTGAAACTCTTCAAATAAGCCATTTGTCTGCATATGATCTATTAGCTGTTTGACAATTTTTGAAATGAAAGGTTAGAAATTGGCCTATAAACATCTAAAACCACAGGGTCAAGAGATGGCTTTTTAAGTAACGGCTTTTTAAGTTTAACTACTGCCAGCTTGAAGGCCTGAAGTACATAGGCAACAGTCTTTCAGCAGTCTTGTAAGAATGGGGTCTATAAGACATGTTGATGGTTTGGAGGAAGTAATTACTTATGTTAACTCAGAAAGGTCAATTGGAAAAAAAGACTAAATAAATACAAATGGTACTCAAAGTATGTGTAGATAATGTTAGATCTGTGAGATCATTATGAGTAATTTTTTCTCTAATTGTTAAAATTTGATTTGTGAATAAATTCATTAAGTCATTCCTAGTTGACGTTAAAGGAATACTTTGCTCAACGGTGCTTTTCGTCAATTTTTTCACCTTTTGAGGGAAGCCAATTGAATCTAATAAAATATTAAATACCACGTTGATTGAGACTGTCATTTGTAACATTTACATGGATATCACCCATAATAATTATTTTATTTGAACAGAGCACTAAATCAGTTAAAAACTCAGAAAAATCAGACAGAAACTCTGTGTAAGGCCCAGGTGGACGATAGAAGATAACAAATACGACTGTTTTTTTGAGTTTTACAGCTGAGGTGGACAAGGCTAAGCATCAGGCTTTCAAATGAGTTAAAAGTATGTCTTGGTCTTTGGTTAATTAATAAGCTGGTGTGGAAAATTGCAGGCATACCTTCCCCCAGCCTGTGCCTCGAGGATTTTGATGGTAAATGAGACTCAGGAGTGTTGATTCATTTAAACTAACATAATCATCCTGCTGTAACCAGGTTTCTGTAAGGCAGAGTAAATCGATTTGTTGATCAATTATTAATTCATGTACTAACAGAGACTCGGAAGAGAGAGACCTAATGTTTATGTTTTACTCTTCGGTGCTCATGAGGATACTGTATTGTTCTTTCTTTGTGACTTTTTTAACATTTAAGTCGATTTTTGTTGATTTTTAATATTTTACTGAATTTGCATTTATCCTTAGCCAACATGTCTTAAAACAGAATCGCCAATTCCTAGAGTCTGATCTCCTGCGAGTGTGTCATTGAGTGGGGAAAAGTAGTTAGCCACATGAACAGGTTGGTAGTGTACCGGGGGCTATGATACCTCCTCCCCGTCATCCAGCCATCCTGTTTCCCCAGCTACTCGACAGTCTGCCGGGGGACACCTAATGGGGCCTGCGCTACCTTCTACCTTCGGCTGCACTGACTACAGGAGGCTGGCTAGCTAGAGAGTTTTCAAGGATGCAAAACAGAGTCTCGAATTCAATATCATTAAAATAAAAAATTTAAAAACTAAGCTAAGCTAGTGAATCCCTAAAGACACAGTGAGTGAATACAGAGACATAATTTAGCGAGTAAATACAGTTTTTATTACAACACATATGCTACACAAAAACATCACTGTGTGTTGCAACAGGAGGTGATACTCTACGCAGAGAGAGCGAACACCAAGTGAAAGCCTTTAGCCAGTTTTGCATAATATTTTATCTTTCTCATCTATTGTGATTGTGTATTTATTTTAACCAGATGGGGATTTTCATAGTTTGACATTTTAACACACTATTTATCCAACTTTTTGTATAAATAAAAGACATCTATCTCATTCTAAAAAATGATGATGACTCAATTTATCATTTCATTAGAATACAGTATTCTGCTGGGAAACCACTCCTGTGAATGCTTTCATATGTAGCACACAACAACATATTACATATGTTATCAATATTATATTGCATACCAACCAGGAATATTTTCTTTCTAAAATAACTCTGAGTTCTTACATCCCACATGTTTTTCCAGCCACTGGTTTTGCCATTTAGCAGCGCCTCTGGATGAGCCAAGCCAGCGTTATTGATGCACACGTCCACGCCTTTGTGCTGCTCTTTGATCGTGGCGAACATGGACAGAATCTCCTCCTCTTTGGTCAAGTCACACTTGAAAGGCACCAAAACACCAGGGTGACCGGCGCTCTGACACTCTGCTGCCAGTTTCTGAAAACAAAAAGGAAAAGACGATACCTTGATAATCACCTTTGCATTCAGATTCTTGTGGTAAAAATACTCTGGTAAAAGTTGAATTATGGATTAAACTTCTTTACTAAGATAAAAGATACATTTTCCAGACTCTGAAATGAATTCAAAGCAAAAAAGTAAGAAGATAAGGAGTTTTCAATTATTTTACAAAGGAAACCCAACCTCATACAACTTTAACATAATAGCAAAATTAGTCATGGAAATGAAAACTTAATTTAAACATAAACTCTAATGAACACCTGAACGATAGTGAGAACACAAGCATAGACAAACAAATGAACTTATAGCTCTATTTGCTGCAGCCTACATTGTAGATGGATGAGTCTGCCTCTACATCTAAACAGAATATACATATACTAATTTAATAATATGAATACAATACATCATTATATAATTATTATTAATATACTATATGAGTATAGTCAGGGGCTAAAATGGGATTTGCAGATTTGAGAACCCTAAGATCACTGTAGTGGTTATAGCAGTGTGTGGAAAGGAATCAGGAGTCACAATAGGCTCTATTGAGAGCTCCAGCAGATTTGTCTACAGGCTGTGATCAGCTGACCTGTGCTGTGGCTGTTTACCCGAGGTATACTGCTCTTTGTGGATTTACACAACTCATCAGTATGTAAGTTATCATGTCTGACTTCCGTCTCCTATACTGCCAAGTGCCAACATACTGTTTATACCATTTTTTTTATTTTACTGCATAGTACACAGCTTGGATCTGGTATTGTGCAGCTTATTTTAAACCATGCATATAGACCAATATATACAGCATAAATGATTTACTGTAAAACAAACAGTGTAACGGCGGATATGTAAAGCTAGCTCAACAACACGTAATATAACTATTCTGTAAAATAGTCAGATGTCAGATGTCTATTCATATTAATGTACAGAATTCACCTGCTTGCTACTACTACTGCACATTCACCCAATGTATATACTATATGTTCTCCCCCCCATTTTTGCACATGTCGAGGAGCGTGTCAGGCTACATTTCACTGTGTGTTATACAGTGAAATGTAGCCTGACACGGGTTACAAGTATAAGTATAACTTATACTTGTATAACTATGCATGTGACAAATAAAGAACCTTGAACCTTGAACGTTTGTGCTTTTATTTTGGTAACTTCCTGTGTGACCGAAAGTGAATGTTGTAACGGTAACTAGCTTGATGTACAAAAAAGACGCACGAAAACGGTAAACTACTGCTAACAGAGAAAACTGCCAAAAAGTGATTTGCCTGCCAAAAAGTGATTTCCAATGTTTCCGTGTATTTTTTATGTGTAATATCTTTACGTATGTTGGTAAATAGACTTCGGTGAACAGCGTTTACAAAGGGGTTATATATAGAATTAAAAGATTATCTGTTTTTTCAAGTATCTTTATAACTCTGTGTTATTGTACTCACATTATAACCAATCCGGTCCTTTTTCCCCACTTACAATATTTTTACAGAACTATTGTAATATTTGCTGCCATTTCTGCTGTCTTACTCTTACAAAAGACATTTTTAATGTTAATGAGATTTTTTTTAACTGCATAAATAAAGGTTCTATAAAAGTCGCTGCCAAAAACTGATTGCGGCTTCTACCTTGTTACACGAATGTTGTTTGTGGCTCAATATGACTTTGTGTCATCCATGAGGGATGCATTTGACATATGTTTCACATATTATAGGCCAACAAGTTACTTATAGCAGTTTAAATACGAGCAATCAGTTTTTGGCAAATACCGGAAATCAGTTTTTGGCAGACAATCACTTTTTGGCACAACACCTGCATAACATAACTCTTCCGAAATCGAGTTTGTTATTTCAGAGCAAACCTGTATTTTCCCCACGTCCCTGGCGCAGCCCACCACTTTCATACCGAGCCGGACCAGCTCCACGGCTACAGCCGCCCCGATCCCGACCGAGGCTCCGGTCACCAGAGCCACTCTGCCCCGCCAGCGTTCCATCAAAGACAGCCCTAACCAGCTCACGCACCAAAAGTTTGAAGAGAGGGACGTGCCAAGATAGATATCCCCGACAGAATTAGTTTCCTCTGCGTCGGGAGCGCGCACTAGGTAGGGAGAACGGATCCCGTTGACTCCGCCTCCATTCCAACCAACTAGACGTAGAAACAGTGACGAACTATCAAAAACCTAAAGACGAGTGTACATTACCGTTCAGTTTGTGGGTTACAACTGAAAATGATACGTTTATTGTTCTCATGTGTTATCAGCAGTGTTGGTCAAGTTACTTGAAAATAGTAAGTAGTTACTAATTACTGATTACTTATTTTTAAAAGTAATTAGTTACTTTGTTACTTACCGGTAGTTAGAATTAGGTTAGGGTAGAAACAAATTTCCATAAACGATCCATATAAAATAAAATAAAACTACACTAAGCATTGTTACATTATTATACTGATAAAAATGAACTTTGACACAGAGTCATGTGTACAGAGTTATAATGGATGATGAATTGCAATTCGGTTATAGAGTAACATAAACTGGCTGCTCGCCTAGTTTCTTGGTGTCATCTCAGCATGACACAGCAGAAAAAACCTCATTATCATTAACTTTATTTATTATTATTTGTGGCAGTAGTATTAGTTGCAGCAGTTGGAGTATTTTAAATTGGATTTCTCTTTTAGGAACAGTTGTGGAGAAATGACAGACATGCTTTCTCTTCTCTGATAGCTGAGTTTCACACCACTTTGTTGTGGAGGCTGGATTGTGTGCCTGCACTGTGTTACCAGCTACACAGCTTCAAAGTTAATGTCGCCAACCTGAAAGGAAAGTTATAGAAATATTATCTTATTTTGAGTAATCTGGTGATATTTACAATATTAATGAGCTAAATTCAATAAGTGAACATTTAAAAAGTTGAAAATAAGAGAAAACCTACAAACCTGAACATGAGGCGGGGCGCTGAGCACGTATGTGACAGCACTGGCAATGTCTTTTGGTTCCAAAGGCTGTCAGAGAAGTGAAAAATGCTTAATAACTTTTATCAGAGTAATCATATTAACAATCTATAAACTGTGAGATTAATAATTATACCTTAAATTCACTGTACATAGCAGCTACTTTTTCAGGTTCATTGCTGTGGAGCCGTGATACAAATTCTGTGTCCACTAAACCAGGAGAGAGGCTCTGTAAAAAACAAAAGAAAAACAAAGGTAAAAGAAGTGTGATTGTGTGTCGACTTCGGAAAGTATTGTAAATGTGTCTCATAGCAGCTGAAATTGGTTTTAAGGGCACTTTTTGGGTTTATCAGTGTTCTTTAAAACCTTACCGTGGCTCTGATATGAGTTTTTTCTGCACGCAGCTCCTGCCTCAGGCCCTCAGTCAGCGCGGT
This sequence comes from Rhamphochromis longiceps, assembly GCF_057381845.1. Lineage (NCBI taxonomy): Eukaryota > Metazoa > Chordata > Actinopteri > Cichliformes > Cichlidae > Rhamphochromis > Rhamphochromis longiceps. The sequence continues at coordinate 30,701,090 of NC_140570.1, forward strand.
TACAGCGAACTTGGTCGCCATGTAGAAATGTAAATTGGGAATGGGATAGACATGATGTCCACCCACACTACAACAGAAGAACATTTCACTAGGTCAGCATTTACCAACATATTTTTTATCTGATTTCAGGATCACATCTGTGTTTTATCCTTGGAGGAGGAGTCCTCTTTACCAAAGAAATGAAACGAGTGAGCGCCACTGGCATCTTAATAAAATGTCACCCTCTTCCTCCTCATCTCAAACTCATCTACTGAACTGAATTCCAGGATTGAATATACAAAAATGTGCACAAATATGCCTATTTATTCCCAATATTGGGAATAAAGGCAAATCTTTTCATTCTCACTATTGAAATCTCCACAGTTTCCATTCACTTTAGGTTAAGAGTCTTGGCATCATCCTAGACAGCTCACTATCCTATAAATCTCACATTAATGATCTCACTTGTTCTGCCTATTTCCATCTACGCAACACGGACCGATTGTATCCTTCTCTTTCCACCCAGTCTGTATCCTTTCTTGATCATAGTATAGTTACATCCCACACTGTCTATTGTAATTCTCTCTTGCATGGTTTCCCCCAAAAATCCCTCCATAAGCTTCAACTGGTTCAAAACTGCGCTGCCCGCATACCAGCACATCATCCATATCCTTCAGGAATGTCACTGGCTCCCTATGAAATTCTGAATGGCATACAAGTTTCATCTGATTACCTTCAAGACCCTTCATAACCTTGTTCCTCCTTACCTTTCTGACCTGTCAAGCACTACCTCTTCTGCCCGCTCACTTCGATCTTCTTCTTCTATCCAGCTTGCCTTCTTTCCCCCTCAGCACCATGGGAAGCAGAGCTTTTAGCTGCTCTGCTCCCAGCCTGTGGAACTTTCTACCTCCAGATATAAGAAACATTGGTTCTCTCCCCCAGTTGAAATCTCAACTTAAAACCTCTCTGTTCAAGTCTGCATGTTTGCTGTGAACTTATTGTTTGTATATTTTATCTTGTTCTTTTGATTGTTCTTTGTTTGCCATTAGTGTTACCAACAGAAGCTCATAATCTCAATCTGAATCTGAGCATGATTATATTCAAAGATATTTGAAAGATGTTTAAATCATCAGACTTCACAGGCATGGCCGTCGTTGATCATCAGTAAATAAAACTGCACCTGTTTATGTTTATGATGTGCCCATCATCCACATTTCTCTCTTTCATTGACTGATAAGCTTCACGTGCACACATGCTCAGTGCAAGAACGTTTACCTGCAAGAAACCATGCAGAAAAATAAAAAGTAAAAATTATTATAATTATTATTATTATTTTAATGGGCTAAATTGTTTTTGGTGTTTTGCTGCTGTAACAGAATAATTCCCCAACTTTTAGAGCTACATAAAAGTGATAATTTTATTTCATTCAATATTCTGCAAAGAAAACATTCCAGTGAATGTATTTCCACATACCGCACACAAAATATTATTGAAGTCTAAGTCAAGATAATTGTTTTCTAAAATATCTGAGCTCTTACGTCCATCATGTTCTTCCATCCACTGCTTTTGCCATTTATCAACGGCTCTGGCTGTGCCAGACCAGCATTGTTGATGCACACGTCCACGCCTTTGTGCTGATTTTTGATCGCTGCAAACATGGACAGAATCTCCTCCTCTTTGGTCAAGTCACACTTGAAAGGAACCAAAACACCAGGATGGCCGGCGCTCTGACACTCTGCTGCCAGTGTCTGAAACCAAAAGGAAATGGCAGATGATAAGCTTTAAGATTAGAAAGGTAAGAATTAAGATTAAAATCAGCGTTTTTATTAATTTCTTATTTTCTAGTGAAAACTGTAGAGACGAGAAAAAAAAATAAAACTGAAATTCAGATGTTTGTCATCAGTTCAGTTGTGTCCAGCCTTCTTTTTCTGCAATGGAGTAAATTGAAATTGAAAGTGTTGTGCCACATCTATCAATGAATCTATTGATCATCTATCAATAATCAAGTTTTACACACAGTCTGTATTGTCGTGCGACAATGACTGACCTGTTGTAAAACAGGTTTAATTACAGTTAAATAAAACGACTTATGTAAGCCTGACACAGCTGGAAGATCTTGTGTAAAATATACTTTGCACTCTCGCAGAAAGTCTGAGTTTTCATTCCAGCCTGACACAATTAAAAATGATTTGCATATCAAAAATTATATGAGTCTTTCACTTCAGAACAAACCTGTATTTTTCCAACATCTCTGGCGCAGCCCATCACTTTCATACCGAGTCGGACCAGCTCTACGGCTATAGCCGCCCCAATGCCGACCGAGGCTCCGGTCACCAGAGCCACTCTGCCCCGCCAGCGCTCCATCACAGCTTGGATTCCTGCTACACGCAAGAAAGAAAAACAAGTATGAAGAGAGGGACGCTGGGTCTCCAGGATAGTCACCCTTGAGCTCAAACTGTCCTTTAAAGTGAGCTATCTCTCTCTCTATATATATATATATATTACAGAAAGATGTTGCAAGTCTTGGTGCAGCCTTCACGCCAATGAATGGAAAGCAGTGATTGATTAAACACTTGTTATTCGTTACACTGCCAAGCTAAATCAAACAAAATCTCTTATCTCAAGCTTGCATATCATACTTGTTTTAGTACTCCCTGCACAGTTCTTTGTACCTTGCACTGCCACGATAACGTCTACAGAGTAAGTTATACCTGTTGCTTCACTTTAATGTCCAATAAATGGATAATAATGTGTTTGTGACCATCATCGGTGTTTCCTCTCTAACACCATAGACTGAGAAAGTGTCACTAAAAGAATCCTGAATCAAAATCTATGCTGCAACCACGAATGTGGTAGAAGTTTAAATTTAAGGGGAAAGAGCTTTGAATATTGTTTAGTTTTTTATTCAAGTTTCTTTTCTTTTTCTTTTTTTTTTGCCTGTCCCGTTTGGCTCTTTTGCCATCAGAATTATTGTCTAAAGGCAAAGAAAGATGCCCAACGGATTTACTTTACCAAATTGACCATCCCAGCCTTGCCATAATGGTCCATTTGATTCACATTTTATTGTTTATTTTATTTTCACTTGCTGAATACGGGACAGACTTGACTGGAGGAAAGAAGGGGAGAAAGAAAGAGGGAAAGAAAAACAGCTGAGAAGAGGGACGGGGGAGAAGGGCAAAAAACAAAAACCAACAGAATGGGCAGAAAAAAAATGCATATATCGATCACCTGGATCACCTGTTGAGAAAGAAAAAAGAAAACAAGCAGAAGAGAACAAGAGTAATAGAATAAACAACATCACAATGATATATGGGAATATGACAGTAAATACTAAATATTAAACATTATTGTGCAGCACATAAGATCAACAGAACACAGTGTGCTTTGAGGTAGGAGCCAAAAAGGGTGTAGTTTGTGGGTGTGATCACCCGTGTGTACACCTGTGAGCATGAACTTTATTCAAGTTTCTAAGGTTTGTTTTGTTTTTATGTAAACAAAAAATAAATAACTACATCCAACAAGACTTGCATTGTAAAGTTGAACACATAAATGCTGTTTTAACATAACACCGTAGTTTTAAACTGGAATAAACCTGGTCATTTATAAACCAGTTGTGAACAGTGAACTTTTTCACAGAGTCATATTTACAAAAATGGATGATAAATTGTAAATAATTGGTTTATTCATTTCTTTGCAGCAAGACAAACTAATTGCCCACCCAGTCTCTCTCTCATGTTAGCATGACACAGCAGAAAAAAACTCCATCATCATGATAGCATTAGCAGTAGTAGAAGTAGTAGCAGTATTTAATCCGACATTTAAATATATTGTCTTTGAGAACGAGATCTCTTTTTGAATACACAAAGACATGTACAGTTTAAGAGTAGACTGATAAACAGACACACATTATTCAAACACACATTATATATGCTCTTAAATTCAGAAAAACTTCACTTTACTTTTTAATATGTTTATGGCAAATCAGTCTCTGTTTAATTTGGTCATCCATGCGCATCTCCTGCTTAAATCAGCACAGAATGAGAGAGAGATGAGGCACTGAAGGAACTCTGAATTGATATCTATTCAACAGCAAAGATGGTGGTAGAAGTTTATCTTTTATTTTGGAGCATAGTCAACCATTGTTTCCTCTTCAATCAGATTTCACTGGTGATTCTATACATGCAGCTCCTATGACCAGTACAATTAACTTTAATTTAGATACTGCTTCAAAATAATTGCCCAAATAAGTAACCAGAAGTGTTGCAAGGATGGATACCAAGTTGTGAGAGTAACTTCTTCATGACCTTTGGCGTCATACATAACTGTAGCAGTTATTTGCTCTACCTGTGGGTTCATCTCATTATACAAAACAGCCCACCAACAGAATTTGCTATGCACACTACATAAACTTGATACTGTGTTCTCCATAAAGACTGCCTAGTAGGTAAATTTTCCACAATAACTCAAATGCTAGTCCCTGAAAACTTCACAGGCTGACAACAGCTCTTCATCTTTGGTCTGTTTGTGTCAGCATAACTGCCCCTTCACCTAGTACATAAAGGGGGAAAGGTTAATAACTAATAAACAATAGGCGTGTTAGTCATTTCATCTGGTATTGCTCCCTGCAGCTGAGTTTGTAACTACACCGCTCTGTGATAAGATCTGGTAAGTTAATCTCATTTGGTGTTAATTAACAACAGGTGCACTAGAGCGGCAATGATAAAACAACCCGTGAATTATGGGGTTTCTGTTCAGGGAAACCTTTTGTGGTCGCAAATTTTGAAGCCATCATGATAATCTTCTCCCACCAACGATGTGGAGATCCAACCCTTTTAGATCCAATTAAAATCAAGACACTCAAAAAGATGCTCTGGAAAAGAGTAGAATTCTTGGAACAGAGTTTAATACACTGAATCATATGAACAGCAGGAAAAATACATACAGACATTTAGCAAGAGAATTACAAAGCAGAAAACAAGCAAAGCAAAACCCCGGGGTGTACAGCCTTAAGCACAGACAGTAGGACAGTAGGTCCTTAAAACATTAGCTGGACAGGTATCTGCTCCTTTGTGCAAGGAGGAACATAAAGAGCATAAATTGATACCGCCAAATGGCCCCAGATTCACCTGAGAGAAAACCAACAGAACACTTCAGGGACAATATATTTCTGTCCATGTGATGCCACCAGGTTGCAACTCAGGCTGTCCAGGAGCTCAGTAATGCAGGGGTCCAGACCTGGGAGTTCCCCCAGGATACCTCCCAGTTACCCAGTTGCTCCATGATTTCCACCCCCCCTTGACAGCTTATGTTATATTTGCTAAGTACTGTAAGCAGTGTCTGAAAGAAATGAAACAGTTTTTCTGATATGTATTCAACCAAAGACAGGGTGGAATTCCTTGGCTATCTAGTTAGTTATAGTAATTCTTCTGGGTGTTTTGTCTATGCAGATATAAAAAAAAAGTATTATACTTACCTTAATTACAATATATTTAAGTAATTTTATTGAAATTGTTGTAATTTTTTCAGATATTTTGCTTTTACCTTAAATATATTCTTTGTTTTTATTCTTATATAAATATTTGTGTACTGGATATTCTCCACAGGACATTTTTATTTAAATGTCCTATTACAAACAGCACATTAAAATCCTTTACCACAACAAGAGCACTGCAATGAAAGAAATTTCCCTGAAAATCCTTTTATTTTATTCCTTAGTGAAAATTATCAGTAAAATGTTATACAGTGTTTTCATGAGTACATAAAGTCAGTAAAAATTACATTAAGGTACATTAAGGTGACATGCTGCAACTTCTCACTGAGATGAAAAAAACACAGATATGGTAAATGTTTCACAGACTGTTTTGAAAGGAGGCTACAAATGAAAGATGCAACAGTTTCTCCTCAGGGATGAGAACATACAACACGTTCTCACTCCCAACTCGTCAAACGTGTGACGCATGGTCAGGCTCCCTCTGCTGCACTTATGGACGCGCAGGGTACCCCTCTCGCGTTGGGAATTGACGTGAAGGGTCCTCCGATTGAAGAGATTGCTGCGGAAGTGCCTGCTGTCGGTATATTTAGACATTTTCCAAATCACATTGTAGTGACGTATACAGAACACAATAAATTATATAATGTAAACAACTACCTGAAAAACAGGTAGAACGATGCTTTTGTATCGTTTATTGCATTTACGGAGGGAGTGATGTATGCTGGGTAATGGCACAGCTAGCTACTGGGTGACTTTATTCACCCGCTTCGGCTGTTATCAGTCCATACAATGGGCGTTATTAGCACAAATCAGTCCCATAGATATGGGCCATCTCCTGCTAGATTGTTCAGAAGGTTGTTCTCATCCATCCAGATGGAGGATCACTAACAGGAGCGTGGAAGACTCCAGAATCCACTCTGGCTGGAATCCGGTGGATATGCAGTGTTTACAGGTAAGACCATTTAAACGGACAGCATTTATAGAATGACTATTAAAAGTCAGCGAGTGTCAGTAATGTTAATGTGGTTATGTTAGTAATACACAGAGTGCTAATATAACAGCTTTACGATGCATTTGTAGATATTATTACGTGTTTTACCGTCTTTATGGTGCTAGCTTAAAGTTACGGTGTAAACGTTAGCTTAGTAAAGCTGTTACTGGTTAAACGATGTTAGCACAGAAATATTAGCTTCTGTCATGACTGATGAAGTTACTAGTTAATAAAGTTTCCAGTAAAGTGTTTAATCGCAGCCACAGATTGACAGCAAATATCTCGATTAGCTTCAGTGCATCTATAATAAATATGTGCAAGTTTCAGTGCTTCGTTTAAACTGTATGATACTTATACTGACCCAGGGTCAGTGTAAAATACAATCCTAGCTGTGTGAACAAAGCCTGGCTCCTTTAATCCTGCATGACAAACCTCAGGATGCAGGCTATTATTACTCTTTACTGCTGGCACACCTGTCACACCTGAGAGTGAGCTAGAAACTTACAGTGACGTGGACATCATGCAAAGACTGCCAGACTCTGTAATACTGCAAATGATCAGTGACTCAGGTTATCACTAAACTTTAAACGGTACCTCTGTGTCTCTGTGCTGAACATCTAGGATTGGGTCAGGCTGCATTGACTGTGGGACTTTAATGTGTTAAAAGCAGGTTGAAGACGGCTCAGAAACATTTGAAGATTAAAATTTAGCATTATGGCTGCTGGTGGTTTGTAAAGCCTCTACTCAGCTGTATTTTTGTTACTAATTTATGTTTGTTGTTGTTTAAAACAGATTTCAGAAGAGCAAATATGCTTAATAGTTTAACTAGATTTCATTTGTCAGTGTGGGACTGCTGAGTCACCTGAAGAACTCATTTCATTCATTCTCCACATGATGTTCATTTACAGAAATGTTTCACAGGAGCTGATTTCTCCCAAAGGTTGAACTAGTGTGTTTCCATAGATTACCTCTGTATGAATGTACTTCTTAAATGAAGGCAAGTGTTTGTCCTTTTTTGTTCCTCAGGTACAGTACGTGATATCAAGGGCAGGCGGTCAACACTGCGGGTAGACAAGAAGCAGACGTACTTCCAAGAGGGAGCTGCAGTGAGGTCAGAGGTCAGAATCTGAAACAGCTCAGGTTTATGTTTTAGAGGTTATAAAAAATCAAAATGTATTTATAAAGAAACCTTTAAATAATAGTCATAATTATGATTATTATAAGAAATATCAAACATTTAAGTGGATTTTCTGTTACACATATTGTGTTAGCCCTGCAATAAACTGGCAGCCTGTCTTTGTCCTGTATCAGCTGGGATAGGCTTCATCCTCCCGCGACCCTGAATTGGATACATTGTATTCCAATTATGTAATCTGATCATTTACAAACTCAAGGTATCTAATCAAAATGTAAGTAATAATTATAAAATGGGAAAGCAGAAATAAGTGTGACATAAATGTAAATGTGTGAGCTGACATAGAGGACAGCTACATGCAGTCTGAAAAACCTTTGTTGTCAAGTTTGCAGGTATATCAGCACGAGACATTCTTACATAGAAGAGACATTAAAGTCTCCAACTCAGTGAAGTATTATTGGTCCCGTCTGTTTGGATAAATATAGTAAGTTGATGTTTGTCCATTTATTGACACATTTCCTTAAGTGCTTATCCAGGATCACAGTGGAGCTGCAGCTGGATATGTTCACTAAATAAACCTTCCAAAAGTTAACAATAAACCTGCATCCATGTACGTTGTTGTCCACAGGATGAGAAAATCAAACTGGAAGACTGTGGAACATGTTAATAAATGTTTGTGTGTTTATGCCTGTGTCTTTCACAGGAGGCGCTGGAAGGTTTCCCTAATAGTTCCTGGTGAATCAAAGCAGAACCATAAAGGTTGCTGGACTGCATGATGGCCTTACCCCTGAGCAGTCATCCTGTTAAAGGAGGAACCACTTAGCTGTTTTCAAAGTAGCTGAGCAGATTTCATCTCAAGTAAGCGATTAACTGTTTGTTCATCTGTTCTGCCACTTAAAGAGCATTTAAGGACATCTTTTAAGTGTCCAGTTGAATTAATTCTACTGGCTCTCATGGTCATTTGTTATTATAGCCATATTTTTCATGTTCATCCAGCTATTTAGTAAATTCTATCTATTTAGTAATATCCGTCAGCTATAAAATGTAATATAAATATAAAAATATCTAAATATCTCCTGTCCTTTATGTTTTAATGATGTAAGTCTGTTATCGTGTTTCAAGTCAAGTCAAGTCAACTTTAATTGTCAATTCTGCCACATGTACAGGACATACAGAGAATAGAAATTGCGTTACTCTCAAACCCTAGTGATTAGAAAAATGCAAATAAAATAATTAAAAAGTAAAAATTTAAATAAATACAATACAATTTTACGTATAACAAAAAAAAAGCTATGCAATATACAATATACAATATTCAAGTAAGGAGGCATAGTGGTGCAAAATAGGCAAATAGTGCAAATGGAGATTTACATTAGCATTCCTCACATATCAATGAGATGCTGTACAGTACAATCCTACTGACACAGCAGAGGGATAACGACGGCTATTCAACATCGTTACACGACACATTCGAGCTGCATGATGCAGACAAAGTGACTAAATCATCTTTTTTGTGGTTTATTGTCTTCAAACCAGCAGACAAAGCTGATGGCAGAAGATGTCAGAGAAGAACTTCAGGCCGTGGACTGAAAAGGTATTTTTTTCTTGTTATCAAAGACATTTGGAGTGACGGCTTCTACAACTGGTTGTGCTGAAGTAAAACAAAGGGTCTGTCTGCTCGACAGCCCCAATATGATGTTTGCCTGACAGAGCTTCATATTAAAAATTCCTTTTCATTAGAGTTTTACATTAAATAATCTCTGTTGAAATCCAGTTTGTTAGTTCAGAACAAACCTGGAGTTTTCTGACGTCCCTGGCGCAGCCCACCACTTTCATGCCGAGCCGGACCAGCTCTACCGCTACAGCCGCACCGATCCCGACTGAGGCTCCAGTCACCAGAGCTACTCTGCCCCGCCAGCGCTCCATCACAGACACCGGTAACCTGCTACACGGACGAAAGCACCAAAAGTATGAAGAGAGTGATGAGGAGTCTCAGTGACAGTGAGCGCCAACTGTCTTGTGCCTGTTAACCATCCATCTATAGATATATATATTGGAACGTCTTAAGTCCCGGTGCAGACTTCACGGGACGCCAACGAATGGAACGCATTGACTGATTAACCACTTCATTTCAGCTGAATCACTGGCTACAAAGCAAGTTCTTTATCAAACAAAAGTTATTATCTCAAACTAAAATATCATAGTTGTGTCAGCACACTCTCCTTCTATGCACCATACACCGTGACTGCGACAATAAAGACTAAAGTGAGTGAATTTGCAGAAATGGAAAACTTGTGAAGGTCATAAGCATTTCACATTACACAACTCAACAACAAAGAAGGAAAGAAGGCATTATTTGGTATTACTTTATACCAGAATTGTGACTCCAATAAATCCAAACTTCTGAGGAAGTTGAATTTTGGACCATGAAGGTTGTTTGTTGTTTCTTGTAGTTTTTATTTTTGACGGGGGACGAGCTTCCATAAATAACCCATATAAAATAAAAAACACTACACCAAAAATTGTTACATTTTACATAGAGTCAGGTTTACAGTGTTATAATGGAAGATGAATTGTAACTAACCGGTTTTATTAATGTATTTACAGTAGGATAAACTGGCTGCCCGCCCAGTTTCTTGGTCTCATGTCAGCATGACACAGCAGAATAAACCTCCTTATCATTATTATTATTATTTGTGGCAGTAGTAGTTGGTTTATTTTAAATATGATTTCTGTTTGAGGAAGACTTGTGGAGAAAAGACATGTCGAGTTTGTCTGTAGATTGGTAGACCGACACACATCATGACGGCTAAGCTCTTTCTCTTCTCAGATGCCTCTCTGCATATTCAGATTTGTGATTTTCTCTTATTTCATGTTTTTTACTGTGACTTATTGAACTTTCATTTTAATTGCATTTTAAACAAGCAGTTCACTCATAATAAGATAACACTGGTATAAACATGGCAATACTGATGTATGGAAATTAAACCATGGCTGGTTGTTAATGAAGAGCACAAATGTCCCAAGAAAACAGACCACTGAAGTTCATCATCATTTTGCATTTCAAAGCTCTGCTTTTACTTCCATTACAATGTTAACCACTAGAGATCGTAGTACAGTCGTGGACAGAATTTCCTGCTCTTTGGTCAAGTCACACTTGAAAGGGCTGGCCAGCACTCTGCTGCCAGTTTTTGAAACCAAACCAGCTCTGCTTTAACTTCCATTATAATGTTAACCACTAGAGGTCGTAGTACAGTCGTGTAAAAAAGACAAAGGCAAAATATGAAACAAAAATATCTAACCAGCTACACAATGTAAATTTACTTTTCACACACCTACTACAGTTTGCAACTTAAAACTCCAACTCCAAAATGTAACTGTAGCTCTTGCTAATAGTTTGCACGAAAAAGCTATGAAAATGATTTCTGATGGAGGATATTCCATATATCCTTTATCTGCCGAAATATCACTGTCTGCTGCATATCACACAAATCAAGAGAGTACTTTTTAGGTTTGACTGAAAGGTTTTCATACCAGTAGCCTCTTCTCAGTGATGTGAAAATGCACACTGTGTGTGTCTAACCAATAAGGTTTTAACCAGTTAACATTGATTTAACTGTAAAAAAAACAAAAACAAAAAAAAAACAACAACAACAAAACAAACCTTTTACTGGTTTAAAACTATCCAACAAGTAAGATTTAATATAATAAGTAGGAAGTTGTCATTAATTAAAGTGTTTTCCTGAGTAATCCTGGTTGGTCAACAGCACTTCTGAGCAGATAGCAGGTGAGGCTTTGAGAAGAAGAGTTAACAGCTGGATGAGTTTCTTTCTTTTCAGTCTGCTGTGAATTGACTACAATTTGGCAGAGTTGAGTAGTGAGGCAAATCAATCACACCACTTTAATGTAAAGCTATTATGGGTTCCTGCACTGTAGTTGCCAGGGTAACAAACTCTGCTTCACCTGCAACACACCTTCAAACAGAATGTCTCCAACCTGAAAGAAAAATTTGATGAATTCATTATGAGTAAACATAACAGACATAAAATTTGTCACAATAAAAAAGGTTAACAGTAAGAGAAAATGACCAACCTGAACATGAAGGGGGCACTGAGCACGTATATGACAGCACTGGCAATATCTATTGCTTTCATAGGCTGTCTGAGAAGTAAAAAGTATTTGTATAAAATACAAATATTTTGTATGTGTATAATCATCTTAACAGTACCTTACATGTAGGAATAATACTTTTACCTTATGCTCCTTTATCAGGATATTCCCTGTAGAGCTGTGTTCAAATTCTGTCTCTACAAAGTCTGCATGCAGCTCCTGCCCCAGGCCCTCAGTCAGAGCAGTTACAGCGTACTTGGTGGCATTGTAGAAAATCATATCAGCAGCAGAAAAAAACTTTATGACCACTTAAGCTGCCACAGAAGAAGATCAGCATTTATCAGCATATTCTGATCAGATCTCAGAACTTAATACGAAAGCCTAATTGACTGAAATTGATTATTTAATATTGCAGTCATATAGTATCTGGCTGAATGATTCAAGAAAATCTGTATCAGGTCTAAAGTCTCAAAAATGTGTATATAATTTATCATCAATTATTTAAGTCTTAAACATGAAGTATGGAACATGAATATTTGGTGCACTGTAATGTCAATTCTCCACAGCCTGTAACGCCACAAAAAACAGGCAGCCACATGGACATCTACAAGGACCCTCACGCTGTCTGACGAAATTCACGTGACTGTGACTGCAGCGGACCTTAGTGGACTCCCGGATGCAAGAAAGTATAATCCCTGCTTAACCCGATTCAACCTTCCAGTTAAGAGGCATGGCCTCAGTCTTTGAAATGTCTTTGTACAGTGTTTGCAAAAGTTATCTTCATAATCGTTATCTAAATCGTGATGAAGATTCTATAAAAAGATATTTACCTGATGATTATATCTACAGGCTTCACAACCATGTCTGTTACTGTCCCTCGGTAATTAAAACTGCACCTGTTTATGTTTATGATGTGCCCATCGTCCACATTTCTTACTTTCATTGACTGATACGCTTCACGTTCACAGAAACTCAATGTAAGAATGCTCACCTGCAAGAGTAGAAAAAAAGAAAACACTGTCTGTAATCAACACCCTCTCTACACTGGCACATGTACTTGTAGCTTCATGGGTCCATGGGAACAATGAAGAGGAAACCATTTTTAGCCATTTTTGTGTAACAGTTTATCTTTCTCATCTATTGTGTTTGTGATGTCTTATTTATTTTAATGAGCTAGGTTGTTGTTCATGTTTTGGCTGTTTTAACACATTCATTTGCAAACCTTCTGAAATATCAACAACTAAGGATCACTAAACTAAAGTGATCATCTGTTTTCAACGCAATGTTCTGCTGGGAAGAAATCCCAGAAACTCCTCCTCGTTGGTCAAGTCACACTTGTTTTGGTGCCATTAGACCATTTAGACCAATTTCTAAATAACCTTTTATAGCAGAAATTTTATTTAAAAAATACCACAATTGCTCCATGCACTAAACAGTAATATTATCTTTGAGAGGTTCCAGTCAGGGCTGCATTAGTCTCAAATGCAATTCACATTTGACACATAAAGTAAAAACTTTTTGTGAGCTCTATAAAGACTTGCCTTCCAGAGGGAACCAGTGTGAAAAGGTGGTGGTTAGGATGAGAAGAGTACTTGATGATGTTTGTGGCCCAAACTGCTGCAGCTTAAATGCAGTATTTGACAAATTTGAGTGAAACTCTTATTTTTCAAATAGGAGGTTCTGTTTCTCTAAAGAACTTCTAACTCAATCATCAGTTTATTTTTCTTTATGCTTTCTCCCTATTGAGTATATAACTCAGAGACACAGTGTATCTATTCATTATTTTTGTTGATGGCACTCAGATATAGCTACCTACCAGTTGGTATTTCATCTGACACTGAATATACACAGTTGTCTTAATGAGTCTCTTTGGGAAGTTCAGCACTGGATGTCAAATATGGTTCTCTGGCTCATCTCTACAAATTCTTGTCAATAGACCCCAGCTCCTGGATATGCATATTCTGCCCTCTGCTGGTTAAACCTGTTTCTATCCTACAAAAGGGATCTGTTTGAATATTTAAAGACAGTCAGGGTAATTTCAATGCTTTTATCTCATCACGCCTCCATTAGTGTCACAACGTTTTTACTTGCCTTAACAAAAAAAAATAATCCAAATCATTGCATTCCAATTTTACATGACTTTTAATTTAGGCATGATCCCTGTTTTTACAACAGTATACTGGCCTTCATTAAAATCAGTGTGAAGCATACCAACCACAATGATCTGCTTTTCTAATAAATTACTTTAAAATGAAAACTCTGGAGTTCAAAAAACAAGTTTTACAAATTAAATACACTTAGTGTAACTTTGATAAGAGTCGTAAAAAAAAGTTAATGTCCAGCTATCAAATTTCTGTATGGGACTAAAGTCAGAAAAACTATTAAATATTAGCTTTTACATGTAGTATAGGTCTGTTTTATAATAGATATTTTGTTGTTACTGAGTGGTTAAACCAGTATATTTACAATAATAACCTGCCTATATGATGTTAGCCAACAGCAAGTTTAACATCAAAATTTATTTTTTCATAGAGTCAGGTAATGTTAACATACTCTTTGCAGAAACTATTTTTTTCCACTTCTGAGCAAACCTGGATTTTTCATATGTCCCTTGCCCAGCCCTCCACTTTCATACCCAGCCAGCTTGGCCAACTTCATGGCTTCAGCTGCTTTTATATTTTTGAGCTTTTTTAAGACCTTCCTTTACCACCATGTACACATTAGAAATTTTTATCCACCATTTCCTCTTTCGGTCATATGGAGTGAAACTAGCGAGTGGTCCAGAAACACTCATTTCCTTTTGTGTTACACCAGCTGCTAGTATCACCTCCTTTATAGCCTGGCTGTGTTCAACAGTGTGTTTTTGCCTCACGTGGTGAAAAAGGTTTGTTTTTTCCTCCTTTACCTCCTTTTCCTTCTACTCTTTTATATCACCTAAAATACACGAGTGACCATTTCTGTCTTATGCCTTTCCACTCTTCTCTGTTTGTGATCATATTTGGCCAACAGAGATTTTCATTCTCAAACTTTAATTGCTCAGCCAGTGAAAGCCATATGTTATGGTCCTAGCAGGACACAGCTGCTGTTTGTTGGCCTTGTTTACCACCTGGGCCCAGTCAGCAATCACCTCTCTGAGGTCATATAAGCTGGGCATGAACTGGATGAGGGGAGGCAGATTTCTCTGGTGTTTCCTGTTTGTGTTTTAGGTGTCAAAAGCGGCCCTATTGTGTGATTGTCCTGCCTGTGGCGTGGAGTTGTAGGAGCAGTGGGGAGAGTAGCTGCTTCATGTGAGTAGTGTGGGCCTGTGGCCCTCAACAGCAGCAGCAGTGGAACTTGCTGCTGCTAGTGACAGGGATGGCTTGTGGGCCCCTGGAAGTACCTCCTCGTGGTGTGGACTTGTGTTCTTTGTTGTTGCAACCTTTTTCTTTTTCTAGTGTTACTGGAAAAACGGCATTGCTGGCTCTTTATGTTAAGATTAAAAACTATTTTATTTACTAAACACCTCTGTCTGTTTTCCTTTCATTCCATTCTGGACCCATTTGTTACCAGTCCCCACACACACCCCTAGACCTTCATCGTGGGGACATAACACCATATAAATTGTTTGTTTGTTTTTTTTGTTTTTTCCCCAAACATTTGTAATTTGTTATATTTATACTCTGAGACAGAGCACATTACAGTCACTAAAACATTAGCACCATAGAAATCACATCATTTCTGCAGATCAGCTACAAATTCATTCCTATAATATAAAGCATGGAATCCAAACTATGATTGAGTGATATTGAGGAACTCAAAAAAACATTAAACCATCATCATCAGCAATTTGTATACAAGGTAGATTTGGTACATGGACTCCTGCTGCCAAATTATGAACCTACCATCTGCAGACTTATCTTTTACTTTCTTTCTGGTTTGCCCACTTTAGCTTGATATTGCTGTTCTTGGTGAGCAGGAACCCAATGATTTCTTCTGCTCTGGCCCATCATTGATTTGTTGGTGGATTTGTCCGTTCTCAGCACAGCAGAGCTCTAAAGAGTGATTCAACATGGTACATGAAATAGAGTTTTTTAATTGGCTAATTATTGCAAAACCTGGAATGAACTCAAATGAACTAAATTTTGTGTGCAAACTGCTGAATGAACAATGAACTTCTCATCCAGTCTCTCACTGTCTCATGTGACCCTGACATAGTAGAAAAGAGTGATAAAAACAATCCTAACTCATAAATAGTATCACAAATCTAATCCCAAAAAATGACACTTCTCGTGGTTAATAAATCTACTTTGCAGTTTTTCTTAAAGGTAACGACACCCGCAAACATGTCACTTGCATTTTTTCACATCACCACTAGAGGTCCCTTAACTTCAAAAATGTAACTGTAGCTTGCAGTTTGGACAAATCACCTGTGGGCTCATTTCTGGAGGAAGACACCTTCAGCGTTAGGGTCCATTCATTATCTCAAGAATATGAACGCCGAGATATCTCTTGCTGTGTGTCACTGTCCTCACAAATTAGGTGTCATAAATCTAAAGCGTGCATTATAAAACGGGGGGTGATAGGTGGGGCTCCCAGTTGAATGATAGTCTGGTTGAACTTTGATTCAGGCATCATCTTTGAAAACA
Organism: Rhamphochromis longiceps; assembly: GCF_057381845.1. Lineage (NCBI taxonomy): Eukaryota > Metazoa > Chordata > Actinopteri > Cichliformes > Cichlidae > Rhamphochromis > Rhamphochromis longiceps. The sequence goes on from NC_140570.1 coordinate 30,717,421, forward strand.
GTCAGTGCTGGAAGAATCTACACTATAAGTGGATTCACAATGCTTCTCAGATCTGTTTTATTTCTCTTCACATTTTTTGTGAGTCTCGTCTCAGGGGCAGGTGTGAGTTTTATATTTCTTTGTTTTTTTAATTTGTGTATAAGTTGCATGACATTGGATACTGCACGCAAAAAATGATAGATTTTATTTGCCTTCAGTAAACAATGTTGACTACAATACAACTGAAATACATAAAATCAAAAGTGTATTTATTGAAATAATTAATCATTAATATAAATGTGCTTGTGACCAATAGGGTCAATTTAATTCAACCAGATATCTAAAATTGTATTAAAAGTTTAGATAGATTAGATAAAGTCACATGCGATTGTGATTGCAAATGCTCAAAAATTAATACCTCATAACCTACAGATGAATAATTCTTTTCTCTTTTTAAATATTCCAAACCTGATCTTTTAGATTTTTGCTACTATTCCCAACTTCAATGCAACCACACCTGCACAGGTAAACTTAAAAAAAAAATAAAAATAAAAATAAAACAAGCCAAATGAATGGTTAAACAAAGGAGGCATGTTAGTGGAGCTGTTTCTATTCTTCTCCTCACAGGTCCAGAGCTGTGGGGACTGGTTTCACAAACCTGCAATGGCAGATCTCAGTCTCCAGTTAATATTGTCACAAGGAAAGTGCTACCAGATGAACGCCTGACTCCTTTTCACTTCACCGGTTATAAAGAGACTTTTTATGGGAGCCTCATAAACAATGGCCACAGTGGTATGTCTTAATTATAATTGCAAGTTTATTTGAGGAAGACAGTTTGACACTATGATGTCAATTCTGGCTGTAAAAATGCAATTACCCCATCTGTAGATAACATGGATAAAAGTATAGGGAGGAGGAGGTGGTAAAATGGACAATAATAGCAACCAAGCGTCTCATGTAACAAAAATACCTTTTAAAATATGTCATGTGCAAAAGCATGTGTCATGTGTGTCATGTGTGATCATTTGTAACTGAAATAATGGGAGCATCCATGGAAGATTGTCTAATGGTTTTTATTTTTATTTTTTAATTCTGAATTTCAGTTCAGCTAAATTTGCCTTCCAGTATACAAATCAAAGGAGGAAATCTGGTTGATGAATACAAGGCAATTCAGTTTCACCTGCACTGGGGCAAAGATGGAGGACTTGGTTCTGAGCACACAATTGATGGAGAAAAGTTTCCAATGGAGGTACAGTATGTCATAAATCAGTAGAAATATTTTGTGATTGACACTATATGTATTTAAGTAATTTTATGTATTGGATTCAAATAGATCCTAATTATTCTAATGCAGTGCTTTCTTTTATCTGTAGATGCATATCGTCCATATAAAAGAAGAATATGACTCGTTAGCTGAGGCTTCAAAAGACAGTACGGGTGTGGCTGTTTTGGGATTTTTCTTTCAGGTACTTGGTAAACATCATTTCAAAAAAATGTCCAGCATCCAGCCCAAACCAGTAGTTTAGTTAGTAGCCACAAAAAAAAAACAACATTTGCAAAAGGCACATTTTAAAACAGCATACAGGTATAATGTTCCCATAATAAGGAAAAATAGACTAACCATTAAAAAAATGGCAGATTATAAACAACAAAAAGAATAACAGCAAGAGTTAAAGCTTTTCTAATTATACTGCTCCCAAATGCAAATAATCTGCTGTATTTGATTATTTATTACATAAATGTGGACCCATCAGAAAACATTCCAGAGGACTGCCTTTGCCGTCAGACTGAACAACCCTCCAGCTGCTGAATGATCACATGTCCTGTATAATTTGAGCTTTAGTGTGTCTTTAAATCAAATTAGCTCCTGTATGTTGTACTAACTTTGTTTTCTTAATTATAAACTGCTTTTGGTATGACGGTTAACATTTTATTCTTTCGTTTTAGGAGTCTGAGTCTGCAAATGAGAAGTATGATCATCTTATCAGTGCACTGAAATACATATCTCAACCTAGTAAGTTATATCTTCTGAAAAATGATAATAATCTTCTTTTCACCCTCCATATAGAGTCCTAAATATGTAGCTGATTACACTAGGCTAAAGGGCATCTATTATTAGATAACACAATGTTATATAACATCCACAACAACACAATAAAACCTTTTTGAAGATTTTTTGAGGATTAGTGATGATTGAAGTCTTTTCTGACTTTCTGACTTTATGTTCTTGTTAACATTTCATCAAACCAGAAACGAATGTAACGCTGGTGGGTGTCTCCCTGGACATGTTCATTCCTTCTGAAATTAACAGGACCAAGTACTTTCGCTACAAGGGCTCCCTCACCACACCTGACTGTGCTGAAGCTGTGGTCTGGACCCTGTTTGAAAGCACTATTCCTCTCAGCAGGAATCAGGTATCATTCCCTACATCGTACTGAATCTATAAAGAAGAGGATTGTAATGAGTTTATCCTTGAAATTTAATTTAGTGTAACACTAAGGCAACTTTTAATAACTTTTTCTTGGAAACTTTTTATAACCCCCAAATGATAATTGTAAATAGTTTCTGAATAAATTTATTTAAACTGGCTACATTTGACACTAATAAAGGTATAACCAGAATCACAGACAAATATTAGACCAATATTAAACGTTATGGCAACCCAAGGTGTTTGCTACAATAACTATAGCCACTAGATGGTAGTAGTTGGTCAATGGAAACTTAATGTTAAAAATAACAAGAATAATTTCACACATACCTTATGGGTAAAAAAAAAAAAAGCAGTGTATTTAAGTGCTAATGAGGCATATACTTTACCCAAGAAAGCATAGGGACATGAAATGAGATCAGAGAAAAAGAATACAGGGCTTATATGTAATACGTAACACAAGCCTATGCTAATGTGGCTCTTTGAGTTGTTTGCTAACAAATTACAGTTGTTTCCACTGCTCCCAAATTACCCAAAAATGTATTTCAAAATGGATAAACCTTGAAATTATGCTGTCTATATGAAAAATGTGTTAATTTTAAATTATATTACTGAAACATTATTGAAATATTACACATTCAACAACCCATTTAATGTAAAACAAGTGCACTTCTTTGTTTATTTCTGTACTGGTCTCAAACAGTTATATGAAAAAACTGCAGTTATAGTAGAACAAGTATAGTAAAGCAGCAAGTTAACTTTAGTGAGACACACTCTGTTGCCTAGTTATCATTGATAATAGCTGTATTTATTAGCAAAGCGTTCTATCATAGTATGCCCCTTGCATACTATTTTTAATAAAAGTACATGTTTAACTGCCTGTTTAATTATTTTTTTTGTTACAGCTCACTGCTTTCAGCCAACTTCTGTTTTATGATGGACAGAAAATGGTCAACAACTACAGACCAGTACAGCCTTTGAATGGAAGAGAGGTGTATTACTCCAGTGGCCAACTTGCTTTGGTCAGCTGTGTGTTGTTCACCAAGTCAGTGCTGCTATCCAGTGCAAGCTTTATTTAATTTAATCAATTTTTATGCACAAATACCCTTGTTTGTGACATCTGTTGATTTTCAAATAGAAGAAGAAAAAAATAATGTAGTGTATATTTAAAAGTAAAGGATGTAAATTCAATAGATGCTTCAAAACAACATGTATCAAACACTACATGCTTATTTGAATCGGAATATGTAAGATATGTAAGATTTTATCTACAACAAAATATGTTATTGACAAATAAGTAAATTAGTTACTTTTGGTTTTAAATGTTTCACAATGATGATCTCACTACAATTTACACACATTTTTGGGGGACATAGACTAAATGTTTAAGGATAGTTAGATTGCTTTCTTTGCACTGAATGGGACAACATATGACTTCATTGTGCTTTCAGCAGAATAGCAATAAAGAATTCTGATTCTGATTCACATGTATTCACTTGTGCTGATATAATATTTCTGATAAATATCATGATGCATTCTATTACATGCTTTCCTACTGTTCTGGAAACATCTAAACTCTGACTTAAAAGTGTCATATTTATTTAAAATACAGACACGTGTTAACACTATAATGTGTATTATTAAGGTATGTTTTACCTATCAATTCTTTGTCATTTGTAATGTCATTAATAATCAAATAAAGTCACGATTAAAGATTTCATGGCATATTCCTGTATGTTTTTTCCTGGATCATACACTTTTAATCCAAATCAGTCATGCTTTCCAATATACAAAGGACTGCTCACCAAACGATAACTTCTTAATAAACCAATTTAACCACACACGACAAATAAACCCTTTTGAATGAGAGCGGCCCTTGTGTCAGAACAGAAATACATTTCAACGTGCTGCTTCACAAGAGCAACGAACAGCAGCAATCGCCAAATTCAAAAAGTAAGATTAAACAGTCTGTTTGCTTATTTATGGTCTTTGTTAGATAAAGACTGAGCCAAGACAGCTGAACAATGTGGCTACGTGCCACATATCCACATGAATGATTAGCTTTTGAAGAGGTGAAAAGGATCAATATTTTACCAAAACACTCAAAAATTAATTAGAATTTGTATAAATCATCATCAATTTTTCTTTTCAAATGTCCTTTTCCAGTAATTATTGATCTCATGATCTCATCTGGTAAAAAAAAGCCTCCCAGCATAGGAGGCCAATCAAACTGCTTGATAAAAGATAATAAATACACACAAGATTTATGGTCAGTTTATCAGACATTTTAGTACACTTTGCTTCCACAGCACAGCTATTACAAGTTGTTTGATGAGCAATCATTTCTGGAACTTTTGACATTCCCTACACACATTAGACAGATAAGATACTAAGATGTAATAACACCTGGTTAAGTCAATCGGAGGTCACTAAAATTAATATTGTAACAACATTGTAACCATAACACTGCTGGCTTGTCTAGTCCCCTCTCCAATCAGATCAGGAGTGACATATTTAGCCACATGTTTCCCTTAAATTGCTCGCTGTCTGAGTGATGTGGGCTTTATAGATAATTGAGAAACTTGTTAGGAGAGATGACATCCATCCCAGCACCTCTCATTTGTAGAAATCTGGCAAAATTCATTAAACTGCCCAGAATAAGATAAGAGACAAGATAAACATTTATTAGTCCCACACATGGGAAAGTTTTTAAAATGTGACTATCCAGAATTGGGACCAGTAACTAGAGTTACAGTCTCCCACTCCAGATTGTTAATCAACCAAAGACCCAGACGGGGTTTAATTCATTTGAAAGTCTGATGCTTACCCTTGTTCCTAGTTGGAAAACTCATAAGTCTTATTTGTTATTATCTGTTGTTCACCCGGCTGGTTTCTGTCTGATTTCTCAGACTTTTTATCTGATTTAGTGCTCAGCTCAGATAAAGCAATTATTGTAGATACTAAAAATATTAGCCTCAAGATAGCATTTAGTCTATTATTAGACTCAATTGCCTTTTTAATCACACTCTAGTGTTTCTTGTTAGAAACTAAACATTTAAATTCTTTTTCTGAAAACCCTCTTTTGTCTGATCATTTCCTAATAGCATTTACATTTACAATGATGGATTACACAGCAGTGGAAGTCTTTCTGAAAGTGCTGTAACTAAGATTAAGGGTATAATTCATCCACTGACATCTTGTCCAATACCTTGTGCTAACACAGTGCAGACTAGCTATCTGAGGGCTACTTCCAGAGAGGCAGATTATCATATTAATAATTTTACTATTTCTACTCTTTTTTACCCCAAATTAACCTTTCTGGGTTAACTTCAGTAATTACTTTTCCCAAACCATCAGCTTTAGGTATTGAAGGTACAAGGTACTTGTAGTGGTTTGAATCAGATCTATCTAATAGATCCAATAGGTATAAATGGAGTGTCCTCTTCACACACTTAAGTTAATTATGGATTTCTGCAGAGTTCTGTGCTAGGACCAATTCTGTATTCATTATACATGCTTTTCTTAGCCATTATCATTAGAAGGTATAGCATACATTTCACTGCTATGCAGATGAAACCCAACTTTATCCATTCATGAAGCCAGATCACACACACACCAACTTAAACTGCAGGAATGTCTTTAGGACATAAAGACCCGGATTGCCTCTAATGTTTTGCTTCTAAATTCAGCTAAAACTGAAATATCTCAGAAATATGGTATCTAACCAGATTTTTACACTGGATGGTATTCCTTGGCCTCCAGTAACACTGTTGGGCCAGTAACACATATCCTGTCATTTTTGACCAGGATATGTCCTTCAATGCACATATTAAACTACGTTTTAATATATATGTGTGTTTTCTTCTATTTGTGCAATATCTCTAAAATTAGAAACATCCTGTCTCAGGGCTGGATCAGGTGACCCTGAATTCTCCCTTAGTTACAGTGCAATAGGTCTAGGCTGCAAGGGGATTTCCATGATGCACTGAATGTTCCTTCTTCATTCACCTTTTTCACTCACTATGTGTTCATACACCTCTTGTCTTGCTCACAGGGGGGCATTTAACTTTTAGGATTTTCTCTGTTTTCTTTGTATTATTGTAGGGCCTTTTCCCCTACAGTACAAAGCGCCTTGAGGCAACTGTTGCTGTGATTTGGTGCTAGATATATACAACTGAACTGAATAAGATGTTATTTCATTGATCTGTGTAGTCCTAAATCCTTGTTTCTTTTTTCTTTTGAGATACTGAATAACTAAATACAGAGCAAGTACATGAAAGTGACTGAAATTTTTTTCTCATCAAAATCTCTTGACTGTATAGCAGCACTGATCAGGTGCATGACTAGCAGCAGCAACACAAGGCACATACTGAGTTTAAGAAAGTGCAAGAGGATTCTCGGACAGTTAATTTCTTCCATCCTTGGGGATGGAACCAAACCAACAGTGATGATAATAAGAAATCTAGATGCCTAAAATGAGAGAGAAACAGGAAAGGTGAACTTTTCTTGACAGATTCAGATTATATCTGCCGCCCTGTTGCTCATTCTAATGCCTTCTGAGTTGTTTATATTTTATTTACAGCTGCTCTCATGAGCTCAATGGTCAAAGGTAAAACATAATTCAATTAAAGCCCTGCTGGGAGGATAATACCTACCGGTGTCATTAGGTGCTGTGCTCGTTTTTGGCCCCTTGACGCTATCTATATCACCCTAAGTACTTTAAGGACTCACTTAGGATATAATCCCATGTTGCACAGGGATAGATGGCTGATGCAAGGACAGCCTTTGGTGCAACAGTGCTGAGATAATCAGAGAGATGCACAGTCATGCTGGCCTGCTGCAAAGACTCACTGCTGTTTTTTTCAGCCTTCACAAAGGTACAACCTATATGTGTGTGTGTGTGTGTGTGTGTATCTGTATGTGTGAGTGTGTATGTGTATGCTGGCTGGCTTAATATTTGATGACTTGCATAAAAAGAAACTTATTGTCTGGTGTTGCATTTTGATGATCTTCTCCATTACTCTCTTTCTGCTTGTTTCTGGCTCCGTTTTCTTCTAACGAGGACATCTTTTCTCGGTTTGTGCACGCCACCCATCCCCCACTTCCTCTTATTTCACTTGGTGTGACTCTGAGGTTTGGGTTGTCGTGACAACAGAGGACACAGGCCCATCTCTATTCTGTTTGCAAAGTTTCTGTTGTTGCAAGCATATTGCACATTTGCTGCTGGGATAGGGGAAGAGCCTTGCACCACCATCCCCCACCCACACCTTGTCACAAACATGCAGGCGTGAATGAGTTCTCAGAATTATAAATGAGATACAAAGTGCTTCCTGTAATTTATACACAATGTTTTAGACTTGCAAGACAGTAATGTCTGACTTTTGAGGACCGTGCTGAGGAGCACCGCTCTCCCTTTGCTAACATAAACCTTTAAGAGCTTCAGCATCTCCAAAGTGAGCTCCCTCAATCAATAAGTCTACTTTGACTCACTTTGATCTTTTATCATTACATTGCTATTTCAGTCAATCCTTAGTGCTGCATTGGCAAAGAGCTACGAGATCATTGGTACACATCCACATAAATTATTATCAAGATCAATATCTATCTGCTTCAGAGACTGACTTTTGTTTTAAAAGCAGTTGCCACCTCGTAAAAGTATGTCCTTAAAAGGGTTGAGATCACGCTTGGCAGCAGCGGTGCAGTCGGCCAGGACCTGGGTGTACACTCTGAATTTGCATATGTGCATGTGTGTGTGCGCGCTTGTGGTTGTGTCTGTGTGTGCAGATGTGCAAATAAACACTTAAATTAGACCTCCTAAGATAAACGACGTTAAATTCAGAGGTACTTTTAGGTTGTGAAAATAGATTGATCTGATATTTTTACTTAGTGTGAACACAAAAAAGAAATATGAAGTATAGTACAAGTACATGTTTAGGTGTGTACGAGGTAGTTGGACTAACAGCAGCTACAGGTTCATAAGATTACATACACATCAAATTTAAAAAATCTCTACAAAAAGCTGTTAATACAACTAATAATTCCTGCTTTATCTTAAGGAAATGTGCAAATACTATTTCAACTACTGTGTGGTGTGTGTGCGTACGTGTGTCTTTGTGGGTGTGCATGTGTGTGTGCACATCTGCATATACTTGCATGCATGTATTTTGTGTGTGTGTGTGTGAGAAACTGTTGGGGCTTTTCCTGTGTAAACCACGTGGCTCAGACAGGGTTAATAAAAAGATCACGCTCACTTCTGGGTTTTCTTTCTTCCTTGGACTCCAAACGCTGGTAAGACCCTGATGACAACTTGAAAATCTGATGATCAACGTTTTTTAAACACACTAACATACTAAGACATTACTACTTCATTTCAGCCTAATTTTGAGCAAAATGTCAAGTCTTTTGAATGTTTTTCTTTCTTTTTATCAAGAATGATAACGTGAATTTTGATCGTGTGTTCGGTTCAGTTTGTGAAGCCTTGCCTTTGATTAACCTTCAGTTTTCAGTATTTGCGGTGGATCGACCAGAAGCTACTTGATGTACAGTGTTGTCACCCATAAAGTAGAAAGCACTACTAAACTTTACTACACAGTGTAGTGTTTCCTACTTTATGGATGAGTATACTGTTTGCTGCAGAGGAAAGTAAAAGAAGAAACCAGACCGACTATATGAACATTTGAAAACCTGCTGAACTTCTTTGTTATTTTAACCAATAAATTTTGTATTTCTTTTTATTACAACAAATGTATTTACCAGACAAGAAAAGAACTGAATGTCAATTTTTGGTCCATTGTTAAAAAGAAAAATCAGGTAAGGAAAGTAAGAATTAGGACAGTTTATTTTCAGTTTAACTACAGCTCTTACATTTGTTACATGATTAAAACTTTTTTTCAGTTATAACAAGAGTCTCTTTATTTTTACAAAAAATTGCTGCAAAATTCAAAATGTTTTTTTTTCTTTTTAAATAACTTATATGAAATAAGCCAGTGATAGAAAATATATACACAGGGCATAAGGCAAAAAATGGAAATGCTATATCAAAACACTGGGGAGAAAGAAATCTGTAAATTGTGTATTATTAAGGCTAAAATAATTTATCCATTCCCATCAGGTAATTTATTTAGCAAGTCAGTTCTTGTGTTTTTGTGAAAGCGCCTAAAGCAAAAATTGCCAGACAAAACATTTAGTATCTTACCTGTAATTTTCAAAATATGCATTATTGTAAATATTCTGTTTTTTTGTTGTTCATGTTTTTTTTTTGGTTTTTTTTTTTTTTTTTTTTGCATCAAAGGGTTTGTAAGTATCTGTTATTTCAATAAAGAAACATTTAAACAAAGGTCTGAACTCTTTTTAGTTTTGAGCATTCTTATTGATACTAACAGAGGGGTTCATTAGCTGCTTACTTTCAGTCTAAAACGGATGCAGTTAGTAGAATATAAAAATAAAATAAACTATTTTTTGATATATGAAGTGTCCTTTTAGCCATATTTTACATAGAAACTTCTGGTTTCTCACTGCGTCTGTGACTTGGCATTTGTAGCAAACAGCTTAGCGTGCATTTTCTTCTAATCCCAGGGAAACAGCTGCAGAAAGTTTGATGGAACCAAACCTCGTTGTCCGTGAAGATCTCCCTGAAGTTGAAATTAAAGTTTAGCTTCTGTACAGACATCAGTATGAAAACTAAACACCAGTCACTGTATTGTAAGTGCAAGGATGATGCTTACATAGTAAAACCCATCTTGATCCATGTCACCTAAAACATATATGATATCTCCCGAACGAAAGCCGAGTTCAGCCTGTAAGACAGAGCAAGTCAAAACCAGTTTGTGTAAAACAGTAGATTAACAGTAGACTTAAACAGTAGATTAATCTTCATATTTTAAATATATAATATATGGTAATGTTACTTCACAGTGCTTACTTCACTGTCCATGTTGGGTGAGTTTTCCCATGGATCATAGTCAAATAAGGCTACCATTCGTCTAACAGCCCCACTGTCAGGGATACTGGTGACATCGCTCAGGTCTGGTGTTAGAGACATGCCTGCAGTACGAAAAGCAAACGTCCCAATGAAGCTTTCATGCTAACATAGGAGATAAACAAACACTCCACGCAGTGACAGTGGTAGTGTCATATTTTTACAATCAGTAAATTTTGCATTCACATTTCTAAGCGACGTGCGTGATAATTTTATTCACTGTTATTTGTCCTAATATCTGTTGTAAACTTCCTGTAGGGAGGAGCTCATTGCAAACATCCTCTCACAGATCATCTCTGAACGGCCTCGTTCCAAATTATGCCACAATAATTGTTTTTCAATTATACTTCAGTTACCCCAGCAACACTGTTTTGCCAGCGTGTTACAGTAAACAGGCTAATACCTGTGTGGTCCACGGGGAGGAATCCCTGCTGCATGAGTAGATGCTTCAGATACTCATCATCCACTGGGATCTCAGCCACCATATTACTCGGCACATAGCCAGAAAGCCCGCCAGACTCACCATGATAAAACCCATCTGCGTCTTTGTCTCCAGTAACCTAAAAAAAAAACAGCACCAGCAGTTACTTTTATAACTTTAGGCTTGGTTTCTGAATAAAAGAGTGTATTTATTGCATACATGTATTTGTCTGTATTTATGTGATGCAGCAGCAGACAGATTCAGAGAAAAAAGGCGGTAAATCACATCAATCAGATGAAAAAGGTGACAGGAAATGAAGAAAAAAAACCTATTGTCTTCTTACACATTTAACTGTCGTGACTCCAGCACAAACAGGAAACACTATAGGTTCTTTCAAAGAACATTTTGAACTGATGAAGAGATGAAACGCAACTCAAACACAGAGAAGCGCTTCGGTTTAGTATTGTACAGAGTGCATGAAATTACACTTAATCTTACCTTGATGATCTGGCCTGGCACAAAGGGCAGCTCTTCTGCAGCTGTCTCGTGGTTTGGAGACATGGCAGCCGGGTTGTACGGGTAAAGTGCAACAAAGAGCCGGACGGTGGGTATGGACACCTGGCTCGCAGTTTCCAGCTCCCAGTCCCTGAGATCCTCCGGAGTAGCGATCCTTACTTCATCTGGGTATATCAAAACATCCAACTCGAGCCTTGTCTCCATTTACAGCAAAGTGAGTGCTCGACTGTCCACCTGGCAGACAGATGGCCACTGTAGACAGCAGACCTCTCCTTAGCCTCAACCTAATGTGAGGTAACTAAGCTAAGCACAAGGAACAGTAATCCTCTTTGAAGCAAGTAGATAGATTCATTAGTTCAGCACTGCCAAACTGCACTGTGTGCAAAGCAACAGGAGCACAAGATGAAATAACTTTAGTTTTAATGCAGATATTTGAAAAGCAAAAATGCTTCCAAATATACTTGAAAGGAGAAGTTCAAAAGTAGAGAAAACAGACCTTTTTAAAAAAATATTTCTTAATGACACATAGATACGTTTAACTGTAGCTCTGTTCGTAATATTTATTTTCTTTTATATACTTTCTTTTGCATTGGTCCTCGTCTCATAGGCCTCGCCAGAGATACTGGTGGGTTTTATCTGGTTGCTCTGGTTTTCTTCTGAAGCGTTGCAATTTATTTTCTTTTAAGTAAAACAATGGTTCTGGTTGGAGAACAAAGCCCTTTATCAGTGTGAGTGTGAATAGTTCAGTGTGGCTGGTTGTGTACAGTGTAGAGTGTATAGTTTATATGTGGCTCTGCTTCCTTAAACTATCAAGCCTTGCTCAATTAAGGAAGTAGCCTTGTTTTCTTGTTTCGTCTTATTGCTCCTCCTCCTCCTGACATGACCCAGTTTTCATCGCTGAAAGTCGACACTTCCTTTCTTCACCTGTGGCCAAGTCAGCAGGTGATAATCTCCTCCAGCAGAGATTATCAATCATCTGTGTGTTTGTTGAAAAAATGGTAAGGCAGAAACTGAAAACACATCTGAGCCATTGCTGCTGTTTACTCTTCCAACCATTAACTGGCGCTATGTTGTTTGAATAACTGAAAGTTGTATCTGAGGAAGTTGAGGCTGAGTAGCTTCAGGTGTTGTTGATTTTATTCACTTCATTAATTTTGTTCAGTTTTTGTTTTTTTGTTTGTGTATGTTTTGGACTTTGAGAAATGCTTTTCTGTAAAGACTGAAGAATATTATCTTTCTTTATGTATTAACTGCCACTATTCATTACTTTAGCTTACTCAGCCCTCATTTTCCCATTATTCCCCATCTGATTTATTTTGTCTCACCTTTATTTGACAGGACAGTGTAGAAAGTAAACAGGAATGAAGCGAGAGAGAGGGTGAAATGCAAAAAATGGACTCAAACCTCAACCAGATGAGCTAAACTGGTGCCCAATTATGTTTCAGTTTTACTGCTGAGAGACAAAATCTGTGTTTTAATGTTGATGATTAAAAGAAGAACCAGCGAACATGTGCACTCACTGCTTTTTGTCCTCTTCAGTTGTTAGTTAGGCTTTTCAAAAGTCAGTTTTCATTCAGACAGTCATTTGTTCTCATATGCCCTCTTTATTATTTTTGCTCTTTTGGATCATTTTGTTCTTACATTATGAGCCAAGCAGGCTTTCCAATTAACATCTTTGATTATTTTGAGTTAAATGATTCAGGTTCTGTTACTTGCTTCCAAACGATTATATGATTAGTTTGTCTGTTTATCTGTTTGCTAGCAGCTAAAGAAAAGCCACAGACAGTTTTAGATGAAATCTTTACCAGAGATAAAGCTAGCCCTAACATAGATTATTTCCCAATAAGAAATAGAGCATAACTTGACAAATACACATTAAACTGAAATAAGAAATGTTGGTAGACATCTCCTTCTTGTTATCACGAAATTATCAAAAACAAATCTGGACCCAGGGACCAGGTTGACTGTTGGTGATATGTGACAGAATCTTGTTTTCTTAACTAACAAAAGAACCATTTTTAATAATTATTAATCAGAAAAATCTACATGGAGGTGTAAAGCAGGTTCAGGGAGTTGGTGCAGTCTATTCAGTATAAATCAGCATATCAACCACACCCCACTACTCTGCGGAGGGCTATGTATGATTAGTAGGTTTTATTTTTGATTTGCATTTTTACTGGAATACATTTTTACTGGAATACTACAATTTTTCTCGCATTTATGAAATCATGTAACTACAATAATGAAATTTGTTTGCTTTTTTCTCATTACACATCCTAATAGATGGAAAAGAAGGATGTATAGGCCAAGTTTATGTAGCTCTAAAGATATAAATAAATAGATTAATAAGAAAGAAAGAAAGAAAGAAAGAAATAAGGAACGATTTTCTTCGTTCCTTATTTCTATGGATGCCTAAGATTAGGTCTTTTTTGTATTAAATTTTGAATTAAACTCATTGTTTGTATAACAAAAATAGAAAAGAAAAAACACCAACTTGCTAACATCATTTAGTTCGTTTAGCCAAACTGACCACTCACCCCTGGAGGGAGCCACATGTGGCTCCAAAGTCACAGGCTTGAGACCTCTTAAAGGATTTAATAAAGCAGGCTCCAAAAATTACTCTTGGTTTCAGTGAGCAACAAATTGAAAACATTTCTCATTCTCACTTGTTCTCTTGTCATTTTTTATGTTTGCCCAGAAGAGGGAGCTGTTGCATGTTTCTAAGTATAATAAAGAGTCTGCTGTAAAATTAGTCAGTTTAACAAATTCATGTGACATCAAAGTTTTAGATACATATTGACTTATAGGTACATACACAGACACCTATACTAAGAACTGCTGTCCTTATAAATGCATATCACTCTAAATTGCATATAAATGTACTTAAAGCATCCGAATAACTATTGAGAGTCAGATCCCCCCCCTCTGGTATTCATGTATATCCTTTAATAACTGTTGTAATTAAATAATTAAAAAGCTTTCACTGCGATTGTATATGTTTTAAGTCTTTCAAAAAGGTTTCACCTCATACTCGCTTACATACAGTTTGGGCCATTATTTCTTACACTGCTTTATAATTATTCTAATAATTTTTGTATATAAAACTTATACTTAATATCAACAGAACTATTTAGTGCCCTTCTTTTATTCAAGTGTGGAGAGCTTGCTGTAATTAAAATTATAACTTTGGCAAGCCACTCTTTATTTTGTTAATACTTTTACCAGTGTAGCAAAATACAACAATTTAGTGCATTTTATATGAAAACTGAGTGCGTGTTCACAATACTCTCTTAGCTGTGTGCTCCAGTCATTTCAGGTGTGACCCAGTCTCCTTGATTGGAATCTGATATTGATGTTAGCTGCAAAACAAGTAAAGGTTAGTAGGCCAGCTGCTAGGTTAGGTCATTAGCAAATGGTAGGGTCAGCACATAAGCCAGGAGAACTTTAGGGTCAACATTGATTCATTGAGAGAAAAGTTTGATTTTGTCTAATGTGAACATGGTTTTCCTGTTTATGTAAAAGAGCAGAATCAACTTTCTGCGATATTGTGTCAGAAGTTTTGGATTGCACTCTCAAACGAAATAAAATGGAATTCCTTATCCTGTTATAATAAGTCAGTACCTTATAACCATAAAATAGAAACCATCAAAGCAGGTGGCATAGTTAACGGGGGTTAGTAATATCATCTCAGAGCAAGAAGGTTCTTGGTTTGAACTTGCCCCTTGGCTCGGGCCTCCCGGTATTTTCCCTGTGCCACAGACCAAAGATATATGGTTAAGCTAGTTAGTGACTGACTATAAATTTGCCGAAGGGTTGGATGTGAAAGTAAATTATGTCTGTTTTTCTATGTTTGCCCTGTGTGGAATGGTTCCTTGCCTCTTGGCCTGAGAGCTGGCTCCAATCCTAATTTGGTTAAGTTGTTAAGAAAATGTATGGATGAAGGTTATAAAACCTTAAACTTGAGCTTTCTCATTAAGCCCTTGCTTTTGCAGCTTTTGATTCAACCTTTGGACAAAAAAAGCCTGTCTCCTGTTAGATTCTGCAAATCTGTTTGTATTAATATCATTTTTCTCTATCTATCTAGCACCACTGGCTAACCCAGAGCTAATCTCCCTCTTTACAAGTGTAGATTAATTCAAGATGAAAAGTTGCAACAGCATTTTGAGAGAAGGATGTCCAACAGAAAAGAGCGTGTAAAAATTTTAAAACACTTTTACAAATAAAACTACCAAAAACTAGTAGGTTAAGAGAATGCTGTTGAACTGCTATGCTTGTAGTGCAGAGATGGTGCATTTTTTCTATATTGTCGAAAAAAAAATACTATCAGGTAAATATTACTACCTGATAGTATTTGTTCCCGTCTTTGTTCTGTATGGTGTCATTCGTGTTTTAAATTGGAAAAAAACTGCATAGACCAAAAGAGAAGAGAGACATATAAAGGCAAACCACTAGTTGTACTGACGTGGTTTTAAAATCATCTACATTAATAAATGCCAACTACAACAACAAAAAAAATGTTTTAAGGGTGTAATTGTTACCATAATGGTCAGACCAGTCCAACATAAGGGCATTGTAAAGGGCACAGCATTTCTTGTTTTTCATCAGAAGGGCTGTTCACCTTGTGTTCGTTCACTGCAAGAGCACTCATCATGGCATCATGTTCTCTCACACGTGACAGCACCCTAATAATCACCCTAATGTTTTTACTCACTTGAAATAGCACCCAGTTCTGCACTTAGGCATGTTAGAGGCACAATGGATCACATCTTTTCCACTTCTTCTTCATACCTCCCCCATAATTACAACAGCAGCTCATATGACACTGCATTGCATCTCCTTTATTTAAAGGCACTTTATCATGCTGCCTTGTAGGTGAGTGTAGTTACTGTCCATATTCTACCAATGTGAGTGCGGTCAAGAGGGCATTTAATCCTGTATTAAACATAAATAAGATGAATACTGGAGAGCTTGATATGCTTTTTCCCTTGATTGGAACTTTACAAAGCTTTTTTTATGCTTGAGTCTCACTCTTACTACACTTTATTGAGGTATTTCCTCTCCTTGGGGGAAGAATTGGCCAGTGAGCAATGTTATCAGTCATTACCATGCTATGTCATGGTGACCACCTTCCCTGCCAGACCACAAATGTAATTACACCTACCTATAGTGATAGCTTTACTGATTTATCTTGCCTACAGTTGCCTATTGTGCATCTACAAGCTGCTTTGCAACCCACCTGCACCTCATCTCCTTGTTTTCATGTTGTGCCTGACTGAATAAAACCAATCTGTTATCAGTGATGCCTGCTTTGTTCTGTATGGTGTCACTCATGTTAAAATACCCTTTTCTTTGAAAGACCTCTTTACTATGTTTGGAGCTTTGAAATGTGATTATTTGATATATAGTGTAGCTTTCTTGGACGTTACTGGTTAAAGAATAGTGCTTTCTAACCAAGCTGGCTAACTTTGGCTGATAACTCGAAATCTTGTCCAAATATGGTAGCTTCTGACTCTGACCATCTTAAACAGCTGGCAAATAAAGGAGGCCAAAATGCTAACGTTAAGGTTTCAAAATGGAAAGTTCAAAATAATAGGGTCATGTGATTATAGTGGATGAATTCATCTTTATCTGTGTTTGGATCAAGCATTTAGTGCAGAGATGGCGAAGTGTGGATGCAGTGTATACATCACAAACCTTTGAAGTTACAAAACTGACTTAAAAAATAGTGTCTACATAATAATGTTAAAGTCATGTTTGCTGAAATTAAGGCTAACAAGCAAGGCTGTGAACCTGTGTACTCATTGGTTAATGGCTTGTCAATAATTGTAACCTGGATGTCCCACCTTTCTGACACTAGGAATGACCAGAATTTTGAAAATGGACTTAATTTTTTATAAGTATGACCCAAAACTAGTGACTGTGCCATTAAACTCACTGGAAAAGTGTTTTCTTTGCTTAGGGAAAAGGGCTGGGTTGTTTTTTTTTTTTTTTTTTTTTTTTGTAGGCTTCTGTTTTGCAGCCAAAGCTATCGCACCCTGGAGGCCTCTAAAAAGAATGCAGTTTAAGGCACTGCAATGACTTCACTTTTCAGTCCCAGAAGCTACACCCATCTTTTATATTGTCTATCCTTGCAATACAATGGCCTCAGCTGTGTGATGTCAAGATGCAAGATACAGCTGCACTCCACCTTTTCATTCAAGTATGGGCACTATACTGGATCCGAAAAACTAACATAACAGCGCGGAAAATACACAGTCCAAAACCGGTGGGTGACGTCACCGCGGTATGTCCATCATTTATACAGTCTGTGCTTTAGGCAGGCCTTTTTGTCGCTCTGCTGGGGACCCCATTTCCCATAATTCATCTATAGCTCACCTTTGCTCCCATCCATCCATCCCCATAGGCCTGGCCCTCTACTTCCCATGTATGGAGTGTTACATCATTGGCACAGACACCCACCTTTTCCAGTGATGACGCAGCCCGGGAAGTGTAAGTGTGTGTGTGTGTGTGTGTGTGTGTGTGTGTGTGTGTGTGTGTGTGTGTGTGTGTGTGTGAGGAGGAGGAGGAGGGGGGAGAAGGAGGAGGAAAGGCAGGGAGGGAGGGAGCGAGGAGAGAGGAGAGGGTGTCCCGTCTGCACGGAGCTCAGACAGACAGCAGGGAACAGCTGCAGCATTAGGTTCGCGTAGGATTTCACTGCATTGCGATTTAAAATTTAAGTAATTTCTTTCCCCAAACTTCACGTAGAGCAGCTCGACAAAGCAACCAAACATCATCTAAAAAATGGTTGATCGCGAGCAGCTGGTGCAGAAAGCCAGGCTGGCTGAACAGGCTGAGAGATATGATGACATGGCAGCTGCTATGAAATCGGTAAGTCAATTCAAAATAACAGTAAAATACAAAAAAAGAAAGATGATAACTGTGGCTTACATGTGCGTGAATATCGGTGTAAAGCTGCTGCGTTTGCGTAAAGGCTCGCCCTGCGTAAAGGCTCGCAGCTGTAAAGCTGCGGTTACAACTGGCTCTCGATATTACAGCACTACATCTGGGGGTCATTCTGAAATAACGTTCATTGTGTTTATTGTGCTGTCGCCAGTTCACTGACAGCTCAGAGGCTTTTTTTCTGATTCCCGTCCAAATCGGCTCCTCCTTGGGCGGTGCCTTTCTATCGGCCGTGCCGCTCATTGAGGGCGCGTTACAATGAAACGCATGCAGGCCGGAGCTTTCACTCTCAGGCTAAGAAGAGACTCGAATCGTGGAACGGCTCTGCTCTGACACATTTGCTGATTTCCTTTTTTCTCTCCCCTTCTTTCACCACCACACCTCCCATTCCTCCAATTTGCTGAATTTCTAAGAGCTTCTGCTGCTGGGAGCCATGTGAGGTTGCTCAGGAAAAAGCCTATCAACTGCTCTTGCCCCCCCTTCTCCTCGTCCTCTTCTCCTCCCACTCCTCCTCCGCCGCCTCCTCTCCTCTCTCTTTGTCACATAAATTAAAACAATAAGAATGATGGCGATCATTTTAATGTTTCTATTCGAGGCTTGGAGGATAAATTGGAGCATGATTGCTTTGGACAAAGAAAAAGCTTTCATAAACTAAACGCTCTCCTCCAAACAAACGTAGGAGGCAGCAGAATCTCTCTAGAATATTCTTTGTCATATTGCAGTGAGTCAGTGTGGTCAGATTTGATTACAGGAATTTCCTTCCTATTTATTACTTTATTTGTCAGATATCACCTTCTGTGCATGCTGCTTGTGTATCAAGGGCTGATATCTGGTAGCATTTTAATGCCATTTTTGGTTAATGACCCTGGTTAATGGTGTAATATTTGATGTGAAGAAGATGACATGCTGGCCTGCCTCACTGTAGCTTTCTCAGCTCTTAATGGATGGTGCTGAGGACAGAGCCTTTGTCTGCCTTTTTTTTGTTTGTTTCTCTGGCCCCTTAAGAAATTCTGGGAAGTGGATTCAGTAACAGGTTTTTTTTTTAAAAAACTGCTGTGTCACACCAGCTCATACTGGAACCAGCAACATCCCGGTAGTCTCAGCACAGCGTCCGTGAGCTCACACACGGATTAAAATCATCCCACACTTTTTAAAACGAGGAACATTTTGCCTTATGCGAGATGGGTTGAGCCCCCGTGGAGCACTTGTCATCGAGGGTTTCTGGTTGCAGGAGGTGGGATGATGTGCGTGCAGGGGAGGGATTCCTTTCTCTTTAAGCAATCTGCCATGTCAGTGCGGTCCAAAGTGGGCCCTTTTGCAGGGGTGTGTACTCTCCCTCTCTAATCAAAGGGAATCCCTCGCCGTTGCAGCCAGAGAAGACAAATGATAGGCTGTCACCGTTGTGTTCCTCGTGAAAAATGTAGGCAGAAATGTGAATAATTACAAGAAATGCCCTTCAAAAGTTTCCCAACCAGTGCTGATAGACAGCCCAAAAGACAGAACTGGCACAGAACTCTTTTCACAGCTGATCTCATTTTTGCCTGATAAAACATTTAAACGACTGATTGATAACTCTGTATCAACCTCAGTCGTTCTTGTCTTGTTTTATGACCATGTTATCAGCAATGAGGTATTTGTTTTATTTTGTACATATATAATAGTATAACTATACTTATATATAGTGTACTAGTGTAGTTCCAGTTGGAAGCATCACAATAATTAGAGCAGTGACCTGTTTCCTTTCTTTTTACAACAAAACCCCCCCACATAGGTTGAGTCATCAGATTAGCAGTAATCTACCTCATTTGACTGTTTTGTGTGTTTTTCATCTGCAGTCTGATGGTATCACTGGGTTTGTGTGACAGTTTTGAACAAGCAGAGCAAAGGCCACTCAATCCCTATGAGTTGAGAGCTTTGCTCTCCATCGCTGTGACATCAGCGAGTCTGCGCCATGTTTGTGCTCCTCTGCCTGAGCAGAGAATGTCAGACCTGCTCAGGAGAAATGTTTGCACAAAACGAAAAGCTTTTTGAGTAAAACCTGCAAAAAAATTGCAATAAGCTCTTTCGTCTTTTCTTGGTGAAAGGTTATGATAAGCCTAAGCACCATGTTTCGTACCGATTATTGATCTGCAAGAGTCCATGTACCGGCACAAACTACGTTTCCAATATAAAAGCCTCGAGTTACATAACCCAGTCTCTTTGAGGACTGCCTGGCCAGCATTCGGATTCATCAAAATCTCAAATTAACAGCCTAACTCAGAGTGATGTCACCGTGTGGTGTTTTAGACAGGTAAAAAGGTCAGTTTCAGTTGGGGAGAAGGTCACTGGGACATGTGAACCGCCTGAGCAGTGATGGTTTTCATTTACAGTGCAGCTGCCCCTGAGTGCTCGTGGGAACATTTTAGCCATCTCCAGTCCTCCTTTCCTCTCCCAACCCCCCACTGCTGCCAACTATCTTGAATATCATTTCTCACTAACTAGCATTAGCTGTCCACGTGGCAGCTGAAGCTACTGGTGCACTAAATGAATGGATTGCCATGGAAACTGGAATTGCACATGACGTGAAATATTGCTCATCTTCTTTGCTGCGGATGGCCCCATTAACCCAGGTTATTTCATGCAAAAGAAGCCCGAGTTGTGGCAATTAGGACTGCAACTAACAGCTGTTTTTGTTATTGGTTGATCTCTACATTTGTTTAGTCTTTAAAATTAAAAATTTCATGGAGTTCTATGCTTCCATTACAAACCACTAAAGAGCACAAAATCACCCTGTTTTGAGAAGATGCAACCGTTAAACAGCAACAATCTTGTCATTTTTACTAAATCATATTACTGACTTCTTGAGGTCATTTCTTGGATGAAATGTTCTTGCTTTAACTTTTTTTTTTCCCACAAAGTGAATGTAGTCTGGTGCTGTTATTTAACAGTCCATCTGCTTCTTCTTCTTTTTCTTGTTCTTCCAGGTAACAGAGCTGAACGAAGCCCTGTCCAATGAGGAGAGGAACCTGCTGTCTGTGGCCTACAAGAATGTGGTGGGTGCCCGTCGCTCCTCCTGGAGGGTGATCTCCAGCATTGAGCAGAAGACCTCGGCCGACGGCAATGAGAAAAAGATTGAGATGGTGCGGGCCTACCGGGAGAAGATTGAGAAGGAGCTGGAGGCCGTGTGCCAGGATGTGCTCAACCTCCTGGACAACTTCCTGATCAAGAACTGCAGTGACACGCAGCACGAGAGCAAAGTGTTCTACCTGAAGATGAAGGGCGACTACTACCGATACCTGGCTGAGGTGGCCACGGGAGAGAAGAGGGCCACCGTGGTGGAGTCTTCAGAGAAGGCCTACAACGAGGCTCACGAGATCAGCAAAGAGCACATGCAGCCCACCCACCCCATCCGCCTGGGCTTAGCTCTCAACTACTCTGTGTTTTACTACGAGATTCAAAATGCCCCCGAGCAGGCCTGTCATCTGGCCAAGACCGCCTTCGACGACGCCATCGCTGAGCTCGACACCCTCAACGAGGACTCCTACAAAGACTCCACTCTCATCATGCAGCTGCTCCGAGACAACTTGACACTGTGGACAAGTGACCAGCAGGATGACGAGGGAGGGGAGGGCAACAATTAAAAAGAAACCGCACTTCGAAAAAAAAAATATGAAGGGCCGGTGGACTTTGGCAGCCGCTTTTGCCGATGATACTACCGCAGCAGCAGTTCTTTATTTTTCCATGTGTTAAAAGAAAAGAATCAAAAGAGAGGTGAGAGTGGAGGTTAAATCTTAGTTTAAATATATATAGAAATATATATACAGTTGAAAGGGGCCTCCGTCTTCTTGATTTTCTCTTTGACATTTGCCAAAACCACTGATATGTCAGTCAATCAGCCTGAAGTGGTTGTTGTTGGATTGAAATGGCAGCCTCACACTGGCGTAGGAACTGAACTTGTTCTGTCAAGATAAGCTGCTTAGTTAGGTTTTTGCGTGATAGAGATGCATTTGAGTCACTTGAGAGAGAAAATGCTTGAATGGGAATGCCTCACAAAACTAGTTTGCATTGGTTCCAGTAGTAGTCTACGTAAGAGAAAGAGCCCTGAAAGCCACTGATGCTTTAAACTCACACTAGCAAACAAAGAGAAAGTTTCAAACCAGTCAAGTCCCCCAAATTTTAGAGGTTAAATTAGACGGGAGTGAAAATATCTGAGGATTGGTTAGTTAAATTTAATTCCCCTCGTTCTATTAGTCCGTTTTGTCGCTGGAACCATCGATTCCTTTGGAGGTGAAGATTACTAAAAGGCAGAGACTTAACAAAATAAAACGAAAAAAAAAGACAAAAAATACAAAATAAAAGCAGCTTCAGAGTTTGTGGTTTACTTCTGTGTTTGTTTTATTAAATGCACTTGCCTACTATACTGTTTCTTCAGTGTAAGATGATGACAACAATAATATCGATTATTCAATATTGTGCATGCCGGTGATGTATTTATATACAGTAGCTTGACTTTATTAACTTATACTGTGGGTGTTAAGTATTCATATGATTGAGAAAAACAGGCTTTGTCTGATGTTGATTTCTAATTTATTTCATTTTGTTATGGTTTTTGATTTGCTATACCAAAATGCTGATCGTAAAAATTGACCTGTAATGGGCGTTGCTATAGTGACATGCAATATGTGTATTTTAATTTGTTAATGAAAGAAAAAAAAGGAAGATAAAAACCCACCAGTGATCACCTAATCTTATCAGCTGGTGTTTGTCACATTGAAGTATGATTATGATATATTTTGTTCTTTGAACAGTATTTAAGTACTTTTTTCTGTCATGCTATCCAGTTTTAATAATGGTGAAGTTTCCAAGCTCAATGTTTCTGTTATGAATTCACAGACATGGACCATATTTTATTTCTGACAGTATACATTTTTTTTTTGTTTGTTTGTTTTTATACTTTTTAGCTGTTCCTGAGTGACAAAATATCTTGAATGTGAGTCATTATGTAGCAGTTGCACAAGAACCGAAATAATAGCTATGATAATAAAAAAAATATGACTAAATTATACATGCACCATTTCCGTGGTGGTCTAGTGTATTGTTGTATCGTCACCCATAAGTAAATTTGTTCTTAAAGAAAACCATTTCATAGGAAAAAAATGTTTCACTATTGTTTTGTGCCCTGAGTACAGTACTGGCTTCTTTTTGTGCGTGCCTGTATTATTTAAGATGCCTCGTTTGCAAGTTGACCTTTAATGGGGGAAAAAAAAAAAGATTTATCTGCCAGTATTTTACTTTCCTGCAAGGATGTGTGAAAGATAATATTTTCCCTTCAGTGTTTTCTCATTTTCACGTTTCTGCTGTCTGTACAGCACATGGGTATGAATAATCATCACCAACAGTCACAGGGAGAGCACAGTCAGTTCGCTAGTGTTGGTTATCGATTAGCGACTACACGTCTTCAGAACAAACTTTAAATAAACACTTAGAAGCTGCTTAAGAGGACAGAAAGCTGCTGAACGGGTTTACAGTCACAATGCTGCTAGTTCTTTAGAGTATTAATATATTCACACAGATGGAAGTTTAGTTTTTTCTTAATGCATGGCAGGTTGGGAGACCTTTTTTATTTCAGATGTGACGACTTGAGAGAGAAACCTAAAGCCTTAAGGTCAGTCATACAACCTTGTTCATGTATGCCGGTTATGTCACCATCATGAGTCAGCCTCCATGAGCTCACACTTTATGTTACAGCTGCTTTGATTTATTTTTAACGCAGTTTAATAGTTGACGGCGCTGAAAAACTCGCCACTCAAAAAGCATGAAATCCTAATCGGCACAACTGCTCACGCATGTCACCGATATTAAAATGGAGTTCAGTCCTTTGCTTTAATTTTTAAGTGTTGTGTGTGGAAATGAGTAGAAAGGGAATTTTGTCACTTATTTTTGTTTGGATTTTTTTGAAAGACTTTCACTCATTGTCAAGAAAACATGCATTGTGTTCCCTTTTTAAATTAATTTGTTTTATTTTCCCAGTGCTTTGTGTTTTTCTTTTTAAGTTTTCATTATTTGGCAGTTGATCTTTGTTTTTATGACATGAAAACATGCAGAAATTACAGATAAATTACAAATTTGATTAAAAATAAAAGAGCTGAGCTGCTGCAAATTAGTCAGAGTTGGGGGTCAGGGGTTGATTACTGAAAACAGTACAAACTGTATCCTCTGAGGAATTTTTGGTTGCCATCTGTTGCCCATTAAAGTTATTTGTTTATCAGTATTATTCTATATTTTTTTCTTTTTGTCTGTTACACTCATGCCAAAACCACCACAGCTCATTCTTTTTCATTCCAATACTCAACATTTCTGCCCACACATTAATACAGGAAACCAGTTTGACCTTATATAACCTTTTGTGGGTCACATAACTGGTGCGTGTATGTGGTATGTGCAAGTGTTTGCATCCATATCTTGGTGAGTATGCGTGTGTATGCAACTGTGCTGTTCCATGTGCTGAACTTATGAGATGGAGTCTGTATTAGCTGCAGTGCAGAGATGCTGCCAGCACATACAGCTTACTGCAGTATGTCTTATATGAGGCTCTTTTTCAGGCCGCTTTGCTAATCATTAACTAAATTAGGCCATAGATCAAAGAATATTTCTTGAAAAGACTAGAGGTTTTATGACCGCAGCAATAAAACAAAGTCCTGGATCTAATGTTGGGCAAGGATGGAGAATCACCATCCCTTAGGCTTTTAAATTCACCTCCCTGTTGTATTTTTTGACACCCAAAGGTCGAGTTTATCTGAGCATTTATGCACATCTGTCAACCCAATGTCGCTGATAAAGCTGCTGGCTCGCCCACCCCCGGACTGCAGCCTCTCGCTGCAGCTTGCTGCACTGAACCTTTCATGAGATGAAATTCTCTGCTTTGAAAGGTCCTCTTCACCAGCCAATAGCTGACAAGCTTACTCTCTGCAGTCACCAATCCTATTCCTGTTGCTAGGGCTATAATAAGTACCCCACTAGCAGCCCAGTACCTATTGCATCCTGTAAAAAATGAAAGCTCAGAGCGCACAGGAGACATTAGGATTCAGCACCAACCTATCTTCATGCTGGTGCTTCAATGCACTCAGTGCCACACTTTCAGGGACACCGGTGTCACAGTTGTTGGTAAATGCTGCTGACATTATGCATCCCAAAACACTCTGGGGCCTGCTGATGGACGTGTAATTGAATCTCCAGTAGCTACAAATTCAATTTAGTACCACTCATGGCAAATTCTTTCAAATCTGAATAAAACTCAATAGTTTTACATGCATACATATACATATAGTTTTCCATACATATATGTTCATTTAAATTAGTTATTTACATTAGGTATTAAAGGCCCTATGCACGGGAAACATTTGTTTAACTGTGCATCACTTCCACATCCACAACAACTGCTTTGTCATTACAGGAAGCATCATTTCCCTGATGAGTCCAGGATGACGATGCAGTTAGGTATCATCGAGCCATTGTCATGCCATCAAAATGTCTTTTAAATCACTGAATCGTTATCATCAACAGAGGGCCACAATTAGATTTCCTGAGACGTTTCTGGTGATACAAAAGAATGTATACCTTTGATGACGGATTAAAAATAAACTTTGGAAGTCAGGCTTGTAGTGATAGGGGCAGGTTATTTTTGTCCTCTCTGAATTTCACAAGCTCTTTCAAGGTTGTAGAGAAGTAGCTGTCTACACACTTATTTAGATTATGTACGTAACGCATAGAAGAGGAAACTGAAAGTACAGACACTGAATTTAAAGACATTTTATAAATATGCTTATATGTCTTATTTCACTATTCTCATCTCTTTCCAGCAAATTAAAGCGAAAGAGTTAGCCTAGCGCTATCTTAAAATAACTAAAACTCCCTGCACTGCACTCCCAGTGTGTCCAGTACCTTGGATATTTTTAGTACATCCTTGTGGTATAGGATTGTTTGCACTGCTTGTGCTGTTGGCCATGAAGTTAAAATAATACAATGCTTTTACAAGGTGCTTTACCTTATAAAAGTAGGCACATAAATGCTTTAAACAGGTGATTTTAGCCCCTCTCTAGGTGGTTGCCAGGCAACCTGATGGCATTATCGTATGTCGTTATATTGCAGGTTTTGTGGATGTAAATCAAATGTTACTGTCATGAAATGAGAAACAATGCAATTCTTTTGTATGTAACATTTTCAGGTAAATAAATACTGACACACATCATTTTAGCCTGATAATATATATGATTGTTGGGAAGCACTAATGCAACAAGGTGTTCGCAGGTTGCCTCTGTGGTGGCCATCTTGTTTTCCCTGTAAAGAGGAGGCCGCCTCAGTTGCAGCTCTTTTATAGGCCAGTCTGAATTGAGAAGGTGTGGTCTCTATTGTATTTAAAGCTGGCAGGAAATGCTGTCTGTATGTGCAAGATATTGGCAAGAGACAATAAAGTAATTACTTCGGTTAAGATAGAGTGATGTCTGATGTTTTCCTCACCACACCTCTCTGCGTAACAATGATATAGATAAGAACCTTGGGTGGCCCAAGATTTACCTGTGTGTCAAGTCTGGTTGCTTAATTCCTGATAGGAGTTAGTGGACAAAGAAACAGACAGACAGACAGACAGAGATTTGGTGTATTATAATAGGAATGCTTGATGGGAACAAGAACAAAACCATTTTTAGACTTAAATGTGTAAAGCAGCAACTTCAGGGGCTAACAAACACAGAAGAGATGCAAATGGCAGCTCTTGGCGTAGACCCTTTGAGGCCAGCTTTAAAACAGACTCAGTCCACACAGACACTCGTGTTAAAATTCCAAATTAACCAGCACTAAATTGCATGTTGGTGATGAGCATTTTTTTTTTTACCTTATCCATTTGAATATTAATTAAGGCTTAAAGTTAGGGATGTTGACCCTTTTGGTTGACAGGTGTGCTGGCACAGGCTGCTGTAGCCAGTCACTGATTGGTAAGGGTTGCTCTGATAATTCCAGCAATCTAACAGGACAAGAAAAGTCAGGAAATTTGTGAAGCTGTGGTTTTTTTTTTTGTTGTTGTTGTTGTTTTTTAATCAGATTTGACTGGTGATTCAGGTTTTTATGTCTGTATATAAATACTGAAACTTAAGTTAATTTAAAAGATAACCTGCTAAACGTGTACCTGGAGGCTGCCAAGTGCAAACACATGCACAGAAGGATTTTTCTAATAATCGTGACTTTTATATTTTTAGTTACTAATGCAATTAAAATATGAATGGGATTAATTGGCAGGTTTTCTTGTTGACAGGAAACTCCAGTCTGTCTTAGCTCAGGTAAGGTTTTACACTACTTTTCTTAAACATCAAGAAAACACCAGTTTCTCAAAATCTAAAATTTTGGCTTTTGATACCTTATGCAAGACTTACGGCCTTGAGAAACAAGACTTTTTTCCGATACTTGCAATTCCATGACTATATTGGCAAAAGAATAAACAGCTGTGTCCCTGGAGACTTCTCGATTGTTAACATCTTCATTGACGCTTATGACTCCGGGAGTAACAAAGCCCTGATAAGTAAACTGTACAAATGTATGACTAAGCTCAAAAGGGACTCGACAATTTACATAAAACAGAAATGGGAAAAAGAAATGGGCATTGAGATTACAGAAGATGGGTGGACACGGATTTGGGAAACACAGTTTACCACAACTAACTCCAACATGTGGCGGGACTTTTGTTGGAAGAACATTATACGCTTTTTCATAAGACCTAAACAAAAGTCGAAATTCAGTGCTACACCTGCGCTTTGTTGGAGAAATTGTGGGGAAGTCATGGCAGATCATGGACACATATTCTGGTCCTGCCCATCCATACGACCCTTCTAGACGGAAGTTGCAAAAATAATCACAAAGGTACTGGGATTCAATGTGACATGTACATTCGTATCATTGTATCTGGGATATTTTGCAGAAGATTTAGTTACAGACGATGTTTATCTCCTGAGAATTTTCTTGGCATCTGCGAAAAAGGCTATAACAAAACGCTGGCTTTGTAAAGACCCTCCCACTATAATACTTTTTACCTCTATAGTGGAAGACATCAAATTGATGGAATGTATGACTTTCACCCTGCGACTCCAGGGAGACTTGGGAAGGAGACGTTGGAGAAAATGGCTGGGCTTTACAAATTGTGGCAGCACTCTTTAATGCATAGAACTTGCAATACCAAAGTATTGATATATGTATGTGTGGATGTACAGCTGTATACAAGGGCATATATTGTCTTCCCATGACCTCATAATATTTTGTCTTTTTTGTTTGTTTTTTTCTGCATAAAAATGTTCCTAAATAAAGAAAAAGTATCAAAAAAAAAAAAGAAAAAGAAAAAAGAAAACACCAGTTTCTAGCCATGCTTGCACAAATGGCATTGTTATTTCATCCACAATTTTGAATGAATGAATATTGGATGGTTTACCATTACATTGGTGCATTTGGTTATTCTTGCTCCCAAGAGGATGAGACATATTTGGTTTGCTGTTCTCTGAATTAGCAAATTATGAAGGCAATTTATACCATCTACCAAATCCTAATCTAACATATTAAACATGGTTAGAAAAAAAAAGAAAGAAAATGTCTGCTAAACAGTAGAGTATTAGCACTTTCACATGCTACCTTGTAGATGTTAGGAAAACAGAGCTATTGTATTAACATTGTATTATTTGAGGCCTCACATCTGTCAGTGACTTTAGTCAAAAGGTCATCACAAAGTCTAAGCTTGGTTGCAGTCTATTGATTTCCTTTCACAGGGCTGCACTCTACACTGAGTGCAGCATTTTCTGCTGTCTGCAAATTTCTGCACTAAAAGGCAGTTAACCTCCTGTAGTCCATGCTTCTCACAGTCATTGTTGACCCATTCATTCATCATCAGCCAAACCCCAAAGCTTTCATGGCTCATTTGAGGACTGTGGGACAGACGTGGCAGCTCTGTGAACCAGCAGCAGCAGCAGCACCATGCTAAAAAATAGCACATCACAAATGTAATTAAAACTTAAGACATTCTCTAAAAGAATAGGGAAAGACTAAGGGTTAAGTGAGACTGAAAGACCATAGCTGAAACCTCTCAGCCCAACACCAATAAATAAAACCTTAGATTAATGCTGAATTGAATCACTTTCCTCCAGCAGCAATGCCAGACACAGTAAGAATATATTTCTGAGCAGTTCACCGCACAGACATGTCAGATTTTGAAAAGTTTATGATCCAGCTCAACGTGATCTGCATCTCAAAAGATGCAAAGAAGATAATAGCTGTACAGCTCCAGAAATACCAACCCATTAGAGGTAGAAAAGGAGGGAGAAAAGAGAGATAGTGAGAAAGAGGGGACTGATGTAGAAGCAGAGAACAGAGACAGATCTATAAATAGGCCTCCCTGCAGCCTGTGAATAGACAGTGAGTAGACCAGAGACATCAGTGTGACAGCCCCTCCGCTGTAGAGACTATCTGCCTCTGTTTTAGTGGTAAGAGTTCATATCCGTGGTTAAAACACTCTGATTCATCAGTTTTACCCCCAACCGAGCAAACTAGAAAACAGCTTGGAAATAACACAGACTATACAAACAATCAGCTCTGATCTGTTTTCTTGAAGTTCATTCCATTGTGCTATTATGTTTTCTGGTGTCATTAAGTTATGATAAGTCACAGAAAGCTACAGACTCTTTTGGGCACAGAGACAGCTGTTATGCATGGCTGCTGCAAAATAAATTATTCAGGCTAACATTTAGACTTTGTATTATTTATCAAAAAGTGCCACAGTGTTCAGCTGAAGGCTTTACGCGACTATTTTAGGGAGCACTCGTCCCCAAACAGTCCGAGATACATTGCACCTCTCCATCTGGCTGCAGAACACAGCGCTCTGCTGTCTGGAGTTTTTAAAAAATTATTTGGTTACAGATGCTTTCCTGCAATTTCTTTTAATACTAAGGCATTATTTCAACCTGCAGAGTATAGCATTATCAACAAAAGTTTGTAAAATTAATCCAGTCCATTTGCTGTCTGCATGTTTGGTTAGGGGCTTAAATTTCAGAAACATTACAGCCATTAACATAACTATTCGCTCAGACTTCCTTATTTAAGCTTTACATTTTATTCTCTTTAACTGCAAAGGGTAGAGTTATAATTTCAATGGATAGTTTTCCCATTTGGACTTTCTCAGGGTGGTGAAATGGTGTGCTGGCACTATGGCAAAAATAATACAGTCCTGCTAATGGAGGAGATGAAGAAGGCTCCTCTAAGTGATTGAATCAAAAGCAAAACAATGAGGGGCTTTAAGGAGCATCTACACATGAAGCAATTCACTTGCGCATGATGCTTTGTTACTAGTGGATATTCCAGGCTACTGTTGCCTAAGTAACCTCTAATGTATTTACCACTTTGTGAATGGTATCTTTTGCTTTCAGTAGTAGCTGATTCAATTACCTCAAAGTTAAGTAAGGTTTAACTTTGGTTGATCCCACTAAATATCATTGACTTTCTATGGACTCTGGTTGCCACGTCAGTGCTAGTTGATTCCTGTGTGATTGCCCTTTTTGGGACTTGGGAAGATATTCAGTTTGCATTATCTTAAATAGGTCGATCAGTGTTGTGAAACAGAAAGCAATCTGGTCTTTGTGAAAGCAGTGCTGGTGTCTGTTGCCACCTAATGATTTATCCATTGTTTGTTAGCAGAAATACAAATTTATGGGAAGTTAAAATAAAATTTTCACTTCCAATAAAAGCTGTTAAAATTCATTACATGGACAAAAATAATGGACCACCTACACCTATAGGAGCTGCTCAGCCAATGAAACAATCCTGGTGCACAACATTTCCTTTGAACTCTCTGTGCATCCATGTGTTAAGTCTGGTTTAAAAGACGTTTCTGGGTCCAAATGGTCCCAGTGATTTGCCTCAAGTTGGCATTAAAGGAACAGCTTTTAGCTTTTGGCATTTTAGAGCCAGTTTACAGCCACAAGCTTGATCAGCACTTAGCGATTGAATCGTGGCAAAGTAAAAGAGCCTTCAAGTCAGCTCAGGATTCAAAGAAGTGACTGATGGAACTACACAGGTATCATTTCTTTTCTAATTTTTATTTATAGTTGTAGAAACAAATTCAACTTTAATTTTGACGAGTCACCTGTTAATAAGGCTCAAAATAACCTTTATAAAACTGTAGTTATCACAAATTCTTGAGGTGAATTGAATTTGAGGTTTGAATGACAAAACAGTCCCAGATTGTTATGTTGCACTCTGTACTGTGAGTCATATATGTTATAGGTCCACGGCGACAGCAGACACGAGTGTATTTACTGTAATGCTGGGCATAATTAAAATGACAAGTTGATGTGGAGGTGACGCTACAACACCGTTTGCATGCTGTGCACTTTTCACACTGTGAAAAGTGTGACTTTTAAAATGTACAGAATCACTTACATTGATATGACACAAATTTTTCTGTAAAGGCAAAGGTTCTCTGTTTCTGGTTTAGGTAGCATTTTTCAGTTTCACTACCACTAGCTGAGAGGTTTGCAAGCATTTACAAACAAGTATGTGGCAGCTTGCTGGGCACCAAAGCAATCACAGGGAGGTCTTCAGTGCAGCACCCACTTTATTACCAATTTCACCTAATGATTGCCAGCAACCACTTGTCAACCGGGGACTAGATATCATCCTCTATCAACCACTGACTGGTCTTTAAGTTTGTGTGACTGGGGACTAATATGTGCAGATTAGCCACTTAGCTGTATCTTAGCAATGTATGAATAAATGTGTTTAGGGTTATTTGGTAGTTAGCTGTTAGCTGATCTAAATAAAAGCAAGCAATTTAACAGCCAGATCAGCCCAGAAGTTTGGATGAATAAACCAATGTTATCCAAGACAGGAGATATTTGGCTAACAGCTTATGTCACTGTAATGTTGTTAGTAACTACAAAATATAGATCAGTGCTTTGTGGGGGCTGTTTTGTGGACTACTGCCACTGAAAAATGCATGCTAAGTTAATGTTGCCTGTCTGGCCAAGGACAAAAGAGATCCCTCCCTTCTTATTCTCAAGAGTTTGACTTCCTGGTTAATTAAAAGTTGAGCATTGCTCACTGCCACCCTGCAGAGGAGAGAAAAGACTGAAGGCACAAATGGCTGGCAATATTTCATAAAGTCTTTTGACTTCTGCATGCTTTTATTATGTAATTTAGATTGTTTGTTTTTTGTTGTTGTTGTTGTTGTTTTTAAAATATCTGTTTCTGATGTGTCTGCTTATTAGAACAGGTTCTACTCAGCACTGCTTTATTACAATCAGCTCTCCAGGTGCCAAATATTTGGTGCCAAATTTGGCCCACAAACACTGTAAGGTATAATTATACCTTACAGTGTTTGTGGGTCTGTCTGGTGTCTGAGCCAGTGAGTCAGTATGTATGTGGGCTCAGGGGATTCCCCTCGGTGTAGAGAAGTAGAAGAAAACCCCCTCCTTCACGGTGCAGCCTCAAGGGGATGTACAGTTCCACTGACAGCAGGGCAGTGGGGTCAGTTGTGGTGAATAAAAGGCAGAGAGGGTGACGTGGAGCTCCCTGGGTCTAAAGGGGTGAAACATAGCATGGCGATAGGAATAGGAGATTAACAGGGAGAGGGGGCTGAAATGCAGCTGGCTCTGAGTGTGGAAACTAAAGGGAGTGTGGGTGTGGAAGTAGACACTGAAGCAAAGTTTCCCCTGACCAGAAATGAAACAATGACTGTACAGTTACAACCCAAAATACTGGCTCCATTACACTCTGAAACAGACAGAATAGAATAGAATAGAATAGAATAGAATAGAAAAACAGATTACATACATTATTTCTCAGCAGTGGGAGCTGAGGAAGATGAGCAGTCATACAGTGAAGTTACTACTCTGTATGAAAGCAGTATTGTGCTGTTGCATGGCAACAGTTTCCACAGAAATCTTTGTTCAGAAACACTCCTCTTTGGTCTTCACATAACTGCAGCGAGCAGAAAAATGGGCTGACTGCAGGAATACAAATGAACCATTTTAGCTTGCAGGGGCTAAAGAGTTGTTTTTACAGGGAAGCTAAAGCAGAAGATGTAACCTGGAGTCTAGCCTTCTGTTGTATTTCACATCCCAACCATTTCTGTATCATGACTGCACTGTATTAGTGGATACAGTCCACATTGGACATAGGACAAAATGTGCAGTTAGGATAATAGGATAAAATGTGCAGTTTCTACAATGAAGGCAATAATTAAAGAAATGAAACGTTCTTTCTAGACTAAAGGCCCTTCGTTATGAACTTACATAACAGACAGAGAATTTGTAAAGCATTAATTTTATGCCTTGTATACTGACCTGACATTAAGATATACAGTTGTGGTCAGAAGTTTGCACACACTCATAATGAGGATGAATGTTATGGTGATTTGGGGGTTTTACTGATGTCTTGAAACTGTTCTTTTACAGAGTGGAATGACTGTACAGCATTCATCTTTAGTGAGTTTAAAAAACATGATTTTGGCACACAGGTTTTATTTTCTCTTAGCCATGCTGGACCAAAAGTATATATATAGCCTCAAATATATGCATAAACTCACTGAAATCTTTTAATCAATGGAGATGAAGGTTCTACAGTGTGAAGTCAAGACCTGTTAACTTCTCATTAGTGATCCTGATTAACCGCAACTAGTAGTTTGTCATCGCCAGCAAAAAAGGATTTGTTCGACAGCACTCACTGGATTGACCGATACTCCGAACAATGGGAAAGTCCGAGGGAGATTTAAGGAAAAGTGTTGTAGGCCTCTGAACCCTTACTAAATAACCGAAGATCCCATCATCAGTTCAGACAACCGTATAAAAGTACAAGTTATTTGGATCTGTCACCACTTTGCTAAGATCTAGAAGAAGAGCCAATCTGTCACCCTCAGGTGAGAGGAAATTGGTTAGAAACAACCCAGGAACCACCAAGACTCAAGCATGCCATGAACTGGAAACTGCTGTAGCACCACAGTGCTACCTCTCTGCTCCAAAATCAAAACCTTGAAGCTCGAGTGGAAATTACAGTAAGGGTTCTCAAGTAAGGGTTGCTAGCATTTAGGAAGACTGTTCTTGGTCTGCATTATGATTTTAGATTTAGCTATTGTTTGTTAATATATTAGGAAACCTTAGTTTCAAAGATGTTTAATCATAACTGGAGATGCAATTAAATGGTTTGTTGTTCTACCATCCATACTATTAGTGTGTTTAAGATCACTGTCCCGCTGAAGAATGAATCTGCTGCCAATCAGATGGTTTTTTAGATAGTATTGCATGGTGGATCAAAATCAGATACTTTTCCGTGTTCATAACTCCATCAGTTTTGACAAGATCTCTAACACCACTGACTGAAATGCAGCTCCAATCCATGACAGAGCCTCCACCGTGTTTTACACCTGGCTGTAAACACACGCACTGTTGTATTTTATCCTGACCTCCTCCGTACTGATGACAGTGTAAATCAGAAATTAAAAATTTGGATTTTCCAAGACATCTTGTCTCTGACTTTTATTGCAGTTCTTGTATAATTTGGTGTGCCTTCTTTCTTAAGACTGGCTTGTCTCTTACGGAAATTTTCCTACTCCACTTCTATCAAAGTTTGGATATAATATTCTCAACACTAAGCATTCCTGGGAGGGGCTTAGCTTTGCTGCCAACTTGGCACTTACTGCTAACAGTGGTTTTTGAAAGATCCTGTAGTCAGTGACCACTCTCTATCATGTGTTTAGGGAGTCACCGTCACATGAAAAAAAGTTTCCACAGGACTTTATGCAATCCTGTGTAAAACAAAGTACACCAATGATTCAGTAGGTTGTAGAACCACCTTTAGCAGTGATATCTTGAAGTAATCAGTTTCTGTATGACTTTATCAGTCTCTGTGCATTGTGCAATATGGCCAAACACTTTGGCCTTATCTGTCCAAAGGACATTGTTCCAGAAGTCTTGTGGTTTGTTCAAATGCAGCTTTGCAAATCTCAGGTATGCTTCCATGTTGTTTTCATAGAGAAGCCATACTTCCTCAGTCTGTTTTCTAATTGCAGTTTTATGAACTTTAACATTTAACTTGCTAACTGAGCACTGTAGAGTCTAAGTTTGGATAGTAATAGTTTCTCTGAGTATTGCACAGTCTGAGCTGGAATATCCACATCTTTGAAGATTGTGGGATTGTGTAACACACCTGAATGCTCCAGACCAGCAAACTGACAACATTTCTGCTTTTTTAGAGGTGCTCACTTGCTGAAGACTAATTAATCGAGTGGATTTGATTTTTAGCACCTGGTTGCTACTTACCCTCCTAATACCTCTCGTAGCTGTAAGGATTTCTTTTAACACAGGGTGCTGTGCAGATTCTCTCGTTTACATGGCTGTATATGTTGAGTGCTATACAGGGAGTGCAGAATTATTAGGCAAATGAGTATTTTGTCCACATCAACCTCTTCATGCATGTTGTCTTACTCCAAGCTGTATAGGCTCGAAAGCCTACTACCAATTAAGCATATTAGGTGATGTGCATCTCTGTAATGAGAAGGGGTGTGGTCTAATGACATCAACACCCTATATCAGGTGTGCATAATTATTAGGCAACGTCCTTTCCTTTGGCAAAATGGGTCAAAAGAAGGACTTGACAGGCTCAGAAAAGTCAAAAATAGTGAGATATCTTGCAGAGGGATGCAGCAGTCTCAAAATTGCAAAGCTTCTGAAGCGTGATCATCGAACAATCAAGCGTTTCATTCAAAATAGTCAACAGGGTCGCAAGAAGCGTGTGGAAAAACCAAGGCGCCAAATAACTGCCCATGAACTGAGAAAAGTCAAGCGTGCAGCTGCCAAGATGCCACTTGCCACCAGTTTGGCCATATTTCAGAGCTGCAACATCACTGGAGTGCCCAAAAGCACAAGGTGTGCAATACTCAGAGACATGGCCAAGGTAAGAAAGGCTAAAAGACGACCACCACTGAACAAGACACACAAGCTGAAACGTCAAGACTGGGCCAAGAAATATCTCAAGACTGGTTTTTCTAAGGTTTTATGGACTGATGAAATGAGAGTGAGTCTTGATGGGCCAGATGGATGGGCCCGTGGCTGGATTGGTAAAGGGCAGAGAGCTCCAGTCCGACTCAGACGCCAGCAAGGTGGAGGTGGAGTACTGGTTTGGGCTGGTATCATCAAAGATGAGCTTGTGGGGCCTTTTCGGGTTGAGGATGGAGTCAAGCTCAACTCCCAGTCCTACTGCCAGTTTCTGGAAGACACCTTCTTCAAGCAGTGGTACAGGAAGAAGTCTGCATCCTTCAAGAAAAACATGATTTTCATGCAGGACAATGCTCCATCACACGCGTCCAAGTACTCCACAGCGTGGCTGGCAAGAAAGGGTATAAAAAAAGAAAAACTAATGACATGGCCACCTTGTTCACCTGATCTGAACCCCATTGAGAACCTGTGGTCCATCATCAAATGTGAGATTTACAAGGAGGGAAAACAGTACACCTCTCTGAACAGTGTCTGGGAGGCTGTGGTTGCTGCTGCACGCAATGTTGATGGTGAACAGATCAAAACACTGACAGAATCCATGGATGGCAGGCTTTTGAGTGTCCTTGCAAAGAAAGGTGGCTATATTGGTCGCTGATTTGTTTTTGTTTTGTTTTTGAATGTCAGAAATGTATATTTGTGAATGTGGAGATGTTATATTGGTTTCACTGGTAAAAATAAATAATTGAAATGGGTATATATTTGTTTTTTGTTAAGTTGCCTAATAATTATGCACAGTAATAGTCACCTGCACACACAGATATCCCCCTAAAATAGCTCAAACTTAAAACAAACTAAAAACTACTTCCACAAACATTCAGCTTTGATATTTATGAGTTTTTTGGGTTCATTGAGAACATGGTTGTTGTTCAATAATAATATTCCTCAAAAATACAACTTGCCTAATAATTCTGCACTCCCTGTATGGTGAGCTCATAGCTAAACTGAGAAAATACTTTTGACAGTAATGGGACCAGTCTCTCTGTGCCATAATTTATATCACTGCTATTGCATTTTTAAAATGTAACAGATTAGTGTCAGCTAAAAATATATAAAGACTACCATACATTTTTATGAATAACAGGTGATAACAAGGAGTATAAATTGTCATCAAGTGAGCAAAAAGATTAACACGATTAATCGGGCCAGTCTTTCTTTTGGTTACAAACTGAGATTCAGCTGTTTTTTGTTATGTAATATTAAAACAGAGTTACTAAGATTCTGGAGCATTAAAGTATCTTTATTAATTGAAAGAAAAGGGGGTTAATTAGCTTTAGCTGTTCACGCTCTGGTGACAATTTCTCTCTATTATTCTTTAAGATTTAACTCTTATTTATAATGTTGTACTTTAAACTGTGCCACTTTTTTTCTGCAAGTCAGGAAATAGAATAATCCACTTGAAATCAAGCCTATTTAATGGACAATGACAAACTCATCCTGATATTTAATTTTATTATTCTTGTTTTGAAAATGGAACTGTTAATTAGATTTGACACTCATGGCATTATATCACTGTCTGATTTAACTTTTCCTTTGTCTGACTCAAAATAATTGGTGAACATGAATGGGGTTTTATTGAGAAACACGTACAGGAACATCTTTTTTATTTGAAATAAAATATGTTAAAAGATTATCAATAGCTCTGATGTTCATCCTGTAAAACATGGGTGCTAAATCAGGTATTCTACCACAGCAGTGTAGAGGGAGAATAGAGAGATGCGAAGAGTATGTTTTGTCTGATTAACATGGTCAGACAGATGAAGATGAGAGAGACAGATGACTTCATAATCTATTGAAAGAGCCAATGTAACATCTCATCATGTAGTTAGAAGCAAGCAACAACTCATCAAACCCGAGCTCTACACCTTTATCTGGAGCTCCTTTGACAATGTGAGCTCTGTGTTCGAGCTTCTCCACCGCAATCACATGGTACCAGCTCATATCTCTTTTATTGGTCTTTACCTTTTCCTTTTTTTTTTACTCTCTACTTGTTGCCTTTGTATCTTTTCCATATTCTGCTGTCCAGACTATCAGAGATATTGTTCCACCTACTACACGCAACCCCAGAAAAACCTTCAGCCCACCTGTACTACGGTGAAGCCTGCCTCTCTAAATCCAGCTCAGTGCGATAAACTTGAAATCTGTGCTGATCAGGGCGTTGTGCTGTTACTGTGAAGCTGTGATGGTGATTGGCAGTGGCACTCTTGCTCAGGGATTTTAAATTTTGCAGCATCACGCCTCGTCCTCACTACTGAAACATCTATTTTTGCTGCACAAGAAGAGAGGAGGGTTGTGATATAATACACTCCGGATAAAACATCTTAACAGTGGCAAATAAACGTGATTGATCATTTAAGAAAAAATGATTCTCCCTATATTTTTCAGCTTAAGGATATATATATATATATGTGTGTGTGTGTATATATATATACACACACACACACACATATATATATATATATATATATCCTTAAGCTGAAAAATATAGGGAGAATCATTTTTTCTTAAATGATCAATTTACAGCAAATTTATATAATGGATCACAAAGCAATGACTGTATTCACGTTTATGTGTCCATAATAAAGTGTCCAGTTCAGCGCTCATATAACCGTATAAAATTTTAGAAAGCTGTTTTTGAACTACTGTAATGGTGAGGTGGATCTGCGGCTGATTGTTATAGCATTGTCCATGGTGCTAAATCGTCTATAGCTTAAGGGTCCTTCAGCAGGGCAGGTTGTTGAGTTTGAGTTTGTATAATTGCTGCATAATGCTTCCCTCTACTGGTCAAAAGCATGAAGAGCAGCCGATATACAGAATCATTAGAAATAGTGGTAATGAAGAAGTGTGCATTCATGCGTGCACAGCTGTAGCAGCCACTGATAGTCAACCTAGAAACATTCAAATAAAAGTCATTATGAAATAATAGGTTTTCTCAAGGCTGCCATCTAGTGTTTAATAGTCAACGCAACAAAACTAAACGTGACAGAAGAAACGTGATTCAGTCATTGTTTCAATAGTTTATATTTTGTTATCTTCAACAGCTGTAGGAAAATGTAAAAATATCTTCATCTTCATGGAGTATATTTACTTTTTTAAGCCTGGATGGAAGATAATATCATCTTTTTCTGTATTTTCATGCACTACAAATCTTTACTTGAATATTCAGTAAATTTACAAAATGACCACAATCTTCTCCTCTAATGTCAAAAGCAACAACGAACAAAAGAATTAAGAGAAAAAGACACAAATAAATGTACAAAAACATACTTTCTGTGTTTTAAATCCATGTGAGCCAGATTAATCAGCACTCTCTGTAAAAGCTTCATCTTCATACAAGTCCTCCAACTCTCCTTCTCTGCTTCCCTCTCTGCTGACTTTCCTGCAGGCGACAAACGCTCAGTCATGTCGTTGAAGGTGCAGCACTATGTGAGATTGCATGTGAGGAAGAGGAGGGAGGAGGGGTCACACTAGACTACAAATGTTATGGCGTACTCGTCCTTCACAGCAAAGCTTATCACTTGCCCCCCAACATCAACCTCAATAGGACGCAAGAGGGAGGAAAAGCCAACACAAAGCAGTTGTCAACAACGCCATGTGTCCTTTTATTTTTGGTACAGCTCGTTGCTGAGAGATTTGTGTTGTCTTGTTCCTCCTAAATCCTCTTAAGGTTGAACAAACAACCGATGAGCTCCACTAAGTATGAAGCATCTGAGCTCAGCCTAAATGCTTAAAAATTTACCTCAAGGAAGGATGAAGGTGAGACGAAGACCCCAGTAAGCCCCAAGAACCACTGTAAGAAGGAGATGTGACGTAAGAGGCCAGGATTTAAAGTTTGTAATGCAGTTTATGACAAACACAAATTTTACTTTAGAAACGCAGCAGTTGGTTGTGGACAGAAATTTTGGGGAAAATTGCTTTTTTGCTTGAGAGTTAGATCAAAAATTTGATGACAGCTATATGTCTGTTTATATTTATGAATGTGAAGCTACAGCCTGATACTGGCTTAGCATAAATACAAGAGAAGTGCAGGAACTGCTGATCTTAATTGTAGCCTTAATCTTTAACAACTCTTTCAATCTGTACAAAAGAGCGTGTTGTGGATTTTGGGTGTGTTATGTGTAGAATGAAAGTCATTCATTTGCAAAGTTTTGTTTTTACATTTCAGTTTTTACATGTATTGTGTTACTGTGTAAGATTGTGAGGTGCTGTTATCCAGATTTTGAGTGATGGTAGCTGTTTTTGCTGCTGGCTAGTGCTTCATATTTTACTGATAGACATGTTCTCTGCAGAAAAAGATCAGTGAGTTCAATTCATTAATTTTGTGGTTATACGTAAATAAGATGAATAAGATCACTTTTTTAAGCTATTTTTGCCCACCGGGTTTTTTTTCCAATGACTGAAAAACTTGAGCGTACAAGCAGTCAAAATAAAATCAAGCAATAGACGAAGAAACAGAATAAATCTACTTCTGTGATCGTCCATTAATAATATATTGTAATTTGTGCTGGAATTTTTTAAAAAATGTCTAAAAAAAACAACCCCATTTGTTAGTATTATACTATGATAATGCGTTGGAAGATTAACCTGGCTCAGGCTAAACATGAAGTTAATTCTGACCTGGATCAAAGTGCCGCACTACGTCATCCCTCCAAGAAGATCAATCTAAAAAGTTTTGATCTTCTTTAAGCTGGCTGGAGCGCCAATCAATACCTTTCAGAGTGTGGAATATTTCTGCCTTTAATTTGATTTAAAAAGCGTTGCCATTATTAGCTCAAATGATCAGAAGATTTCAGTATTTACTCATCACATGTGTCAGATGGGCTTCACATATTTTGCTGAGTGGGAGACTGCAGCTCTGTGCTGTAGTACTGCTGGTAGCTGGGTAAGTGTGGAGGAGGATGTAGCTTCTCATCTCTTCTCATGGAGGCGTAATTAGCTGTGCCCCCCACAGACCGTTAATGGAAAACAAAAGCAGCGCAGCCACTACCGCTGCCACCGGGGGCTCCCACTTAGCTTATCAGGAGAGGACAAATGCTTTTATCTGCCTGCTGCTCGTTTAAGGACACAACAAATACAGTGTAAGAGCTACTCGGTATTTGAAGATTAATGCTCTTGATATGCTGGAACTGTAGATCTCCTATGTGTAATATGGGAAAGAGACTCTACATATGAACTGATCTATTTTTATCCAAGCATCTGCTCGCTGCTTTGCTTTGTTAGAGGCCTAATCGCAGAGCTGGCAGTCTGGCAGAGCGGCGCAGGCAGGATTTGCAGAGTAGGCTACTTACGTAAGAAGACCTCCAGGGGCAGACATGGACCTCTCCGCCCGTCTGCCCTGACACTCAAAGGGATTACTGAAAGACCGCTTCCTCAGCATGGACTTCACAAGAATCTGAGGGACATCAGAGAGAGTATCAGTGAATTCCCATTTGATTTACATTTTTGGTAAACTGTTGAGCTGCAAATCTTAGTTTTTAATTCTATTATATAATGAAAAAATAATTTAAAAAAATTATCCCATGCAATGTTAAGCATGCAGTATGTCTTCTAATGCATGCTTCTGGAGGCAGGAGGTCTGAGCACTTCAAAATCATAATAACCCACTGATTTTTTTTAACCATTTTACTGTTACTTTTGTGTGCTTTCTCTCTTTTCTCTTGCGTGGTTTTGAAGCATAAAGGACTGAAGTAATTGAGTTCTACTACCAGATTACCATTTAAAACATGCAGATGAGATGTTTTTGTTTCTTTTCATTGTTGTTGTTGCGTTACTTTAACACATTCAAATTACAGCCACGCAATACATTACTTTTTTTTTTTTTTTTTTGCAAAGACCACAGTGCCAGCTGCAGGTACTGTGGTCTTTGCATGATCAATCAGATGTGTGCGACTCACCACAGTGGAGAGGCTGGGGATGAGTTTAATGCTGTTCTGCACCTCCTCCTCAGTGACCTCAACAACCGTGCAGTGCTCCTCCTCCAGAGGGAGAGGATTTGCACCGTTCTCTGTCACCCACGGATGGAGCTGCATCCGGACCACATATGTTCATTATAATTGATGTTGTTTCTGTGATTCTAGGATGTAGATGTGATAGATTTTCCTTCTCACCTTAATTTCTGGGATGGTGATTCTTGTTTCAGGGTTTTTATCCAGCATCCTTTCAATGAGCTCCTTCAGTTCATTACTTATTAATGGCCTGTCAAAATAAAAGAGTCAGAAAAATAAGTGGATAGGAATTAAACACATTTAGGTATGTTAACATGTGACATGAAGCTACTGATGAATAATAATATATTATACAATAATATTAAATATCAAATCATTATAGACTGAATGTCAGTAAGTTCCAAAATGCTAAACAAGTGAGCACAAGTTTATAAAATATTTAAAGCGCCGATGAAAAAAAACAGCTAGCTGACAGAAGATAAA
Source organism: Rhamphochromis longiceps (assembly GCF_057381845.1). NCBI lineage: Eukaryota > Metazoa > Chordata > Actinopteri > Cichliformes > Cichlidae > Rhamphochromis > Rhamphochromis longiceps. The sequence goes on from NC_140570.1 coordinate 30,760,160, forward strand.
TGAATTAAAGTAAAAACACAAATTACTGACTCCTTACCTTTAACTAGATTTGATAAAACACTTATGAATAAAGAAAATAACAAATTATAATCAAATAAATGATCAGAGACCAAAAGCAAATAGATTTGTTCCCATTTTTTGCTTGATCTCAGGAGAAATCTATTCAATGAATCTATAAGAAACTACGATTTTAACCCATACTGGTCCTACTATATTTTAGTCTTATGTATCTACATAGAACATTTACACAAACCTTGAAAGTCAAAATCTGATATTGTCTACTGAACAATCCTACAGTTTGCTTACGTCTCTGGAAACTCCACAGGTTTGTTCTTTATCTTGTTGTGTAGAGAAACTATGTATTCATCATAAAAAGGACACTAAAGCAGGAAAAATAGAAGAAAAGGGATTCAAATGTTAAACGACTGATGTAAAAGTGTATTAATCTACAAGCATCATGCTGCAAACATGCTTACCATCCCAAAGACGAAGCAGTACAGTGTGACTCCCATCGCCCACACGTCTAATGCCTGGCAAATAAACACAAATGATCACAGTGACACCACTGAAAGGCTCTCAGCTGGTTCGCTAAGCATCACTTCTTGATACTTTCTCTCAACTAACACAGCCTGATATGTAAAATCAAAGCATAGTTAAATCACTGATGACCAATAGGGAAAAGATTGTCTCACTTTTCCACTGAAGCTCTGCTCGTGTTCGGTCATCATCTCCGGAGCCATGAAGGCCGGCGTCCCCGCTGTGCTTGACAGAAGGGCGTCTGTCCCCTCAAACTCTTTGCTCACACCAAAGTCTGCTATCTTGACGTGGCCATCATCTCCCAACAGCAGATTAGATGGTTTAATGTCCCTGTGAATAATCCTTTGGTAGTGTACTGCACAAAAAAATATAGATTTAACATTAATTTACATTACATTTACATTTTTCCTGTTAAGTTTATTATTTATGTACAGTTTTATATTCTAAAGTTAAAAAACAGCTTAAAATTAACCTTTGAATATTTTCTCAAATATTTTTCTTTTAAAGTCAAATATTATCCAACAGCTTATCTGACCCAGATCATGGGGCAGCTGTCAAAGCAGAAACACCAGACTTCACTGCCCCAAAGACATCCTCCAGCTTTTCCAGCAGGATACTGAATCATTCCCAAGCTACTGAAGAGACACAATTGAGGACATCCTCCTGTCCAGGGTGTCTTCCTGGATCTGAGACAGATCCTGACTGCTTTTGGTCTCCACACACCTCAGCTTGATATTGTAAAAGCTCATGATGAACATATTTGCAGTTAGTAAAATCAACTTAGTTAAGCTGCTAATCATTTTGAAATGTGTAGCTGTGACAGGAACGATCATTTGGGCTTAATTTCATATGGAAACAAATTGTAGACACAGATATTCACCCATTCCTGCCTTGAGGCTTATGAGTGAAGTGAATGCAACTGAACAGATATGTAAAATCAGATAGAAATGTGTCAGAAAGTCTGTGTACTTACAGTACTCTATTCCAAGGACAACGTCTCTGAAGTAAAAGCGAGCCTGCTGCTCCGTTAGAGGGTTGTCAGTAGGCACCTCCATCACCGGTCTGACCAACATGAGAGGTGCACAAAAGCAGAAACTTACATTAAATAGTCATGCTGTATCTAATCATCATGGTGGCATCCCCAACTCAATAAAATCCCAATTCAGAGCTCAATAGAATACATGAAAGCACAACAACATACCCTTTTGTCACCAATTCGAAGGCTTGAAGACAGATTAAAATGAGATTTTAATGACTTCTTGCCTTCTTATTGAAAACAGTATTGCAGCAAAATAGATTCATAAATTATAATAAATATAAATTATTGCCTACCCATGTGAAGTCCATCTTCATCAGGATCATCCAGCACCTGGAAGACACAGTAACTGATGTTTATAATAATAGTAATATTATTATTATTATTATTATTATCATTATTATTATCATCATTATTACTACTACTACTATTATCATCATCATCATCATCATCATCATCATCATCATCATCATTATTAAAATAATAAGTCTTTGGCTCCTTTCCCTTTGCTAGTGGAGAAAGTTTAGTCTTTTTCTAGTCTATCGTTCTGTCCACCACAAGCACATTTTAAGCACAAGGAAGCAGCACAAAGGCCAGTGACACAATTACAGTGTTTGTTTGTTTTTAAACATCTTTTACAAAGACTGACTCAAACAGGGATAGAAGAAATAGATGGTTTTGGTTTTCTACATTAATACAACCAGGAAGTGTAAATTATCAGATTAATGATGGGATGACACAGGCACAGTTAATCTGGCATGTTTTTCATCGGCAAGAGCAACCAGGGCTCAGGCACAGGGTGAACATGCAAACTCCACACAGAAGAGCGGTCAGTACTCGGGTTTGAACCCACTGCTGTGAGGCAATAGTGCTGCCCTCACCTGGTAACTAGCCTCTGTTAAATCTACACTGTAGGTACGTTTTAACCCCAAGACGCTCTAAAATCTTAAAATGTAACCTGACGTCCAGCGCTCTGAAAATGTACCTACACCTCTCATTGATTCAGGCTGAATTGGCCTATTTTCTACTCCTCCTGTGCATTTCCAGCCTCAGTTTTTGAGTGTATCAGTAAGAAAATAACAACATTGCCTCAGCATAATATGTCCACAATTCTTGAAGGGAGATTTTGAAAAACGATTGACGTGAATGTGAGGGAATGTTCAAAGATGTGGAAAAACCTGAGCAATAGATATGTTTTCCTCCAGAGAAAAAAAAACACACAAAAAAAAAAAAACCTGCCCCACCAGGGAAATACATCAGAGGGTTTTTTTATTTGTTTCTATTGTGGCTGGCACCACATAAAATACTGGGCCGTGACCACAATGTAATTAACACTACACACAGGGATGCATGCTGGCAACCACGTCAACCACATACATAGGTTACGTCATAAGCTCTACGAAGATTCACTGCCGAAGTCTAAATCAGCCGTGAGATGTTTCCATCACTGCAGACTGGAGTTGGACCTTACACCAGTCACTAATGCAGAATCATTTCACCCAGCAATGTTTATGGTACCGAACTGAAGACAAAAACCAGATGTGAGCAGATTCTTTTTAGTCCATTGCTGGAGGTTTGAAGCTGCCAACAGCAGGGACAACTTTAGAAGTTGCTCGTTATGTTTTCTAGAAAGAATAAATATCAGTGATTACTACAGAGTGAATCCACTGGGAGAATTCAAGACAAAAGCCTGATATTAACATACATTAGTGTGTACCATTGCGAAGGGGCTTAAACCACCCACCAACACTATCTAATATCTGCCTTTTTCCTGGATCAAATAACAGCTCATGATACGAAGCATGTTGAAGATGTCACTTCTGTGGGGAATCACTCTGTGACTCTGTGTAAGCCACCATTTCCCTGCATCTCTGCTTGAACCTTAATCCAACATATTATCCAATCCAAAGTTGCATTCCGCTCTGTATTAAAAGCAGAAAAAGACTTTTCTATTATAAAGTGTTTATTGCATTCAATATCGTGCATACTTCAGCACAACTTTCATTCAAAGCTGAAATGTTTGTCGTGTTTATTTGTGTTGTTCTAAGCTTCCAATGAGATTGTAAGACTGAGTCCTCGTACCAACCTCGATCAGTTTGACAACATTATGATGGTCCAGTTTCTTCAGGATGGCGATCTCCTTGTACACGCTCTCCAGAGGCAAGGCGGCTTTAGGGAACGGATCCTGCTGTGACTTTGACCCTGAGGTTGGCAGGCGGCCTGGAATGTATACACATACATACACACACATAACCACTAAAACCACAGCAAAAATGCCAAAAGGGAATTAATACTTATGACTAAGAATACTTATTCACTCACGCAAAAATCCACACTGCCTCATCAGCTTCTTCTTTGAAACTACTTTCATTGCCTAAATGAATTAAATAAAGCAAATTGTGGTAATAAAGGCAAACTGACATGTAAATTCTTCAGTATAGTTTAATCTTTTGACTTACATAGTGCTCTTCTGAATCTTCATTATAAGCCAATTTCACTACTCCATACGAACCCTGGAGTGAAACACCAAAGGTAAAAAGGTTCATAAATCGCATTCCCTCACTTCTGTATTACCAGAGTATATGCTATATCATGATTTTAATTTACCTTTCCAATCTCTTCCTTTAGTTTATACTGGTTAAGCTGGATACAGTCCTACATAAGTGAAGGATAGAATTCCATTATCTGATCAGTAAAATATCAAATTATTTAAAAATAATGTGAAAATTATGTAAGAATATCTCACATCAACGCCAGTGATTGACACACGTTTGGTCTCAATGGTTGGCTGTCGGGCCATGCGACTCCCTCTCTCCTGCAGAGACATTTTCCTGTCTGAGAGGCGAATTCGGTTGGTGTTGGTGGTCCTTGGACCACCCGACCTGTAGCCATTAGGAGGGGTTAAACGGTTGGCGGCCACGTTCATGGCTGCCACCAAGTCAGCAAGCTCGCCGTTGTTCTCCAATTCCAGCTCTGGCCTGCTGACGGTGTCAGCGCTCATGGTGGTTAACTCTGACTCACTCACAGCTCAGCGTCCCAGAGATGTTTTGGTGAAGAGCTAGAGGACGCATCATGGTGCTGACAGGTTGAAGCAGAAACAGAGGCATGACGAGATTTTGATACTGAGATCTTTGACTGGAAGAAAGTACTACTGCATAGCCTCTGTCAAATATGTTGCTTCGATTTTTTTTGAGTAGTACTTCTGTGTTGACATTTGCATCAGCTCTGATTCATGCAAAAATGTTCTGCTGCATTTTAATACAATATTAACATCTTAATGCATAATATTGCTGGCTGTGACCGCACCAAGAGTCAGTGCATCTACATCTGTGGCGATGAGGTTCAATGTTGCCTCTCATTAAGACACACATTAAAGGAGCAGGTTTTCCAACCTTGTTAGAGTCTGTACAGACAGATTGTGGGATGTTGGCTAACGCCTCAGGGTGACACTGTCACTGTAGATGTAACTATGACCTTCTGACTGTCTTTGTATTTGTTTTTGATAAGACTACAATGCTATGGCATTTCCGAGCATCTGGTTACATTTTTGCCTTAAATTCAATAGAGACAGAAGATTAACTAAAATAATGACTGATTTTTAACATTTATAGTAAATCTTAAAGGAGGCACACAGGTAGGATTAAAACTGTTATCTCTTTATTTGTATGCAAACATTTAATCATATAGTACACCATAATGCAGCCAGGTCACCACAAGATTTATCACCTTTATCACTTTTTTTGAAAAATTTAAAGTTGAACTATTGAAATGTTGGGTTTAATTACTTTGCACAACTGTTCTTAAGTGTTCTGTTATTGAAATATACAAACATGCAATAATATCCAAAAATCTCCTTATATGATTTTTGTGACTTTAAAACAGCAGGATGCCTTGATATTTTTAGATTTATTTCTGCACTAAAGCCGCAGCAACTGTTGCATTGTGGGTAATGTAGGCACCAGAATTTGTGGAATAAAGAAGAAGCCCAGCAATGTTGTTGTTATTTGACTGCATAAGAGTTGAGGGTAAAATATAAACAATCTGATGTTAAAGTGTCACGTGAAGATGTGGTAAATTTGGTCTTCAGTAGTAAAAGGAGAAAAATGCAGTTTCAAGAGTCCAAAGGTGTAAAACAAAATTGGGCTCTTATGATCTGGATGAGGTTTTCAGATCATAAGAGTTAGCGGGAGCCAAAACAGACTTGTTGACAAAGGACAAAAGGAAAGACGTGACTAATTATATACAGAGGACTGATTACACAACAAGACAATTAAGACAGGGCGGGCAATCGCAAACAAGGACACTCAGACAGGAGAAGACAAGTCACACATGGAAAAGGAGTGAGTGAAGACGATGAGATAAAGTACAGATGAGTGAGATGACACACAGGGAGGAGAAACTACCAACGTAAGGCAAGACAGAGAGGAAAAGACAGAAACACTGGGACACTACAAACACAAGAAATGAATAAGAATAAAATCCAACCAGGAACCAGAACCCAGAAACAGAAAGTAATGTTTGTCCTGTAACACTGAAAACACATGAACATTAACTGTCTCAGGAGTCTTTGCAGTCTTAGCAAAAAACTGCCCGTAACCAAAACAAGTGACTGTTCACTTCAGGTCGGTGCAGTGATAACTAATGAGACAGTGAATAATCACAATACTTCAAACTACAGCTCATGTACTGTGAAAGAAAAATCACAATTTCATGGAGGGACAGAAAAAATGAAAAGAGATGTGCTGAAAAGTGAAAGGACAGCTTTTAGCACATCGTGTCAAAATGAGAGTTTCACATCAGTGATTTTGTTTTAATAACTAGCAAAATTAAAATTCAAGTGATTGCTCTGAAGCCATACTTCAGAGGACTAACTTTTAAACTTACGTACAAAAAAACTCGAAATATCAACCTAACCTTGTTTGTTAGTTGTTGTTCATCCCCTCCATGCCATAATTATTTCTTATTTACTCACAACATGCAGCAATCACAGACTCACAGGACTCTTTTCACACTTTTTCTGCAAACTTTTGCGAACAATAAAATGTGTTGTGCTTTTTGTGCAAATAGAAAGTCTGGTTAAGAGAAAGGCCCGTTTGTGGTTTGTGAGTTGAAATAATCCTTTGAGGAGTTTGGAGTTATATAAATAATGACTTCTGCAAACTCCAGCACAAGCATAGATAAGATAAGAAGTGATGTGAACAGAAACAAAGGCAAAGACACAGAAAAGGAGAAATCCTAACAATCAGAAGGTGCAGATAACCATTAACTCTTTATGAGCAAGACTTCTGTTGCCCATAATGCAAAACTGAGAACTGCAAAGCTTTTTGTGAAGATCTGTAATATTTCAAGACGACACAATTTGCACATTTAAAAAGTAATGTTGTTATAAATTTTTAAAAAGGAGAAAAGGACCTAAGAAATGCAAAAAAAACCTAAAATAAAACCCTATAACCTCATTAGAGCCGTCTTCAGCATACCACACACACAGTAAAACACATCACTATGCAAAATTTTAAAAAATTAAGTACAAGCAGAATCGCTTCCTCACCCAGTGGACATGTCCTGTGTTCAGAGCTGTGGTGGTAAATCTGAATGTTGTCTGGACATGAAGCACCTCTCAGTCTCAGTGCAGGACTTTCACTGACGGACGGCAGCGCTGGACTTAAGGATTAACTGAGGCTACATATAGCCTCAGTTATTCTGAGGGCAGCAGTGGTCATGTTGACAGGGTGATCAAGACAGGACAAGGCTAGACAACAGAGACACACAAAACCAAGAATAATCCCACAGTGATAGCGACAATATGTCAACAACACACACTCTCACAATATGCTGTGCACTGCCGTTTTCTTTTCATCCTTTACTGTGATAAATACAGCAGATTTATATAAAAAGTATGCAGTATATAAATACTAAGGTCTTTAATCATTACAAGTTACAATTCTTTTAAATTATTTTGAAATTCTCTAGAACTCATCTTGAACAAATATTAAGCATGGCAAGGAAACTATTTATGTAATTTATTGACAAGAATAAATAACTACCAGCATTATCTTCAAAGGCTTTTTCCCAAGTCCTTGATTCATTAATAGATGATGTGTTTCAGTGATTTTTACACATTCAAACTCAGTTTTAAGACACTCCCAAAGAAAACCACACAGACCTTTTTGTGTGAAAGGTTCACACAAGCTTAAAGAAGCATTTTTACCAATTTAGTTATTGGCTATTATTTAACCAATAACTAAAGTTATTATTTAAGTTAAACTAAAACATAAATATGTTTTAGTTTAACTACTTTCGGCAGAAAGTAGCAAAAATTACAAAAAAAAAAAAAAGCAAAACATTTCTTTCTCCAGGATGTCAAACTTTCAAAGGAAGATTCATGTTTACTTCCACAAGTTCTGCAGTAGTATAACCTCTGACTGTCTTTGAATGCAGCATCAACAGCTCCCGAAGGACGCTTCAGGAGCCAGCAGGTGTTATACTGAGGAGACAGAGAGCATCCAGAGCACGGACGGTCAGCATGTCTCTGCCGGTCCGGTTTCACTTCGGCGTCCGCAGAACCAGAGAGCTGCGAGAGCTGCTGGAAGACGAGGACAAAATAACTCACATGGCCAGGAGCAGTGAAAAGGTGAGTGAAAAAGATGTTTAAACTAACATGAATAAGAAGTATTCGGATTCTTTTAAAAGTGCAGCGCTTAACAAATTCATTAGACCACGTTTCCCAAATTTGAGCCTGCACCCTTGAGATCTCCGAGAAGTAAATAAGTGAAGTAAATAACTGTAATTTGGCATCTTAATAAAAAGAAAAATGTTAATATGCTTTATAATTTGTTACTCCAAATTTATTCCAAAATTGATGGATAAAAACAATAATTATATGTTAAAACTACAAATATAATGTGCACACATGTAAATAAAGACAGGGAGAAAATTATTTTCGTAATTACCAACATGGTTAATTGAGGGCATTGGGTGGTAAATGTGTTAAGTAGGTTACTCTACTTCTGCGAAGTATTAATGACACACAGTAAAATACTCTAAGAAATATTAAAAATATTCATACTTGTTACATAAAAATGGTCCCTGTCAATGTCCTACTATTCGTCAGTGTTATAAAATCATCAACTAATTATTATTATCATCATAAATTCACAGTAGGACCTCTTCCATTTTATAATCTTTGACTATCAAGCATTTAATATTTATTGCTTTAAAAAGAGATTTAAACAAACATTATAATAGCGACTAATACATTCCTCCCAGTTGATTAATCAATCAAACATCTTGGGTCTGCTGTTGTTTACTTTTGCACATATAGGGGAAAAGCACAGCACTAATTCATTTCTTGTTTCTAAAACAAGATGTGGTGCTTTTTTAGTTTCAGAGGCTCCAGCAGGCTGCGCAAAAGACACGGATTTCAAATCAAAACCTGGCCAAAGTCAATCTTAGCCAGAAACCCAAATTTAGAGATGCAAAGCTGCTGCTTGCAGTGAAGTACAAGGAGCTGAAGAAACTCAGAAGCATCATTCAGGCCAAACAAGATCAACTCGGTAAGTGAAAGCCCTTCTGGTCTGATTTTCTTTGCCTGTCCAAAAACTATTTAGACAACATGCTGAAACACTTTCATTTCTCATTATAGCAGAAAAATACAGTGTTCATTATGCTCACTGGTGTCTCCTGAACAAGATCAGACATGCAGAGGAGGAGTCTGAGGTGAGGAAACAATGTTTTGGGGTTGTTTTTTTTTTAATAATTTGCAGAGCCACTTTGTTGATCTGTGATCAGTGAAGTATTTTTCTTTAATAACACACTCAAATACCTTGTTGTTAATAAGACGATAGTAACTAAATCTCACTGCATTACATCAGAAAGATCTGCAGGATCAAGATCTGTAGGAATGAAAGGTTTGCCAAGTAAATAAAAAAAATAAACAAAACACAGGATTCTTTTGTTTTTTTCACATTTATATTAATTCAGGAGTAATATCCCTGCGTTGGCTCAATATGTTCACTCTGTCTGGCAAAGTTGTGGCAAACTATTATCCCATTATAAAAATAGTCCTAAAACACAATAAATATATAGAGTTTGGTCAAAAAGTATTTGGACAGAGACAATGTTTTTCTAATTTTAGTTTTGTACAAAACCACAATTTTTCTATTTTAGCAACTTAAGGATGGCTTGTTTCACCTGCATTGACCCATGTTGTCTGTTCACAGCTAAATCTTCCAAATGCAAGCACCACACCTCAAACCAACTCCAGGCTTTTTATCTGCTTAATTGACAATGACATAATGAAGGAATTGCCCACACCTGCCCTTGAAATAGACTTTGAGTCAATTGTCCAATTACTTTTGGTTCTTTTAAAAAGAGGGTGGCACATGTTAAGGAGCTGAAACTCCTAAACCCTTCATCCAATTTGAATGTTGATACCTTCAAATGAAAGCTAAGAGTCTAGACAGTATGCCCATGTCCATTATATAACTGCCATTGGAATATGTTTCATTAAACAGTTAAAAAAAAAAAAACTTGTGTCAGTTTCCAAATATATATGAACAGCAAGCTACATTTTTCCCACTTTAATACCCACAAACATTTCAGATTGATGCTGGAGCCAAGTTGTGCTCTGCAAAACGCCTTCTGTATGTGTTTCTGTCTCACAGCTACTGTTTCAGAGGTTTACAGATGGAAAGACAGCAATACAAGATTTTTTGGAGCTCTTTGTCAGCTCCCAGAAACTCCACCACATCAGGTTGGTCCTGATGAAGAACCTGCAGGAGATAATCCGAAATGAAACAAAAACAGCACAAAGGCTCAGTGAGGCTCACTATTTGTCTCTGGGCCTTCCTGAGCAGGTCAGTTTGACCACAGCTGCTGTCTTACCTCCATTCCTACTGGTGCTTGGCGCCCACATAAACACTGTCCCCTGTATCCAGCCTTCGCTGTTTTGCTCTGATGAGGATGAGCTCCTTCGAATGGGAGTGCACCTCCGAGGCCGCAAACCCATCCGTCTTCAGCCACTGAACGTGCAGCCGAGGAGGCACCAACCAGCACCGCACTGAAGTCATGGATTTTTAATCAAATTTAGTCTGGATTAATGTGTTTGTTGTAATAAATAAATAAATAAAATAAATATTGAAAAACAGTAAAGCATGGGTAGAAGAATATATTCAGTTATATCAGAAAAAAACTCAGCAGGTTTATTGTTTATTCTGCAGAAAGGGGTTCTTTGGGGACTAGACCATTTATTTAACTGTGCAGGGACCAGAATTAGTTAATTTTCAGCTTGTTTGGACTGATGACTGACCAGCCACTTAAATCACCCTCAACAAACTTAACATGGACATTTTAAAGAAGCTACCAAATGCAAAGTGACTAAAGATAAAGCGCTTCATAGCTCAGAGTTTTATTTATTTTATTTTATTTATTTTTTTTTTTGGGGGGGGGGGATCATCCAACTCCCCTCAGAAACAGTTCCTAATGTATTTACTCTGCTGCTGTACTTTGAGTTACACATTTTTTGAAGCCTCACAACTCCTTGAAATCTTTGAAAGGTAGCGTTTTCTTTTCTTTTTTTAATCTTTTGCACACCAGATCTGTGTCTTTAACTCACAGCCAGCATATGATGGATACCACTCAGCTTTCAAAGCTAGTGCCATTAGTGGAATATTATGAGAAAACACTCTTGCTGAGCTTACGGAAAGGTATCTTTTGAAGCACTTTTTAAGTGATGTTGATGACAGTTCTGTCTGGAAGGCAAAATTCAACTCATCTAGCTGACTTCTTTTCTATTCATTTAAAGGTGGCTGTGTGCATCTGAAGTCATTAGAAAGGCATATAAACCATGCCCCGTTTGCTTTTTCTAAAGTTTTGTTTTCCTTGCACATGATACATGATTTCAGGTGATCGATATGGAGGTTCTTTCCACAACTGAAAAAAAAATGCCATTCATAATGAAAAATTTCAAGTTTCATTCATTCAGTGCTGGAAACAAGTGTCCTTAGAACCATACACTGCAGATATACTATTTTAACATGGTAAACCACACCAACAATAACAGGAGGAAAAATCAAACTTTGATCATTTTGATTACAGAGTTTTAACTTAAGGTGATTTTACTGTAAACGCCGTCAGTAATTATAAACTGGTTAGAACACAGTAATGTTTTCTCTGTGGTGAACTTGAACTGCTCACTGACACTCGATACCTGCAGCCATTTATGCCCAGAGACTCCTGCCAAGGTCAGAGAAGGAGCACAAACAACGCTTCCTTCATGATGATGTCCACGCTCAAAGTCTTTTGATAAAAGACCAACGAGTCCATGTCCTGCTTTGGGTCAACATGGACTCGCCTGAGCGGACATTAGGGTTAGCCTGGGTGCCATGTGGTCCACCACACTTTGCCATACCAGTTCAGCCATGGAGATGATTAGCAAGGTGGACCATGTATACGGGCTTTTGTTCCAGCACAGACTTCAGTTTCATCTTTGTCAGCAGCGTCTTTTGTCCTGCAAGACTCAAACTGGGCAATTTTCTTGTCTGTCAGCTGGTTGTTTTGTGCTGTTCGCCTCCGTGTCTCTGCATTGTTTGGCAGGAAACTCGATTATGTTTGAATATGCGGATACTTTTGTTAATAAGCTTGTATACACACCAAGAATGATACAAATGGCATAAGAAAGATGAACTATCATAAAATATTTGTAGGAGCTTGCATCCTCTAGCCTGAAAAGTCTTTTACTGGCTTGAATCTCACACTTAGGTGGTGTTTTATCTCTGTATTGTTTCCCTGAAAGGTCTCATGGGGGATTATACAGAAGAGTATCTGTAACAGCATCCAGTAGTACAGCAGGTATATAGTAACACATGATGAGGTTCATTGTGTACGTGTGTGGGTCAACATTTGCCCCCCTATAGAAAATCTTGTCCTTTTATTTACTGCCTTCTTATTTCATCTACATTTTATTCATATTTTTAAAACTTTAAACAGGACAGTCCAGTTGGTCAAAGCATAAACCATACATTAGACATAACTGACAGGCATACAAGTGCAACAGACCAAGTGAACCAGTATACTTATACATAGAGTCTAACTCACACACAGTCAACCTCGTATATGAGGTTAGAGAGAGGTTAAGAGATAAAAATGCCCTGACCCAGCAATACATTCACTTAAAAAAAACCCAACAAAAGTCACAAAGCAATAATTTTACCCAAAATACAGAAAATATATGAGGCTTACAGGGAGTTTCCCCACAGTAGCTTAAACCCAGTGAGCAAACATATGCTATGAGTGCTGAGTTCAAGTTTTCAATGAAGACTGAGACATTTTAGAAAACAAATATTATGTCGGATTTAATGTAACCCATTTAATCTCATCTGTCACAATACTGATCTGAGTTATATAAAGGTCTAAAACTATGTCGGAATTATATATCTATGCATTTTGAGCAGATATTGAAATAATAACACTTTAGCATAACTTGTCATATGACCAGAGAAGATGGTGGGTTCAAAGCCACCAAGCAAAAGGTTATTGATCACGGTAACTAAAAGAGGCTTATTTGTTTTGGTCATCATTATCCAGCACCCACTGAGAATGAGCGACTTATTGCTGGAATTGTGAAGCAGCAAACCACAACAGTTTGCTCAACACCCTTACTCCTGATTTACCTCCTACAAAACACAGGTAGACTGGGTGGGCAAATGTCTATGCACCTCAGGATGATATAGAGCTGGCCCACCATTACACAACCAGAATGAAAGCTGTTGTTCCTCCTGAATCTGCAGTTATAATAAACAATTTGCCCTTTTCTCTAGTATCCAGGAACATGCCTTTCTGAAGAGTGTGAGTAGAGTATACATGTTATCTCAGTAGTTTCAATTATGGCCTAACATAAAACAAACATTTCTACCTTATCCATGAAATAAAATAAAAATAAAAATAGGAGCTGCTCATTCCAAAAGGTGTTAATTGTATGCTTTGGGAAAATTCAGTATGAAATGGGATAATTACTCTGGGCTACATATTTACATACATTTGCACTTCCTATATTCTTTTTTACAGCCTCAGAAACATGTTCGACCTGTTCTGTCAGTATATATCCAACAGTCATTTGTTACCTTGCACATCTAAATTCAGCTTTGTGCTTCTCCATTCATGCGTGTATTACTACACTTGGAAGCAAAGGCAATGAATGCATACACTTGCCTAAGAAAGATACAACTTAAAGAATGCACTGTGGGCATTTTGTCTTGTGCGTCTGTTCAAGTGTGCCAGTAAACATTAAAATGCCTCGTGTGAAAAGAGGGCTTTTGGAGATATAAGAAAAGAATTAGTAAATATTTAAATAAATGCTTTTTTTAAAAAAATCAATCATCACTGCAGTTTCTCCTTGTTAGATGTGCACTTTTATTCCTGAGGGTGAAAAGGTCTAAACCAACAACAATAGCTGTGCTACAATGGCTTCAGTATCAAACCAACAGGCAAACAGGTCCGAGCAAAGATTTTCAGAACTGCTGAAACCTCATCACAGCTCTCTTTATCTGCTCATAGCTCACAAACATCACAATGTTCCAGGAACCCAGGCGAAGGAATGAGGGCACAAAGCTGTGAAAGAAATCAGATGAAACAAGAATGTGTGTAGGAGTCACTCTGTCATGCTTGGTTTTCAAAAATACATTCCTTACCCCTTGTAGAAAGCTGTTGGTCCTTCTTTAATCAGCATGGTTATAGCACAGTTAACAGCACCGCTGTACTGCCCAGGCACTGAGTTCATGAAGCGTGTCTTTATCACATCCACAGGGGATGCTACAATCGTGGTGCAGAAACCGGCTGCACATGCTGCGGTGAAGTGGCACGGCATGTTGTCTGCAGGAAAAACTGATTTGTTATTTAAACAAACAAACACGACGCTGGAGAGAGCGTTAGAAAGATTTGCACTTACCTGTCATCAGGTTATACTTCAAGATGAGCTCTTTCATTATGTCATAGGTCACAAGCTCAGAGCAGTTTACGATGGCGTTACGAGTTATATTTGGAAGACAACCTGTAAGAACAGCAAACATATAGGAACACTTTTCTTTCTCTGGTGAACTCAGTCTTAAAAAACATCCTGCGCTGTCATCAAACAGTCATGAAAATCAGTCATGATTTTCACTTTGCTATAAAGAAGAAATTCTTCTACTGGCCTCAACAGTTAACAGCATCTCATTTTAAATCAGTTTCAGCAGCACACTCATGTCATTATCAGCAGAAATTTGCTATTTTTTTTTTTCAAAAAATGGAGTGAGAGGATAAAAAACAAAAGTAAATATAAGTTTAAATTTGTGGCATATTTGCTTATTCCTTAAAAATCTATTGTGTAACTTATTTAGGGCTTTCAGGGGAAAAAATGATCATGTAGAAGTTTCACTGGCTGCTAATTTATAAAAAATATCCACAAGTCCCTCTGGAAGCAAGTCTTGCCATTCAACAGCCATCGTGGTAACATCTCTGGGTACTTGCTGTATTTGGACTGTTGTTTTGAAGCATTGTCTAAATTAATTCTAGTTTTAATGGTTAAAGGACACAAAAAAATGCATATATTGAACTATTAACCCACACTGATTAAAAAAAGCACATAGAAATGTAATGACTTCACCGCCAAATAAGGTTTAGGGTTAAAAGTTAAAGCTGAGAGTCTGCACTCAAGAATGTAGAGTTATGAAAAATGTGTCACTGTCCAAAGATTTCTAGACTCTACTGTATGTCTTAGTCACTAATAGAAATGGGAAAAATAATTGTCAATTGTGGGATTATACAGATTTGTCTTCCTTGGGGAAAACCTTGTGATTTGATTACCAACAATTCCAGGGAGTTTGTTCAGTTCTGTTATGTTGCAAGCAGCTAACGTAGTTTTAAGCCCTTTTTTTTAATTAATCTTAATTTTCTTCACCAAAACAAATTCAAATCACTTGTTGTGTTTTTGTCAGTCAATAGAGGAAGCACTTTTTTTCTGGAGCCACACAGTATTTTCCCAAACATACAGTAGTTTCATGAACACCTGAAAAAGACTCACATGTAAAATCACTGTGGTTCCCCTTTAGGAAGACTAATCTGAAAATGTGCTGGTTTATCCAGAGGTCATTGTGGGCTCTCTGTCAGATGCCTGAAGTAACGCAAGCGTCACATCTTTGTTTTGCAACATAAAATCTGCACATAAGGCAGCCGGTTTCTCTGAGAAATGCTCGGCCAACAGAAGACTCCGTAAAATTCTGGGGACAAGTCAGTTGAAGTCAGTCACCTGTGGTCTAATTTGTGACGTAACATAAGTGTTAGGCTGCAGAAACCATAAAAGCGCCACTAACTTGTGTAAGTATGATTTTTACTTTTGTTTCCCTCAGAGTTTATATTTTTAACATGACCCTAAACCCTTGCTTTTTGCTTTTTTCCTTTTTGTTGACCATGATGTTACAGCTCAGAGGCTGACATGAATCATCCCTGTGGCAATCTATGAGAAATATAATGATATAAGTCATAACTGCTACAAGATGACCGCTGCTCAGTGGTGTTAGGGATGTCATGTTGTGCAATAATAACACCTAAACCCTGTGGAGTGTATTTTAATATACCTTTCCAGAGGCCTTTAAAACCTTCGTCCCTGGCAATGGTCCTGTAGGCATCAGTCGTGCTGCTGTATCTCTTGACAGAGCCGCTCTCAGGCCGCAGGGCCTGAGCCTGGAACCTGACTTTCACCACGTCAGTGGGCTGAGCAAAAGCCACGGCCATCGCTCCTGTGGTGGAACCTGCCAGCAGTCGAGTCCCGAGTCCAGCATCTGTTACGCAAGCAATTGATTTATGACATGTTGGTGCCTCAAACAAAGACACACACAGCAATTAGAGATCAAACTTGGTGCAGTTCGGATAATCATAGTGAAACCTGGATGCACAAAATTTTTCAGTTATGCTTTTAATATGAAGCGAGTTAATATTTCACTTTCTATTTGGTAGATCCTCTTCTCTCAGGTTTCAAGCATCATTTCCTACTGGGGTAGACATACACTGTTTTCTTTGGTAGAACATTATTCATTCAAACTGGTTTAATTGATAATTTCACTAAATAAAGCAACAAGCTAGGCCAGAGATTATAGTTTGGAGATGTCCTCATCAAGGTCAGGCAGATGTCCTTATGCCTTTGGGAGAGTTTAAAAACCAGAGAAAAAGTGAAAGAGAGGGTTGGACATGGAAATGAGAACAAGCGGGTGTGTTGTTGTGTCTCTAATTTCTGAAGTTTTGTTGATCTGGGTGGAAATCTGGATTGCTTAATAATGCCACAGCGGCATAGTTAGAATAGGTGAGGCCTCCAGCATAAACACATTCCTTGAAAGAGGACATTTTTTCTCCATGGCTTACATCATGGAGGCATTTTCTGCAAAACAAGTTCAGGCGATTACGGTTTAGACTTATACTCATTTTAGTCTGAGTCTGATTTCCGGTTAGATGATCAGGACTTTTCAATTTCTGAAGTTTATTTTCAGATATTAGGAAGGGAGTGTTTGAGCTCATTAGCCCCTTAAGAAATCTTAAAAAAATCTAAACTAACCAGTTGCTCTAAACATCAGTTAAACGTCTCTTTCTGAACATAATTTCTTACATGTTTATACCTGCCGACTGGCATGTATTTCCTAAAAGCTGTGAAACACTGACATCAAACTCACAGTAAAGGAATTTTTGCACATCTGGATCACCTGCAAGGATTTTATCTGTTTTCCATCTGTACCACCTTTAGCTGTGATAATTTTAATTATTAATCAAAACAATAAGACAGTGAGTCCTTCATAAAATAATTGTATTTGAAGCTCATTTTGGGTTTTTTTTTTATGTTTATTTTTACTTTAACCAGGAAGTGCCGTAAATTAAGATCTCTTTTACCAATGGAAACCTGGCTTTAAAAGTTCACCATTATAAGGTTTGTTTAAAAAAAATCTAAATTATAACATAAAGAGACATCGGACAGAAACAATAAATCCATCCAAACAAGGCAAATAATACAAAGTCCAGCTCAAGACCAGCAACAGGTTTAACAGGTTAAATTTGTTTGGTAGTTGTGAAACTCCTGAGGTACACTGGCTGTAAACTGCTGTGTACTGAGTTGTGGGATGTGGTTTTGATGCAGACGTACTTTCTGAGCTTTCTGCTGTGTACTGAGTTGTGGGATGTGGTTTTGATGCAGACATACTTTCTGAGCCTTGCGTGTAGAGCTGCTTCATGGTGTCATACATGCCGATGCGGATCGAGGCAAAGCTCATCTGCCTGTGCAGCCCTGCCACCAGGCCGCTGTACAGACTCCTCGGCCCCTCTGTCTTCACCATGGTGAAGATGGTGCCAAACACACCTCGGTATTCCGCCCTCTGGCCTTTCAGTAAGGGCTTGGATTCACCTTGCACCTGAAGAAACATAATAACAGGTTCAAGATGTGCCATCAGCCTCACTGCCTCACTTAGAGGGAAAATGTCCACATATGTCTGTGATCAGGCTGCTTTCTTAATTGTTAGGTTACATTCGTGTAACATGCAGCCGTGTTGAGATATTTCTGAGCATATGCTTGAACTAGGGGGTTGGACAACATGAAAAGCAGTTTATCTTCTAGTCAGCCAAAACACAGGTATTGGCTGACAACAATCTATATCTATAGTATCCTAAAAATGCTCATGTGGTAACATTATGAATAAATGTTATTTTTTATGCTCTTAGACAGATATGGCAACTTCAATGATTTTGGGAAAACTGACACTCACTGGTAATTTTGTTAGTTACGCCTGTAAAAAAACAAAAAACAAACAACATTGTTTTTAACAGGCGTTAACAGCCTGTTTCAAATAACTCCCAAGCATCTCAATAAGATTTCAGTCTGGAGTTTGATAACGCCAGTTCCTACTTTGACAAGGCCATTTGGGGTGGTTATAGCTCAGGTGCTAGAGCAGGTCATCTGCTAATCAGAAGATTGGTGGTTCCATCCCTGGCTGCTTTAGTCTACATGCCAAATATCCTTGAGCAAGATACTAACCCCAAGTTGCTCTCCAATGCATCCATCGGAGTATGAATGTGTGTGAATTGTAGATAGAAAAAGCATAGCAAAAATTGCTTGCTTGAATGGGTGAATGAGGCAGAGTAAAAAAGCACTATATAAGAACCAGTCAGTTTACCATTTAGGAGCAGGATAAGGATCCAAAACACTAGTGTGTTTCTTGCATAACTCAAGTGTTTTTGGGTTTGAAGGGACAAACTTATTGCTGGACATTCTCCTTCAGGATGTTCTGGTAGAGAGCAGAATTCATGGTTCCATTAGCTACAGCAAGTCGCTCAGAAGCATCAAAGCAGCTCGACACCATCACATTCCCATCACCTCTATACCTCTGACCCTAGCTGAAGTGAGGCCTGCAGTTCTTCAGATGTTGTACTGGGTTCTTTTCTGTGGTTCACTGGAGTCCCAAAGCCTTAGAAATGACTTTCCATTTCCATTTCCATTTCCAGACTGATATCTTTCAGTGACTTTTTGTTTTACATGTTTTGTTTTGGTTTTTTGTTTCTTTGAATTGTGTCATATTTCAGCCTACTTCACTTTTTAGACTGGCAGTAATCACACCTGGGTGTGGCTAGTGAAATTGAACTTTGCTTTCTTAAAAATGTGAGTGGTCACAGTAAATTTTACATTTTCACACAAGGCAAGGTAGGTTTGGATATCTTGTGTAAAATGTGGAAGTAAATTTAAAGGTAATTTGATATACAAAAAGAGGTGTTTACAAGGGTTATAGAGCTAGTTATGCAGCTATTTGGTGGTTACCTGTTTTGGTATTTACATGTTTACACATTTGAATGTTTACACATGCATGTTCAAAGCAGTAATAAGTATGTGTTATATCTACCTAGTTGGTTTTTCTGCATTGATCTGAGTATAACATTTCCTGGCTTCTTAGAGCCCAGTGAAATATTGATGACGGCGGCACACAGGAAGTGTTGGTTTTTGTTGTTGCTGTGTGCTGAGAGTAAAGAGGCTGGTAAGACAGTTAACTGTCTCCATCGTGCTGTTCCTAATTATTCAGGGAGATTCCATCAAGTGAACCCTCACGTTACACTTGTTTCTTTAATAACTCAAATCATCAGTTAAAAACGGACTTTGGGGTTTCGGTAATTTGGTGATCTGAAACATTTGAGTGTGACAAATATGTTAAAAGAAAGAAAGAAAGAAAGAAAGAAAGAAATCAGGAAACAACACTTACACGATAAGCTGAGCCGGGTCGGGGTGAGGGGGGTGTCCCTGTGCACCAATTTTTCCACTTTTTTTATATTCTGAATTGTGTTACACTTTTTGTTATAAAATATAAAGCTCTTAATTACCGAGAATATTTTGAGGTGGCTATAGTTGCAAATACCATGAGGTGGGTGGGGCTTCCTGATGCCTCACCTGTAGCCGGACTTTGGCGGTGTCCAGTGGGAAGGTGACTAGGTCCGCCACGCAGCCTGCTGTTCCAGCTGAGAAGATTTTAACAGCAGTTGTGGGCACCAAATCAGCCGCTCTCCCTCCAACCATGATCAGTGCCTGAGCTCAACAGCAAGCCTCAGCAACAACAAAACTTAAATAACAAAGTGCGCATTGAAGGACTAATCATCATTTCATCCTTCGTGTACGGAAACGAATAAAAGCGATGTAGGTCAAGCTCCATGCAAAAGAAAGTTTGGAGTTTGAAGGGAACAGCGTCGTTGTGCCATTACACAGAAACGCTCACGACAAGAAGTCGAAAGCAAACTGAACTAAGTCGGTATCTTTGCATGTCAACAAACACCTGACTGCGCAGCCGACGAGTGAAGCCTGGCCCACATTTACTGACTTTGAACGGACCTGCTGCACCGCCCTGCAGAACTCCAGATACTCATCACACACATGCGCGGAATACCCCGGATTGTTCTTTATCGGTGTTCTCTGTCATGATCCACCTGCTTTCAAATAAAAAACAATTTCAATGTCAGCGGACAAGAGCTGAGGCGTCATCAGGAAAGTTTTATGTATCTTAGTACGGATAATGTCCTCCCATTCTTATGGGAAATAATCCTGCTTTTGGTGTTTTTATGATGGCAATGGCGACCACCAACTCACAGGAGTTCACGTGGGTGTATATCTGATAAATAACCTGTATTTGTATAGCGCTTTTCTAGTCCCTAAGGACCCCAAAGCGCTGTACACAACCAGTCATCCACCCATTCACACACTGGTGATGGCAAGCTACATTGTAGCCACAGCCACCCTGGGGCGCACTGACAGAGGCGAGGCTGCCGGACACTGGCGCCACCGGGCCCTCTGACCACCACCAGCAAGCCGGGGCTCGAACCGGCAACCTTGTGATTACAAATTGAGCCACGATCGATAACTATGAAGGGAAATAATATGAAATAATAGTCTTTTATTATAGAAATTGCACTTTCTCTTGATTGGCAGTGACATTTTCCTCTAAGAGGGACAAGAAGACTCAAACCATGGCAAAAAAAAAAAAAAAAAAAGCCCCCCAAAGTATAACAGAACCTCACAACATCCTCAGTACAGGAGTAAATGGTTCAGGATTAACTTTAACTGAGTTATGTTACATCCCCAAAACTACCCTGCAGTGTCATTTGGGTGTTGTATCATGGATATGTGGTTGTTTTTTTGTTTTTAGATCGATTCAGGTTTCATGTTTCTGCTATCATACATCTTAAGGATGATGTATTTAAACCCTCTATTTACAGGAATTGTAGGTGTGTTAATATTTCAGTAGGACCACTATCTGAAAATATTAAAGTCTGGAGATCACACCTCCCCACTCTTCCATATTTGTTTATCTTTTATATAGTTGTTTATTATCAACGAAACGTTCAACTTTAACTGCCACCACATATTCCATAAATATTCCCAGTTATCCTGACTTATGCCTCATTTTTGCATTTTTTTTTATTTGATGCCAATTACGTGTATCACATTTCTCATATAAATACCCACACATATGTACAGGTGCCCTTCTGTTATGTCAGCTACTATAATGAGGTGAAGAGGTGATGTGGACTAGCAATGGTATTTTTAAACTGAACTTCAATGTTTTATTTCTTTAACAAATCAACATGATGGGAAACCCAAAAACATGAAATTAACATACACAGCTGTCTTATTCAAGAGAGAACCTGAAACAGTTACATCACCAAAACTTGTGGCCACCAGCCTGCAGACATTCAGCTTCAATAAAACATTTAAAAAAACAAAAACAACAACAAAAAAAAAACTTCAGTAGTGAAAATGGTTAATATTTATTTATAAAAATACAACATGTTACATTTAATATACATGATTATTGTTGCAGGCTGAAACCAAACGTCTCTAATTAGTCTCATCAAAGTGAGCTGCAAAAATTTTTGCTATTCTCTCCGTCTCTTTCTTCATGGATGACGGTGACATGTTGGGACGCTGCCGAGGGCCTCTGGGAGGTGGGGCGCTGTGAACCGATGAGTTCTGGTCCTGAAAACATGAAGCGTTAAAGTAAAAAAAAACAAACAAAAAAAACAAAACAAAAAAAAAAAAAACCCACAAGTTCTGAACTGCTAGCACACAGTGTACCAAGACAGCTTAGTTGCAGGGGAGGCTGAAGACAAATAAGTTAATTGATCTGAATCTTTTTTTGTGATTATATGACTCACAATTCACACACAACAAACCTTTGTTTGGTTAGCCTTCATGTTGTGAGACTGTCAGCTGCATGTATCAGCAACAAATGGCATGCCTGAACTAGTTTTTTTGAAAGGTCTCGTCATCATGCAGGGAGGAGAGGTGGTGCCAACAGTCACACCACCTCTCCAAATAAGTTCTAACTCTCAACTTCTCTGTTTTATTGTGCTCTTCAAAAAGTTGTAAAATTAAAAAACAGGAGTGACAGTCATCTCCATTGATTCTTCTTTTTTGCATGTGACAGCATCTTATTGTATTGTACTGCAGTATTATATTGTGTTGTATATAAGACTTTTATTTTATTTTTATCTTTATATTGTTTTAGTGTACACTGAGGGCCGTGGGACCGTTTCAATTTCAAATTCTTGCGTATGGAATGTACATATGGTTTTTGACAATAAAGCTGTATTTGATTTATTATTTTTGTTTGTTTTAAATTGCATTAAAATGATCAATTACATTAGAAGAGAGATCCAATCAGTGGTTTTAGAATTCATACTTTTTACTTAATCACATCCAAAGTTTGCAAAAATACAAAAATGTGTTGTTGGTTTAAAAAACAAAACAAAAAAACCCCAACATTTAAATGCTGGGCAAACACTGTGAATGAGATCAGAGAAAGTCAACCTGTTAGTGCTGCAGAACTGAGTGTTAAATTACACCGAATGTCAGTCTGGCATCACGCACATCACACATCATGCGAAAGATTATTCATAACACTGTGTGTACAGAAGGTTGGGCAAGTATATTTGCAAAACCATTAAATTATGCAAACATGAACAGATACATCAAAGGTAAAGGTTAATCTCTAACACCACTGTAAAAGTAACAGGAGTGGAGAGAGTGAACATATAAGCAGGCGTGACGGCCAAAAGCACTGCCCGTGGACAAACACTCACCGGGTTGCTGGATGCCTGGGAGAACGTGGGTGCTAAACGTATAGCTCTCATCGACGCCTCCAGTTGGTGGGAGGGGAGGAAGAAGTTTAGAACCTCTGCAGGAACAGAGCTTAATGGATAAAGTTAAAGAAAACACGTTCTCAGTGTGTTTTGAGGCAGTTACAACTGAAGAGGAGGGGAACTGTGTTTAAACACTCCCCAAAAACATGAAAGTAAATGTTCAGAAAAACAAAACAAAAAAAATATCTGTTTGACCTCCACGGGAAAACTATATTAAGGGGAAGCGCATCTGAAGGTTGCCGGTTCGATCCCCGGGCTCTCAGTCCTGGTCGTTGTGTCCTTGGGCAAGACACTTCACCTACCGCCTACTGGTGATGGCCAGAGGGGCCGATGGCGCGATATGGCAGCCTCGCTTCTGTCAGTCTGCCCCAGGGCAGCTGTGGTTACAACTGTAGCTTGCCTCCATGAGTGTGTGAATGTGAGAGTGAATGAATAGTGGAATTGTAAAGCGCTTTGAGTGCCTTGAAAAGTGCTATATAAATCTAATCCATTATTATTATTCATTATTACACAGACTGTGAGCAACCACATGGGATTTAGTGTGTGTGAGTTTATGTTCAGCCTGCTCAGCAGGAACGTTTTCGCACTTCCACCTGTCAGTCTCCTTATGTCTAGATTGTTGAGATGAATGTTGAAATAAAACCCTAAAGACGCCACACAAGATGAAGCATTTACACACCTAACACAAGTTTTATAATGAATCACTGATTTGAACTGGCTCAGAAAAGCAAAAACCAACAGCATAACCTAACGGCCACAAATGAATCATGAAACACATTTAAAGATACCGTTGGAGGTGTGGCTCGTCTGAGGAGGCGGAAACACTGTGGGTGTCTGTGGTGTGCTGTTTGGCTGGTGATGAATCTGTGTCATGTGACCTCTTGTTAGGGCTGTTTAGTTCTTGTTGTTGTCTTTCACCTCCAGCATGTTGCGACGTTTCATCACCTCTCTCCAGATCTGAAGCATCTCCTGTGGAACCATTTAAGCTGCAGTCGTCTTCACTTTCCTCTTCCCTGTGCTTCCCACTGGGGTGACCCGATTCCATATCTACCAGCAGTTCCTTCTTGCCCTCATCTTCACTCAGGTCCAGGTGCTCTGGTCCCTCCAGGCTCTCCAGAGAGGCCAATTCAGGATCTGACAAGATGCTGGTCCAGGGACTGGTTTTGTCTGTTAATGAGGTCACCTCATTTAAAGGCCTCAGCTTCACTACAACCTCCTCATAATCCTCATCTGTCTGCTCATCCACATCATCGTCCTCTTCCTCTCTGCAACCTGTTTCTTCTTCATCACTCTCAGTCATTTTAGCCTTGCCACTTCGTCTGTCCTTTTCTTCCTCAGGCTCAGAGTCTGTGAGGTCCTCAGACACTTCTGCTGGTGTAAATGACAGAGGAGACGTGACTTCTGGGGAACAATGTGAAACTCTGTGAGGACTGGACGATCTCTCAGTGATTGCTTGTGTATTGCTGTCTCCAACAGGTGACACTGTTGAGCTACTCTGTGGGTTTGAAGGAATTGTTTCCAAGCGGTGTCGTTGTAGACCTGTGTAAAGAGACAGACAAAGTTTGAAGGGTTTGAGAAACACACATGCATGCAACATGTGTCTAAACCCAAAGCTGAATCTTTTTAGTTTTGTCTGGCTCACACAGAAGAAGTTAATAACATAAATGTAATTTGCATATAAAATAAATATAATGGGATATGAGAAAAACTGTACAATGAGCTCATTTAAATAACAAGCAGCAGAAGACTGTCAGTCTGCCCCAGGGCAGCTGTGACTACAACTGTAGCTGCCTCCACCAGTGTGTGAATGTGAGAGTGAATGAATAGTGGAATTGTAAAGCGCTTTGAGGGCCCGAAAAGTGCTATATAAATGCAATCCATTATTATTATTATTATTATTATTATAATAAATGGACTGGTTCTTATATAGGGCTTTTCTATTCTGAGCACTCAAAGCGCTTTACACAACTCGTTCATTCACCCAATCACACAAGCACTTTTCTCTTTTCTTAAGTTTTTTAGTTCTGTCTAACTAACATTCATACACACATCCACACTCCGATGGATGCATTGGAGAGCAAGCTGGGGTTAGCATCTTGCCTAAGGTTATTTGGCATGCAGACTGGAGTAGGGCTGGGCCATATTATACCGTTCACGGTAATACCGGTATAATGTTAGGCAACGATAGGAAAATGAAATATCGCGATAGAATGGGAGTAAAACGCGCATGCGCAGTGCCTTTGTTTTCATACGCACATGGCCGATTGTTGAGTGAAACAGATGAACCAGAATTGGTTTGTAAAAATGGTGCAACTTCCGTGATGTGGAACTGGTTTGGTGTTTGTCCGTCAGATACACAACAAAGCACATTTTTTTGCAGAACATGCAAGCGGCCGTTGTTATTGTCGTATTTGTCGGACTAAGATGCTCTTAAATCTGGGAGTAATCTGGGTCCTAAACTCCGTATACTTCAGGTCAAACAACACTGCAGCATCACTTAGAGTTAAAAACTGTCTAAATTCTTTCATCTTTAATAAAACGATCAGCATTGCTGCTTTACCAGGTGTAACTATAAAGTTTAACTTCCAGGCATCCATGAAAACAAAAGTTATTACATTTAACGGAGTTAGAAGTTAGCAGGAAGCTAGCGGAAGTTAGCTCGCTAGTTTCGCTAGTTACCTAAGCATGATATTGCATGTTCTGACTGAGAGATTTCTGAAAAAAATCAAACGTACAGCTCTGCTATCACTTCCAACATAAATGAAGACAGGAAACTAAACAGCAGTGACGTTTGTAGGGTTACTGAAGTTGGGCTAGCTGGTATATAATGATGTGCTACGTGATCGCTAGCGACACAGCTATGTTAGCATAACATAAACAGTGAAGCTGGAGGACGAACACTAACACTTTTCCACTTATAAAAGTTAACGTGAAGGTTTTTCATGGTTAGAGACAAATGCAATCGCATGGCAGGATGCTGTAAACGGACCAAACTTCAGTCAGGAGAACAACTGAGATAATCCATCCACAATACGAGGTTAGTCATTAATATACTGCAACAACATGGGAATAGAGCAGCTGCCAGAGAATTCAACATTAATGAATCAATGGTACAGAAGTGGAGGAAGCAAGAAGAATGAGTTTAATAAAGTTTGATTTATCTGACTGCTTTGTTTCGCTTAATGTGCCTTATAATCCCGTGCACCTTATGGTCCGAAAAATGCGTACTGCACACTGCAGTTTAATGTTGCAAAGCACCTCTTTTTAAACTTCAGTGGATATTATACATGGTTATGCTCAGGATATGTCAGCCCATTTCTACTGGAAATGCCTTTTGGTTAAACTTTCAGCAAGGAATTTGCATTTGCACTGTTACATTTTTATAAAGCTTTAATGTACATAAAAACCAGCTTCTTGTTTAAGTGAAAATAAATGGAAGGTTGTCTTTTTGCGCTAGTAATGTTGTGGAGTTGTATTTTGTCTCGCATCAATTATATCGTCGGTTATATCGTTATCGCAAATTTTCAAATATATATCGTGATAAATATTTTTGGCCATATCGCCCTGCTCTAGACTGGAGCATACTAGGACCGAACCACCAACCTTCTGGTTAGGAGGTGACCTGCTCTACCAACTCTGCCAACTATGCATAAAAAAGCAAAACAAGAGAAATTAATAAAAAGCAGATTTAAAAAGTTTTGTTTTTAACTGGCTTTTAAAAGAGTCCACCGATCTTAAGTCTTGAGTCTGTGGGCCACTAAACAGAAGAATCTGTCTCCTTTTGTTTTCAGCTTAGTATTGGGCACCATCAGCAGGCCCTGGTCACAGAACCTCAGGGGCCTGCCATAGACATATGTTAGTGAAAGCCCTCTGGTATAACCTGGTGTCTGTCTGTGAAAAGCTCTCCAAGTTTGCCAAAGAACCAAGAGGTTCTAATTATTTCATTTTTCTCTTGATTTAGCTGAAGAGAACTGCCTGCCATCCACTGTTTAACAGTGTCTAGGCACTTCAATAAACTGCTAAGTTTTCAAATTTCATTTGGGTGAAATGAGGTGTAGAACCAATTATCATCTGCAGAGCAGAGATAAGAGATGCCCTTAAAGGTTGACAGAATGTGCCCAAGGGGGACCAAATACAATAAAAACAGCAGAGGCCCCAAAACAGAAACCTTGAGGTACACCAAAATGAACTGGATAAGGGGAGATCTGTGCTTTGAAGTAGCTACAGAAAATGATCTGTCAGACAGGTATGAAGAGAATCCCTCCAACCAGATACTGATATACCAACCTAGTACTTCAGCCTATTAAGCAGAATGAAACGTTCAGCTGTATCAAAAACTGAGGTAAGGTCCAACCTGAGCAGCAGAGAACAGTTTCCCCTGTTGCTCGGCCTCAAAATGTCATGTGATACTCTCAGAAGAGCCGTTTCAATTCAATGAAATCTACAAAAACCTGATTGAAAGTGGTCAAGAATGCTGTGCTGATCCAGAGCAGCAGTTAACTGGTTGACCACAACGTCCTCTAGGACCTTAGCAGTAAATGGATGAACTCACCACTGATGATGTTGTGGACTTCTCCGACTAACTGGTTTGACTTTAGTAGAAGCTGAGATGAGCTGTACTCCGAGTCCCTCCGTTTCTCATGTTTATTGTGACTTTCCTGCTCTGGCATAGGTGGGAATGTAGGAGTTGAAAGTTTGCGGCTGAAATATTTCTGAATGTTGTCAAGCTCGCTCAGTTTTTTCCTGTAAGAAAAGAAACAAAGCTCAGGCTCTGCATCAGTCATAAATGGTTAAACAATGCAGTGTCCATAAACTGGTACCTGAGTGCTGAGAACAGGATCGAGCTGGAAGGATTGATGTCACCTGCACTGCTGCTGTGAAAGGACTGAGACGCTGTTTGCTCCTGCAGACTTTGATGGTACAGGCGTACATTGTCCATGTGCTCAGAATGACGGTCACTCTCACTGGACCTGCAGCAGTCATTACAATAACATATAAATACAGTTGCAGACTTTATATTGTAGCATGTGGCAATGAATAAAACTATGCAAGGACCGGTTCTGCAAAGCACCAGTTCTGTGCCAATACCAATGTTTAAAATAATCTGATAGCAGACGCTTGTGTTCTTTTGTTTTGTTGACATTTTGTGACAGGAAAACGAATTAATCCCCATTGCACAAACACAGTATTATACACAGTACTTACACTACACTCATTTATTTGTATTTTGTTTCCAAAGGGGTCAGACTTGTAATTTTTTGAAGTGGTCTTGTGCAATAGTTCTCCAGACTTTCTGAAGGTTTTTGGAGGACATTGGCTGCTTTAAACTCATTTTCAGTCCATATCATTTTCAGAGACCAGTGTTTTTTTAATTTTATTTTTGTAAAATATTATTTTATTTTACACAAGAAGTGGAAACTAAACTAAACTGTGTCACCAATGTTAAAACTGTTTTTTTGCCTAAATGCTTAATTGTTTGTTTCCAGATTTATACGTTTCAACAAATCGCTGCACATATTTCTGATTTTCATGGCAAAATACAAAGAAATGAGGGGAGGCTTAAGGCTTACTTACTTACTGTAGATATACAAAAACCTGCCCTAATGTTTTTCAGTCCTCAATGTGTCTAAACTAAGTGATACACATTTATGAGACTGGATCTCAGGAATAAGGACCACAAAAATGATGAAACACAGCTGATGAACATCTTCCATTGCCTTACTGGCTGCAAATATTCTAACAGATGATCGGCACAACCATGGTGTGAATAAAAACCTTTCAGAGAACAGCCTGTCCGTGTGGTCGGGTGATGAGATCTTCTGCTCAGGGAACCTGCTGATGTGAGAGGGAAAGCTGCTGTATGTGGCTGTAGTCTGGTAGCTGAGAGGAAAGGCCTGGAACAAACCCTGCCAGACAAACACCTTCTGGTTTGTTTCAAATTTTGAGAAAGCCATCAAGAGTAAAAAAATCTGTTCAAGCAGTCTGAGTTCTCTCACCAATGAGTTTTTGGCAGCTTCTTCACTCACAGATAGTCTCTGCCAGCGTAAATCTTGGACCCCCTTCAGTGGAGTGATGGACACTTTAAGCTGGCCGTGACACTGGCCGCCAAAGTCTGTGATGTTGTACCAACCGCACACTGATGGGAAGCCACAGACTAAAGGGGACAGGTCTACAGAGGCAAATCCAATCACCCTGTCCAGCTCTATGGAAGCAAAATGAAAATGAATAAATTAATCCTTCAAAAACATTAAAGCAACACAAACAACGGGGTGAAACAGCTCCTGTACCTCCTTTATGCCAGACTTTAAACACAAGGGATTGTTGTGGATCAACCAGGAGCTGCTTTGATAGCCTGGAAATTTGAAACAAACACATTAGCCTGATGTTTGATCAGTAGGTTATTTAAGTTGAGGTCTGTGAAGTTATTCAACCTGCACTCGTGCTGATGGTCCCACACAGGGGAGTCTGTGTTAGCTATCACAGCCGTGGACACTGGTTCAGCAGAGTCAGCAGTGGCGTATGAAACACAGCAACATGGCATCCCTTCACTGCGTTCTGCGAGGGGACAGCCTGATGGAAAAGACAAACATGTTGTTGTTAGTGAACTGTACGTTTTGTTTCTGTTTTGCTTTCTTTTTTTTTAGAAAAAAAAAAGGCACAAGACATCAGGTCACACCTTTCAGGTTCAGGTGCATGGCCCGATCCACTGTGACTGTCACAGGGAAAGATTCATCTGTACTCTGTTCCGTGTGCTGCACAGATGAGATGTCTGGAGTGGCTCTGGAGGATTTATACTTGTGTTTGCTCTGTGCTGATGATTTTCTGAGTGTAGATGGAGAAAGGACTTGATCTCTTTCTTCCATGTCCTCTGATACCAGTTCTTCCTGACTGTCAGAGTCCACCTGAGTCTCAGCTCCAGTAGGTATTTCTCCTGGATCTGAACCGCCTGTCAAGGTGATGTGTACCCTGAGAGCTGCTCCTTGTAGATCTGCTGCTGAGCGCCTGAACAGAGGGTACACTCCTGTGAAAATACAAAATTTATTACACTCTGAAATATGGAGACGATTTTACTAAAGCATTGCTGAGCAGTTATTTCATACCACTTAGCGTCAGCTTCTGCTTGGAAGTCTTTGCAAGCGAGGACAGATCGACGAATGCTGAGCCCACCAGTCGGTCTGTGTCACTGGGCCTTCTGGTTTTATTTTTCTTAAAGGCAACCCACACCTGCACCTCCAGCTTCTCCTCCCTTAGATACCACATTAAAGGCTGCGTACGTCTCAGTTCAACAGTCCTACTTCCTTCAAAACTCACTGTGGCCTTGTCTTCCCCTGCGCCTTCATCAGCAGATGGGTGTTTCAGGTGAGAACAGAAGGCGTCTCGGTCATAGAACTTGTACCTGATGTAGCAGTAGGTGGAGCGCAGCAGCTCACTGTGCCCAGGTAGCAGCAAACAGTGGATGGGTAGCCACACTCTAGGCATGGTAAAGGTCAGCGAGAGTTTTCTCATGCTCTCTTCAAACAGTTCTTCTTCATCCTGCATCATGGAACTGTCAGTCAGGGTATTTTCCCAGCCTAAACCCTGAGCAGCTTTAATGACCCTTTCTCTATCAGAGTGGTGAGCGAAGCTAATGGAAAGCTCTAGGCCTCCGACCAAGATGTGCTGGTGCTGAGAAGAACTTGCTTCAAGACTTATATAAACTCCAAACCAGCCAGAAATACCTACATATGTGGAAAAAGAAAAACTCTGACAAAGTCTTAACAAAAAATAACTGCTTTAACTATTTTAAGCCCAACATACCTGTTCTTTTGTTGATGAGCTCAGACAGAGGTATTTTCACAGTCCCCAACATTAAATCTTTAGATTTGGAAACGTTCACACCTACAAAAGAAAAAAAAAAAAAAAAAAAAAGGACAATATTAGAAACAAATACTGCTAATAAAATTTTTACACAATAATGTTTCAAAAATTTTAAATACATGTTTGTTTGTTTTTTAACTTGACATTATGCTGCCAAAAAGCAAAGGTATCCTCCAATGTCCCATCCTGGATCAGCTCTTTTACAAACTTTTCCAACGCATTGATGTTTATCTCACTGTTAAATGGTGTATAACGAAAAATATTCACAAACTAGGGCTAACATTCATGACGATTCTTAATATCTAGATCAGTCAGTTATTGCACGGGTGTATATGATATAATATTAAAAAAAAAAACTATGACAATTTCTTTAAGGCTCCACTGATGGGTAAAGAAAAGATAAATAAAAAGTAAAATAAATGATTAATGGTCTCAAGTTAAACATAATCAGAAAACTGTAACATAATATACTTTAGGCAAGTTAAATGTAAGAGTAACCTCATTTCACAAAGAGTGCACTGAGCTCACTTAAACTTTTACGATTGTCTCGGTTCCACACAGTGAAGACAGCAGAAGCCTGTTCCAGCTGCTCAGCAAGGCTGAAGGTTTCTCCGCTGCTGGTCTGAGCAAGCAGATCACAGGACACCTCCATGTGGTGGTCGAACTCGGGGCAGAAAGCCTTTGCTGCTGTGCGGGTGCACCTCCTTTCACTCTCGGGCAAGAAAGAAAGCTGGACTGTGATGAAAGTGTTCAAACCAACGCCGACAAAGTAGCTGAACCTCTCATCTTGTTCTGATAATATCCTGAAATAGCAGAGGCAGTATTTCTAAATACTAATTTGGGCATTATGGTTTCAATACACATAAAGAAGAAATGAGCGAATACTTTTATTTTGATCAGATGAAATTTGCCACCAATCTCAGAATGAACAAAAATAAAACAGCAGAGTCTCAACAACTGTAGATTTGGTGCACATCATCAGCTCTTAATCCTACATCCTAACCCAAATATTTTTATCAAAGTGAGCAGGTGTACAGAAAATCTGTTCTAATTAATGAGCTTTATCATACATAGATGAAATAAAAAAGGCAAATTGTCCAGAGGTCAGTAATAGTGATGTACCTTGCGGCAGCCTTCAGACCACATGCTCTGTGCACTTGAACCACGAGTGTCACAACTCGAGAGGCAGCTCCTCTTCCAGTGTGTCCTTCAGGTCTCACAGGCCTGTGCTTGTATCGAATGCAAACATCTAACAGTCCTACAAAAACAAAAGCAATAACATTCAGATACGGCCTGTATCTATATATTCCTATTAGCATGCGTGCATAATTATGTGTGTATACCTGAAGGCTGAGGTTGGTGTACTGTGGGACTCTCTGTCCTGGGAATCAGGGGCAGAGAGAACATCTGAGCCTCATCAGGAGTTTGCCTCTGCATGGTAACCATGGCACACAGCTTGGACAGTGGAAGCATTCCTCTGGCCACGAGCTGATCTCTCACATTTGGATAGTAATATCTACAGAGAGACATTATATTGATCACAAAAAGAAAACAAGTTGAGCCAGTTACAATTAAGACTGATTACTTTCACATAAATTCTGATTTAAGTTAGTGGATCTCAAAATTCTGTCTGGCATGCCCCCACTACACCTGGTTGTCTGTACACACACATGCAGCTTGAGAATCACTTCACTAAAGACACTAAAGAGTAATTCTGCAGACCTGTATATCATTACCGTATGCACAACTGAGCATTTAGAAATAAAGTATTTTCCTTAACAGGATACAGTGTGATACTCACTGATTAAAAACATACAAAATGCACTAGATTTATGTAATGAAACAAAATTTACAAAAGCTGCCAAGGAAGTAAAGTTTTCTGTGCTCCTTGTACCTAATGAAACTTTAAGTAAAGTTTAAAACCTATTTTTACAGAGGGCACTTCAGCTAAAACAGGAAACCAAAACATTACCATTCCTGGGGTAAAAATATTAGGCTTATAATCAGCATTTTAACTGTGGTAAACATCATTTCATTATTTTATTAAAGTTTAAATGATACATGGATGACATAACAGCATCCACAAACCTGCACCACACTTCAAACTGGATGCCTCCACCGCTGCTGAGACCTTGACTTGAGAGAGAGCTGAGTAGCAGCCTCTGGACAGGAACTCCTTCAGGAGCCAGGAGCACATGAGTCTCTGTGTGACCAAACACCGGGTCAGGAACACAGAGCGTTGTGGTGGTACGAAATGGTTTCAGGTTCACAGCTGTTGGGATGTGATTAAGCTTGGAATGATTCAGAGGGAATAGAAACATCTTATGATGAAGATTTGAAATGATTAGGTGGCCTTACTGCTCTCTATGAGGTTTTGGTCCATGTCTGCAGCAGAGTTGCCCTCCTGACAGGGGAAGCTGTACTGGATGTAGCAGTCTGCCTCACCCCACACTGTGGACTGCAGAGGAGTCATCCCACTGACCCTCTCCACCCTTACCACAAAAACATGCTCTCTCATAGATTCTACATGTGCTGCAGTCACCTGAGGGAGCAGAGCAGTTAATGTTTGTTTGTTTTCATACCAACACATTAGAGAAAGAAAGGGAACAAACAAGTTGTGTTGAAGTTTGGTGTTAACGTTTTCATGAATATTTATTCTACCAAGTCACATTCATGAGTTGTGAGGTTTTAAGGATCTAAATTAACAAAAAACAACAACAACAAAAAAGCATTGCAGCGAGTTTCCATAAAAACTCAATAGGGACAAATGTAAATTGTGCAGATTTATTTATATTTATATTTTGGTCTGTATTGTGTGCCAGCACATATTTAAAGTGGAATTTTCTCTATACTTTCTATTAAAATAAAATAAAAAAAACTGCCAGACTAATCTATTTGACAAGTATTATGCAGCCAATGGTAACACCAACCTTTGTTTGTGAATGTGGATGGTGATCAAGCAGATGAACTGGTCTCACAAGATGAGGCAACGAGTCATATTCTTCATCTCTCGTACGCTGGAGGGAAACGATCTGCTCTGATTGGCCCATAGCCAAAACAACCCTGAGGTTTCCTTTACAGCTCCCTGAGAACACATCAATGACAGGCATGTAGCAGTCCACCCCTAAAACAGGGTACTGCGCCTGCAGGAGGAGGTGGGTGATCTTTGGATCCCTGAAGGGGACAGACATATTTTAGTAAACATGTTAGTATGTTCTATACTTTGTCATATATTTTAGGAATCCACTTAGTGACTAGAATGTAGGGTAACTGCCTTTTACAATACATTCTTGGTGTATGTAAACCTGGGATACTAAAAGTTTTCACTGCTCTTCCCTCTCAGATATTATTATTGTGATTCCAATTTATAGGACTGTCAGCTAAATAACAATTACAATTGTTAATCAGTGGATAACGTTCTCAAAGCGTTGGTATATGAACAGTCAAAAAAACTAAACATCAAAATATAATTCCCAGGCACAAATGGTGTAGCATTCACATTTAACTAATTCCTTCAGTCAAAAACTCAGAGATACTTTTTGCAAACAAATAAATGGTCAGCTGACCAGCTAGCAACTGTAATATTTCATAATTATCCTATATTATTGTTTACCTATCTTACCTGAATGACATGTAGAACTGATGAAGAGGCAATTTAACTAGGCCAAGGAGTCGATCCTGCCCTGAGCTTCTAGTCTTCTGCCACACTTCTATGACCATCATATTATTCTTCATCCTCTCCAGCAGCTTAGCTGTTAAGGCCACAGGTGTCACCTAAAACAGAGAAATGTAAAGAGTGTATTTAGATCAAGCTGCAGGCACTGAGAAATCATCAATGATCCCGACAACTAAAAATGCCAGACTAAAAAAAAGGATTAAAGCCTGGAACATAAAACAGTTTTAAAGATAATAATAATAGTAATAATAAGTAATAATTATAATTATAATATTATAATAATAATTATATTATTATTACTACATTTAATTAATCTACATTTACTTTTCACTAATTCTGAAGTGTCTGTTTGTTGCATCCATGTAGTTTTAATTGATTCAACAAACAGCTTCCAAATCTGGTAGCTTCTGGAATAAACAAATAAACAAAACGCCTGCCAGGTAAAACAGACTAATGTATGCATTGATTTTTATGTCAGATGCCTTTACTGAAGGAACCCCAAGAGGATTTGTTTCTCCTCCTGGTCTCCAACCAGGGATTTTTCCCATGATAGACAAACAGATAAACCACTACTCTGTGAAGCCACAGAATAATTTCTAATGCTAGTTTATGCTAATTTATTCTTATGTTAATTTTACTACTAGTTTCTTGTAGAATAGCACAGTATCACGTACATAAATAAAATATTAAAAAAACCATGTAACAATATGTAAAGCTTTTAAAACAACAGTCAAAAATAAAAAACTCATAATGCTCCCATATACTCCTTTATTACAAAAAACAGCTTTGTGCAAACTCTTTGTAGATCCAGAAAAAAGACTTAAGAGAAAAAGTAAGTTTTATGTCTTTTGTTTTGTGGATTCAGTTTGCAAAAACATTATAGTAATTTCCCTTCATAAATAAGATCATTCCAATGACGTACAAAGCCAGGCAGCAAACTTTAAATGTGGTGAGAATAATGGACCTGCAGCACTTACCTGAACAAAGTTAAACGTAGGGTTTGGCTGACCCCAGCTGACAACAGATCTTGCCGGCTCATCACACCAAAACAGTTTACAGTTCAAATAAACATTCGGAGCCTGCAGAGGCCCACAGTTGAAGTTCTTCCCATCTGGTACCATGAGTAAGGCATGCAGCAGGGCCTCAGGTTCCTCCTCCACCTGCTGCCACGATTTAGGGGGAGATGTTTGATAGCCGGAAATAGGAGCAGGTTCCCTGGAGGGTCTCTGAGGTGTCCAAACATTCAGCCTGGCTTCTTCAAAAGAACTAGCCGGTAACTCCTCTCTGCCATTGGTAGCATGCTGGGTTCTGAGGCTCACCTGTCTCTCAGGACTTTGTGACGGTGACATGTCTCTCCAAGTCACCTTGCTTTTACTTTTTTCAGAGGAGAAACCTTTACTGTGTGCTCCAAGTTCTAGTGAAACCTGCAAAACACATCAACATTACTTCTGTGACAGTTGCTTCCAAACATTACTTCCTGAGTAAAAGAAGCAAGCCAATGAAAATATATTGCCTTGAGAGGTCCAAACTCCCATGTTTCACTGTTGCCTTCTCTCTGAACAGGCAACACGACAGACTGACTCAGCTGCTCGTTCTGCAGCAGACTGCGCAATGGATGAATTGCCTTACCAATGGCAACAGGCTGCAACACAGGATATAGTGATTTAACACATAGTACACCCAAGCATTTAAAAGAAAACAGCAATGATCTTTTTTTATATTTAATGGAATCACAGCCATGTGTTTGTAGAACATGTTAGAAATACAATAACAGACTCTTCAATATTTTAATCACACTTGTGTTATTGTCTGAAAATGTGTATGTCAAAAATATTTTAACTTCAAAACAACCAGTTAATTAAAAATAATCATAACGTAAAGCCTTTGTTAAGAAAAACAGTAGCTCACATATCATGAAATAATTGACAAATTTCAACAAAATCAAATTACTAATAGTCAGCCTGAAGATACTTACTTTCCTTTGGTCACTCTTTCGTGAGTAAATCTTGAAAATCAGATCAGTTCTCCACCACTGTTCAACTGTGGCTGTACTGAAGTTGACAGGAAACACAGAGAGATGATGGAAGTTCACCACTAAAAAACATAATGTTTGTCAGTCACAAACCTGAAGCACCACAAGCAGCACTTTTCACTTGGGATGATTTCATTAAAGCAGATTCTCAATGGTCATACCTCTTCCTGTGACTTTACTGGAAACAACTCTGGTCACTTCCCCATCTCGGCTTGCCTTACTGCGATCATGTCGATTTGAAGTCACTGGGAACGAATACTCAACAAAATATGTACTAAAAGAAGAAAATGACATACGGTTTTGTCCCTAAAAGTTTGTATTTTTTATAACAAAGTCAGTGATTTGCATCATCATCATTATTATTATTATTATCGTTATAATTATTATTAGCATTATGATCAACAAGATTTTAAATGTTTTCCTAACCATTTCCTGGCAATTAATGGCCGAAGTGGTTTTCCTTTATTTGAGGTTTTTCTGGGTGTTGTGGGTGAGCTGCCAGCTGGTACAGTCAGAGACTCAATCGTCACTCTTGCCAGCCGCACCGAACTCAGCAAAGTCAGCTGCTCTGCACTCAGGAGAAAATGGATATTCCCACCATCTCCTGACCGCTGATTCTCTGAATTGTGGCTGGACACAGAAAAACACAGTTCCCAACCATTTCATGCATCTAAGAACAACCTGAGCCTCTGAAAGAAGCTCTAGCTCTGACTTAAAAAGAATACGTAAAGGCCCTCACCCTTCACTAATCTTGGGTGCAGACTCAGTCAGCTTTTTTGCCTGATTTTTACTTGAAGACACGATCCCTTGGCACTCCTCCTCAGTGTCAGCTAATGTGGTACCTGTAATCTGAAAGAATGACAGTTATACTAGAAAATCTGTTAAACTGACAAAGCTTACTTTACCAAAATTTAAAAAAACAAACATATAAAAGTCATCTAGTTACAGGAGTTTTGTAGAACAAATTTTCCAGCAAGCTCTGATCATACTGTGGATCATTGAGCTCGCTATCGCTACAGACACTGCTATGACCAGAAAGAGAATCAGGGCAGGGGCCTTGTCCATCCCAGAGAGGAAAAGCAGAAGTAGAGCTTTAAAGAAAAGAGAAAAAAAGGGAAAACTTTAAGTAAAAATACAACATCGTACATCTGCATCTGGATATAAATTCAAACATGGATACCTGCCAAGTACCAGATCCACAGCTCTGTTGTCTATGTCAGCAGGTCCGTCCAAGCCACTGTCTGAGATTACAGTGACATCATCAGAGTGCTTCAGAGTTAAATCAGTGTGAAGGATATTTTCAAGAAACATCCCAGAAGGAGAAGACAAGGGCCTGCAAAGAAAAGAAGAAAGTCTTACAGAAAGTGAATTGGTAAGAGAGAGGAAGCACTATTTTTTTTCAACACTAACTTTGGCAGAGGTTGGATGTTATCCTTTGGTAGAAGCAGTGGAGTATCTTTCAGAGCCGCCGCACTATCGGTGTCAGATTTCAAAGCTGATATAACCATTGCATTTCTGAGTTTGTTTCCACGGTCGAGAATAACTGAGATGAAAGAAATAAAATTTCAAAATATAGATATGCGTTTCTGCAAACTGATAATGCATGGATGCTTAAACAAACCTGAAATGATATCATTAGTTGGTTGATTTAAAGGATTCACAGCTGTTTGACTGTTCTGAGATCTGTTTGTTGTTGGCATCTGATTTTCAAGCGTCTCTTCTTCGTCCCTCTGTGCATTTTGGAAATATAAGTGGTCCTTCCCTCTGAAAATATTATAGCAACGAATAAAGTAAGATCACTGTCCTCTGATTTAAAAATGGCACTGCGTATGCCAAGATATGAGATGCTGTGCAGGTGTTTGAATTCAACTCTAAACCTTGGTGTGTTTCCGCCACTGCTCTCGGCTGATTCTTTCCCGTTGTTGGCTGAAAGCAACCTGTGCTGTGAGGGCACGGTCATTGGGGTGACTTGTCGTCGCTCGGTGCTGAGGTCTGTGTGGGGACCGGAGCCGCTGCTGTCATAAGCTTCTGTCAGTGGCTCCAAACTAAGAGCTACCTGATGAGGGGTGTAAGAAAAAGCTTAGATGTGGACTGTCCTCAATGTCACAAACTGAGTG
This sequence comes from Rhamphochromis longiceps, assembly GCF_057381845.1. NCBI lineage: Eukaryota > Metazoa > Chordata > Actinopteri > Cichliformes > Cichlidae > Rhamphochromis > Rhamphochromis longiceps. The sequence goes on from NC_140570.1 coordinate 30,799,099, forward strand.
AGCAAAGCCCAATTTCAATACAGCCAATAATACTCAGATCCAAATAAGCACTTGGCAAGTAAATATGATTTTAAGTCTACACTCACCTGTAGCTCTCCCAGCTTTTCAGACGTTGGAGATACAAGAGTGTAAAATCCACTGATTGACTGTGATAGTGACAGGCGGGAGATGCCAGTGACCTGAGCTCGTGCAACTGGCAGATGATCTGGTTTAGTTAGGGCTTCCAGCACCAAAGAGCCCATATCTGTTGATGAACAGCATAATGGAGATTAAAAGGAAATCGAAGCAGCATAGCAAACTCAAGAGCATCAACCTCTCCTAACTACCTGTAAGGTAAGAGGTGAACTGTTTTGGGCCACAGCGGATGGGGAAGCGAGCTGTGGTCTTGATAGTTTTCTGTGCCAGCTGTGATCCATCTCTGGGAAAGAAATGTGTACCGTCGGACGACTCTCCCCACCAGCGCAGCCTGATGAACGTTGCAGATGGTGGCTTGTGAACTGTCCATAAAACTCGGCCTATGGTCACCTTCAGGAAGCATCTGAGCTGGCCCTCGACCAGAGGTGGGAGACTAGTGGATGGGGACACATCACTGGGGACTGCAAGAGATAAAGTGGAAACACAAAGAAAGTAATAAAAAGAATGGGATGTTCAGTTTACCTATATTTTCTTTTATTGCCTTGAAAAACATTGGACAAATATAACAGATTGGATATGACAAATTATATCAAGCCTTCCTCTAGAAAGAAAAACATGTACTGAAAGATTTTACCTAATGTTTTTCTTTAAACGAATGAAAAATATTAGGTTAAAGAGGGAAAATTTTACTGTCAAAGTTACTTTAACCCAAACTAAAAATCACACTGACAATACTGTTCTAACTTCAGCGGGATATAACTGGTTATATGGGGCTTTCAGTTAGGTCGTATGTTACAACATAGATCCACAGAGATTTAAACCAGACCTAAATAAATTTACAGCAAAAAACACCAATGCTTATACGTTCAATGGATATTTTATAAGTTCTTTTAATATCGCCCATTGCTCTATTAGATTGAGATCTAATGACTGTGAAGGCTAGTTACGTACAATGAACTCTTTGCCATTTTCAAGAAACCAACATTAGACAATTTGAGCTTTGTGACATTGTACCCATCAAAAAATGGATACAATGTTCAGTAAAGGGATGGACATGGCCAGCAACATTACAAAGGAAGGCTGTGTTTTGTTTTTTAAACAGTTCTCAGTAAATACATACTAAGGGGTTCAAAGTGTGCCAAAACAATATCCCCACAGCCTTACACCACCAGCAGCAGCCTAAACAGGCGTACTTTAATCTTACACCAACTTGCCATGTATTAGCAAGTATTTTGGTATCTCTTATGAAATCAATACAGTCTTGTTTATGCATAAACACCACAAAAACGAAAAAGGAATAAAACAGAAACCGATTGAAGGCGCCCGTTTTAAAGAGAGATTGTATACTTTGCCTTTAGCTTTAGCATATTTTGACAAAACCACAAACAAAGGTTGCATAAAGTTGACTGCTAGAGCTACACGTAAACAAACAAAAGAGATTTGTGAAGACCGGCGAAACAAACCGAAAGACAGTGCATACAAAACAGACAGTACATAGAGAAATGTAACTAATAAGTAAGTAAACATTTGAGGCTAATCTGAGGCTGACAGCTGTCGGTAACATTACAGTAGCTAACGGCTAGCTAAACTGAGTTTACCTTTCTTTTTGCTGCCTGCAGTTCTGGCGGACCTCTGCTTTCTGCTCTTCATCCCTCAGCTCAGTAAGCATGGACTGTAACTAACAGCCAGGCCAAAGCACAGTCAGAGACGTTAGCAGGCATGTTATCGCTCTGCAGCTAACTTATAATCCGTTAAACGCAGCTGAGTGAGCGGCACACACACACACCCACAGACACTCATAATACAAACAGCAGCGCGGAAAACTGTTCCCGAGCAACGAACTACCCCGCTTCCGCTGCCGCTGCTTTTCACAGAGGCATTCTGGGAAAGTGAGTTAATTTTTGCTGCGATGTTTTTTTTTAGAGCTATTGAATAGATTCATTCATAATAAAAATGTGGAAAACTACGACTACACAATTACTGAGCAGCATGATAACCGCCACGAGGGAGGATTTATTACACTTATATTTATGGCATTTACATTGTGTTGTACTAATACAGTAACTAACAGTGTACAATGTCTATCTTAATTATGAGGTTTTTAAACCATAATGTTTAAATAATTGCTGAAATGGAAGCAGGAATACAGAGATTAATTGGGATGGGCGTGGGGGCAAATAATATTCTGTTTTAAGACTTTTCTCTGCCATTTGCTTTTTAGCCACAGTGGACACTTTTACTTTTTGCAGCTCAACCATTACATTGAATTGAAGCGATTCTAAAATTTGTGAAATATGTATCACAATGTATGTGACACACACATATGAAAGCTTTATTTGCAATCATTTTATTCAGAAGTGTATTTTATTGGCACAAAAGTGTTTTTTCTTGTACCCAGTGTCCAACAGTCCTTTAAAACAACCATAAGTGCAGCTTCAACAATGCATCCAAAACTGTTCAACTGTGTAAAAGCAAATAAACAATAGATTAAAAAAACAACCAAACAATATATATTACTGTGAAAAATTACAAATACACCTCCGAGCTGTCTACCAGTAGAGGGAAGCCCTGGTCTTTCAGTCAAAGCTGTTCACTAACACAAGTCTGTAATGCTCCCCCCCCCCCCCCCCTTTCTTGAATCTGAGATTAAAAAGACTTGTTATTACCTATGATTTGCTTTTTATGTTGCTACTTATCTGTATTTTCCATCAGTTGTGCAAACTCACTGACTTTAAAAAGTGTTCATTTAGTTCTCAAAACTTAGAAAGACCCATAAGGCTCTGAAGAATTTGTTTTGTGAGGAACAGAATCACTGTGTGCTCTTGACAGTGTGCCGAGGAAGACCTACGCATGACCTGATATTATGACCTCTGGTTATGTGAGCTTCAAATAGTTTGGACTTTACGCTTGCAGAGCAGCAAGTCCATCTGCAGCTATATTTGCTGTGGAAACAGTGAGAACCAGTGATAATGAGTACATCCAGAGTGCAGATTAAAACTCCTTCAGTTCTAAAAGAAACAGTAAATTTTAAAACAGACAGAAAGAAATGATTACTTTAAACCATTCTGATTATTGAGATGTTTGATTTGATGAAATAAAAATAATCTTTTTATTAATTTAAAAAATAGATGATTTAGATGATTTTTATAGGTAAGAAAATGAAACTAAATACCTAACCCAGCTTGTAACTACAGTGTTTTTTTAATATAGTAGTATTTAGTTATTCTTTAAATGAAATAAATTTGTGTTCTAAGATCTTTTTGCTTTGAGCATTTCCTATGACTTACACATGACAAGCAAAGCGTTATTAGAGCTTCAGAGCAGTCGAGCCTGTCTATCCATCATCTCCCTGGGAAAACAATCCTGCTCTTTACTGTGCATGCAGGAATGTGAAACAGGCTGGTTTATATACTTGGAAGTACTGTCTGTGTACACTGCGGTGAGCAAAGGTATTATTCAGAGATCCTTTCCACTCAAGCAGCAGGGCATCTCCAAAATGTCACATACATCCAATCCTGCTTTTCCTACCTCATATAGTGAATTTCAGCACTGTTTTATGATGGGTTATGACCTACTTAGACACTCATATCTGAATAGTATGCAGTCAGGATTGTTCATGTGAGTTTACACAAGTTCCAACATTAATGAAGAGCAGAATCTGAACCTCAACTCTCTACTCTTGCTGGTTCATTTGTTCCATGAGACATTCAGTTAAATCCAACCAAATTCAAAGAGTCTCCCACAGACAGCAATGACCACATCATTCAGCCAGCTGGGAATGTGCAGGCACATTCACAATTTCTACTTCCTTTGACTCACTGGCACCACCCTGAACTTCGAGCCTGAGCTCTGACAACATTAATCTCTGGTGACTCGGATTTTAACCTCTTGAAACCTGATTCTTTCTGAGACACTGATTATCTCTGTTGACTTAGTATTTATTATTAATTTACTATTTATATTTCAAAATAAAGTTTGATTTGTAAAAGCAGATCCCTGAGTGAGCCCAGTGTAGGAACAGGGCTGTATAAGATCTCTGTTTAAAGCTGTCAGGAGGTAAACAGCCTTGCACAGTGTACTAAAGCCAGCACAGTGTGCAAAGGCAAAGGCCTCTATCCATCTGCAGGAACTGGCCAGAAAGAGCATTTCGCCCTTGGGGGCTGGCTGCCAGATGCCCCACTCCTCCTCTGCCTCCTCCTCCTCCACCATGTCCACTGCAGCAGTGTCCGCTGTACACTCCAGGATCCCTGGGGCTTTAGGGCTCCAATCACAGATGCATGCTTCCCCAGCTCTCGCTGCCCTTGCTTGTGCATCAACTTTCCTGCTGCCTCCTTCTCTCTCCCTGTAGATGTGGCTCACAATTGCAAAGGCTTGCACTCCAAAGGGGCCCAGCAATGGCTCCACCCCTTCACTCTTGAGGATTCAGACTGCAGCGATGTTGGAACTCTTGACCATACTCATGGATCCATTTGTTTGCCACTGGAACACAAAGACAGACACAAATCATGTGAAATTATCTTCTACAGAAAAAAAAAACAGTATCATGAAAGTTTTTTTCTTTTTTTTTTTGCTGTTGAATATTTTCAACTTGTACTTGGAGTCATTGTACTTGGAAAGTGTAGCCTGGAGGTTAATATCTGGCGATATATATGGCTGCTAAAAACAACACCTTCACTAAATACTTCTGCAGCTGTTTTTCAATGATTAATATCTTTCTGTCAGCTTAACTGAGTCCTGAACACACGTGTGATGGCCTGGTTTCAGGCATCAGCAGATGTTTACATTCCAAGTGTCTGAACTGCTCTCTGCCACATCTCTAAATGCCTAATGGGGTACAGATGTGCACCAGCATATCAGGAGAGCTGAATGCTGGATAAGCGATGGTGACTGATTTGCTACTTTCCATATTTACGCTACTTTTTCACAGCCCTGTCACATCATAATGCACCTGGGTCTTACCCCATTTGTCTCCAATAAGTACGGGGCAGCCAGCATGCAGTGTGTCGTCGTTTCCTTCACCATTTCTGTGCAGGTTCCACCAGAAGATAGCAGCTTTCTGTGACATGAAAAACAAAACAAATCATTTTGAGTATCTTAAAAAAAGAAGTGTGGTTTAAACTATGGTCAGTAACTATCAGTTATTTTAAGTACTTAATAATAAGTTCTATAGTCTTAATTTTTGGCCTATATAATATTATTAAGTAAACAAGTTTAAAAAGTGGGTATTTTATTGCGTAAGTATTTTATTTTTCCTAAAAAAAAAAAAAAAAAAAGCACACTGGATTCTGCTGTTGTGCGAGGCAATTTGCTGACATGGTCCACCCTTAAACAGGATGTCTGCAAGTCAATACAGTCGCAGGAGGACGATATTACATCCTAGAGGTCAGTAAATGGTTTATTGTGTCTAAAAATGCTTTAAACCGTGCTTGGCATTCACAGTAACCACAGCAAACCAAATTTAAAACCTGTGGTAGATTTGGACTACCATGTTAGACCTTGTCTCCCCACGGCCATAATTAAAACACCAAAGGGGGAAATTTCTTTTCAAAGAGCATTTTTCAAAGACTTCCAGAGAGTTGAAGAATCAATGCCAAGGTGTTGGCATTTGAACACCTTGGCATTGAATATGCTGGCATTGTTTCCTAGTATTTTACTTTTTATGGTGGTGTTTCTTTTAATTTGTCACCAATGTGTATGGCTTCTCTTTCTTACTTTTTTTTTTCTTTTTTTGGTCACTTTATCTTTTTCTGAAGTTTGGACAAGAAATGAGTTCTAAGGTGAAAGGTTAAACCCCAGGAATGGCCTGTTAAACTTTACACTGCAGCTCATTTATCAACCAGAAAAACATACCAAAAAACAAAAGATAAAAAAAACCCTCCACTGACTTTGCAAAGTAAAGTAGTAGTGAAATAAAGTAGTAAATTCATCTCAAGGCTATTGTTTCTGTGATCGGACATTTAGTATTTTGACACCAAACTTATTTAAATGTGTAAAAGGGAAAAATATGAAATAAAAGTAACAGATACTAAGATATTTGCAGTGTATTTACCTCCACAACAGGAACGCTGAAGTTGGCGTAAATGAACGCTGTGGACCCACCTGCCTCCACCGGGCTGAGCTGTGGAAAAGGACATTCCTTCAGAGCTGTGTCTTGTGTTTACGTGCTCATGTTATGAAAAGCCGCTCTGTCTGCTGCAGTGTTTGAAGACTCATTCTTTTTCAATCACCACCCAGTTTTACTTTTATTGTAAGGACAAAAGCACTCAGCAGAAGAACAAATTGGTTACATGAACACAAATAAAGGTTCAAATAAATGTGTTCTCCCACCAAATATTTCCTGAAGCCACCGCATCAGGACAGATAAGAAGGTGACTGTGAGAGTTTGTTTCAAGTTTGTTGCGTGGCAGAATATCCCTAAAGTGTAAATGTAGTTACTGTTGTCAGTTTCTCAGGCTTGCTGTCCAAGTTGGCCAGGTTCTCCAAATGTGTTTATTTTTAATTTAGACTTTTGGACAGCTGAAAAAGAACTGCCAAAGAACTTTTAGCTACGGGGTCAAATAGGGTCAATAGATGGTTCGGCTTTACTCACATATATCATAAATGTAGCCACCCGATTCCCAGTTTTCAACTTGAACACGGGGCTTGAAGGTGACTGTTTTTACAGAAATGCAAACAGACATTATAAAGGCAATTAAAATATCCACGATCACCATGTAAATAAGTGCTAATCAACTAACGCAACAAACTTACAGTAGCATGGTCAAAATGAGGTTCATAATGGCCACCAATCCCATAATTCACCACCTGGAGGTACTCGCCGTATGGATGCTTCACATTCAGACCTGTGAGCAGTGAGATCCTCTGGTCCAACTTCCCAACAATAGACTGTGCTGAGCCCTTCAGCCATGCACTAGCAATAAAAGATATTGATTAATAAAATGATACGGTGACTGAAAAGAAATACCAGCTGCATGTAGTAGTAAACCTGCAGCAGATGTTTTTATTGTTATGGCAGTAGTAGAGTAACAAGAGGTGATGTTTGTACCTCTTACTGATCCGATAGTCTGCTGTTGCTTGTTTCTCTCCAGCTGCCACTACAGACCTTCTCAGCTTGTTAGCAAAGACAGAAAAAAGCATCTTAATTTTGCGAATGTTACAGCAGCCAAACTTTAATGCATCTAAGGATGGGTTTCCATTAATCCTTCTTTCTTTTTAGGGCTTCGGAGGAAAGTGAAGCAGAACCTGAGAAAAAAGCACCGCAAATATATTTGTGTAAACCACAGAGCTTCTCCGGTTTTCATGATTGTTTTCCAATTTTCCAACAGGTATACACAAACATTTCCATGCTGAGAATCAGTAGTGAAATATTCAACTCAATATATACAGTTCAAACAATTAATCACCAAGAAAACCTATTTAAACTGTTTGTTAACAGACCTGTATTCTGGGATCTAGCAACAGCAAGCTGGAAACCATGCTCCATTCCACTCTCTGCTCCAAACTAAGACCAGGGGCCTGTTTTCAATCAGCCTACAAGCTGACATAATGATGAAATAAGTACAGGGGTTTCCATCTGAGCAAGAGATGGAAAACCCACTGAACAATGCCAAAACCTCACAGAAACTATAGGGGCAGCAAATGTGTTATCCCACCAAATATTTCCTGCATCAGAAGACTGAAGAGCTCTCAGGACGATCCACTGCAGTAAAGTTTCACTTTACTCATTGGATATTAAGACTCAGCTATCGTGGACTGAACATTTATCGGCCCCAGCTCTGTTGGTTTATTTGGACAGTTTGAGGAATTCAGCCAAGTTTTTGTAGTAATGTATTCCTCTTTTCCTTAAGCTTTGCTAAACGTTTGGAAGCACGCCAACTCTTCCGCTATATGATCCCTCCAGAATCTTCCCAGTAGGAAGTCTGGCTTAGACGCCAGCAGTCAGAGGCATTTTGTAACACACCTACACACGGTCTAGATTCAAGTCTCGTCTTTGCAAAATTAAAGAATGATCAGCAAAAAGCACTAAAATTAATAGTACTCATTATGACCTACATTTCTATTCACAGCATTTTATATACATCTATATTAAAATATTAGATTCCCTCTACTCATGCATTAATTAAGTGTACCAAATTTTAAAAACGAAATGTATTAACTGTTTATAACAATTCAGCATTTGATGTTTTTCACCATCAAGAAACATGACTTAAAAGTTTACTCTGAATCTTTATCTGTTATAAATAAAAGCTCCAAAGGCCGAAAGATGTGTTTCGTTAAAGAAAAAACTTGTCAAATGATAATGTTTGTTAGTGACACACACATATACATATATATTGATTTAGTCTATTAGAACATCTATTATATGCTTCAGTTTGGCAGTCCCACACCTTAATGTGACTTTGCAAAGGAAAAAAGTGTTCATTTAGTGCTTTTGTTGATTTGACTTCTTGTTGCTAAGTTAACATTTTGCAGATTCATGTTTTGTGAGTCCCATGTGGGAAACCCCCTCCCTTTGTTGACAAGATTCTCCAAAAGTTTGGATTACAAAACCATTCAACAATCTGACGGAATCAACTAAAACACAAGACGTTAAGACACTGTTTGTTTGTTTTTTAATTCCCAAAAATCTAACGTATTGAAGGCACATGGGTTGTTTGACCACACGCGATGAGCACTCACTCCTGGCTGGGCGAGGCTCTTGATGTCTTCAGCCTCTGTGTCAGTAACAAAGTCATGGTAGAGGACCACATACGGCTGCAGGCTCACCACCTCCCGTTTTGCAGGCATCAGTATCAGTGCAGGATTGTTGTTGGTGAAGTAGTCACAGAAGAGTTGGGGATTTGCAAAATGCCTGCGCTGTAAGAAGCAACGACCATATGAAGTCTATTAACAAGATCAAAACATGGATATCCATCTACAGTTACTCATATAATGGATCTTGTCACCACATAAAAGCTTAAAAACAAAGACGACATTTAGAGTTTTTGCGGTGCTTTTTAAAGCCAAGAAAACATTTTACAGACCTAAAAATGTAGAAATTAAATGAAGTTGTTAGAGTATGCTAGGAGCGAAGCTTTATGACTTCAGATCGGCACTTTGGTCAAGACTTACATTTGTAAACTAATTTGATGGATTCATGTGTTTTTGGACAGAAATTAAGGATCCTCAGAGGATAAAATCAAATCAAATCACTGAGATTTTCCTCTGTTAGTACTGGTGGTGTTTTGGTTTTTTTTGTCAGCAGTATCTTAGTGTCAATTTCCATGTTTGTTGTTTTTATTTGATGTGAAGTTTGTGCTTGTGCTTTTATCTTGAAAGAGGCTATGTAAATAAATACGTATTTACTTTTGATGAAATAATTTCATGAGTGTGGCAGGCATGTTTCAGGTGAAAAAAGGTGAAAAAATAATTATTTTTATTGGCATACCGATGTGAAGATTTTAAAAAAGGCTCTCCAAAATTGCCTCAACTTTTATCTCACATGACATCTACATACACTGATGTAAATATTTAAATTGTAGTCCATGTAAAAATGAAAAAACAAAACATCCTCTTAAATAAAGTGCATCCTGAAACACTGAACATCCAGTGACATAAAACCCTGTAACTCAAGGCTACATTACTGTATATACATTTAAAAAGTTTGATGTGTTCCTGTCCTGATCTGCTCCTCATTATTGCAATACCTGAGAGCCTCGAGTCCGGCAGAGTCTCTCATAAGTGTCCCTGGTCCTTAAAAAACTGGAGGAGGGTCTCGTCAACCCAGTGCCTCTGGGTGGACCAGCAGCAACCAGGAGCTTCTCGTATTTCTTAACATTCTGCAAAACTCTTCCATTCATTGGATCTGAGAAAGAAAATGTGTAAACAGTCTGAGAGAGGGATGACACAGTTCACTGAGAAAAGGGGTTTTAAGAGCCTTACTGTGATGCAGTAACTCCTGAGATAGACTCAGAGCGTAGGAGACGTTTCCTGTCTGAGACAAGAAAAGGAATTCAGAGAAATCTAAATCATCAATCATGCAAATTTCCTCAGTCTGTCTGTTTACTTACTTTAAAGTGAGAAAAGGCAAGGTGATCCAAAGCATCCTCCAAAGTGCCTTCATTTTCAGGGCTCCACTCCTCTCCTGCTCCCCTGAAAAGGCGCGCAGACTCCTCCAACCACTGCACTGAGTGATAATAGTCTTCTTGTTCATAGGCCACCTGGGTACAATAACACCAAAAAAAACAAGTACTTCACAATTTAAACAGAGTCTGTCTAGAACTGAAGAGCTGAATACTGCATCCATGTCAGCCAGAATTTGTGAGGTTTTATGGTTGCAGGGATGATTTCAGTAAGGATCACACTAACAACTGTAAGACCAGCCAGAGTCAGAGTCAGCAGCCAGAGTCAGATAGTTTCTCATGATAGTCAGCTGATATATGTTTGTGGCTGGCTGAGCCATTTTAGCCATTTCAGCTTGACTTGAATTCTTTTCTTTTGGATTTACTGGGTTAGGATCTTGTTTCATTTTTTTGCATATCACCGCCATCCTTTTTCTTAGGGTTTACTCTTCTGTGTGTCCTGTGGTGCCTTGTACCTCCTCAATTCTTCTATATGTGCTTCTTGTTAATTGCTTTCCTTTGTTCTTGTTCCACACCTTTATGGCTATTTTTGCTTTTGTTGTCTCTCCCTCACCTTCACCCTATTGTCGGCCCATCTGTTCACCCACCTGTGTTTATTCCTTGTGCTCTTCCACTTTCAGTTTTTGTTTAGTCCCCCCTTTTATCCTGCGTGTATCATGTAGCAGCTTATGTTCTACAGCTGCCATCAAGGCCCAGTTTCAGAAACCTTTCGCAGCACACTGACACCTGGAATCAAATCTCTGATAAACACACACAACCAAAATAAATGAATTCCTTCTTTGTTCTTTCAAAAACTGACTTTGTCTTTTGAATTTCTCTTTTCCTTGGGTCTCATGATTTTAGAGAAGCTCTGCAAAATCTGATAAAGTACTACAAAGTGGTGTCAGCTGAAAGATATAATTGGGAAAAAAATCTAGGTTGCAGAGTCAATAAAGTAAACCTAACAGACCTCTGCAGCCTGATTCTCATCAGTGCCTGAAGCAAGTAGATAAAAAAATAATCTGGACATTTCTGTAACCGAATATGGGCGGTAGATTTGCATTACATGTAGGCATGTCTTCCACAGAGTGTGTCCCTGCATCACATTTTCATGTATGATGTGGAAATATAAAACTGGACTACAGCATTTTTAGATTTTGAAAGTCACAAACACTAAAGGTCTCCTTTACTTAGGTTCAAAGCAGTTTAGCAGTTGACCTGACTTGATGAAGTAGGTGCTGACTAAAGGGCTGACAGCACCCACACTGAAAGTGGGTTGTAAGAGACTCCTCCCGTCACAGATTACATCCACAACCACAGCTCCATGTGTGCTATTTAACCCCCACAAACACACACAGAAGCCCACCAACTCATCACACATGCTGAGTTAATCCACCACAGGTTTACACCCACATTTCACTCTTTAATTTAAGATCAGCTATTCTTAACAGAAATAGCCTAAAGAGCAATAAATGTGTAAAAATACTCAGCTGATGAGGTAATGAGCCTGAGGGAAGCGTCAGCTGGCAATTACCTTAAAGGGCCCTAAACCTCTCCCCACTAAAACTGAGACACTCAAATTTGTGTTAAATGTGTCTGGTTTTGAAGATCAGTTTAAAAACTACATGATAGCACATGCATGCAGGAGCTCTGTTATAGAGAAAACCCTAAAACTAAGCATCTCTGCTGACTGACCGCCTCACATAATTTCAGCCCTGGTACAAGTGAAGACAAGCTTCTGCAGCATGACTTAATGTCTTTTCCATACAAGAGTATGTCTCTCCCACACAGTGCCCTACCCTTACACATAACCACTGCATGAAAACAGTGGAATTTATTGTGGGGAAAATCTCCTTTTTTTCCCCTTCTATAGAATATTATATTCATCTGCGCATGAAAAGAATTCCCAGGCACACAATGGAAAGAATCCCAGTTTTCTAGTCTAGGTTCCCACAACAGAACTATTAACAAGTCTGGGATAAAACTGCAGCCCTCTGGAATGGGATGTTAACCAGAGTGAAAACTTTTCAGGACACCAACTTCCAAATACGTTAATTTCCTTCAGTGACTCCTCCTACCTTATGTTACTCTGACAGCTGTTCCAGAAAGAAGACAGATGTGTACTTGCACCACACTTCCTTTGTTGTGCTTTTAAGAAATACAGAGTTGGCACAAATACTGTATACTCTACACTGCTTTCATTTTATGCTTCGTCACATTTTATTTGAAAACATTTATAACACAGCTATATTTTCCTGTTTAAAAGAAAACAATAATCTTGCATTGTTAAAGATTAAAGCGGGTGGTGCAGCCAACACATACAGCTGAAGCTAACAGCTGCCTGTTTAGATGTCATCTCTACTAAATCAAGTCACTGAACCTTCTCTCTCGACTTTGTTTCTGGTATTGATTTTGGAGGATTTTCACTGCAGTAATCGGACAAATAATATGGCCTGCTCTGTGGTTAACTGCACTAACAGCCTGCCAAGAGGTTTGTGCACCACTTTTATGGTTTTCTCAGTGTTTGCACTAACTGAAAGTTAAGTGCAATGCCCCTTTACAGTCCACAGATAATTTAACTTCAAATTCATTTGTTCACTTCTGGCTCAAAAAACCCCAATATGGAGATGGTCAAAATGCCAGACTCAAAGCTTTAAACATCAACCCGCCAACCTTTGAATGATGTCATTGTGGCTTTATCCATCTTTTATGTAGGCTTAGGTCGTTATTAGATTCACTGATGAATGATTTGCCTTTCAGGCAATTTGGTAAAAATTACTTTTTGATCTAAAGTGTAAAACTTAGACAAATAAGACAAAATTGTGAACACGTATTTGTGTAGCAGTAGAAGATTTTCTTTCCCAACACATTAAGCATAGGAGGAGAACATACATGGCATCGCCCATCACATGACCAAACCCTGGGCTGGGAGCCAGACGTAAAAAAAGCTACATAGTAAAACAGCACCATTATTTTTGTTACTTAAATTTTCCAAATATTTCTGTTCTTTTACATGCAGGATTGTGTTTTTTCCAAAGTACATAATTTTTTCAGTACCTTCCCAACCAGAAAGCAGTCATCACCAGAGAGCTGGACAGATACTGCAGGCATGTAGACATCCACAGACTTGCCATTAGTGACTCTCTGGAAACGGCCCCTTACAAGGCTGGAAACTTGCAGAGCATATACATCCTGCAGCCTCATTAGCCCCTTAGCAGCCCCTTGGAGGTCTTCCAGATTGGGGAGATCAGCCTCTTCCTCCTCGTAACTGGACCTGAGAGCTGGACAGCAGAGGGGCAAAAAGGTGAATGGTGAGGGGTTGGGTGGTGACAGTAGAGGGGGGTGGATGCTTAGATATCATCACCAGATGTGTCTTTGAAGAAGGCAGTGGGGCAACCTTGTAGGTTCTCGAGGGCTTCATTGCTGTAGACGACATTCAGCCACTCTGAATGAAGACGTTTGATCAAAGTAAAAGCCACCAGAGGGTTGGCCATTGTGACCGCTGGGCCTTTGTAAAGTTCTGTGTGCAGGTTGGATACTTTGGCATAAAAACTGTGTGAAGATACAGAATTATTAAACAGGGTCTTCAGACTGGAAACAATAAAAACTCAATAATTAAAATGGCATTTTATGCACAAAACATTATTTTCACCAGAAGAAAAATTAGAAGCAATTCTACAAAAAAACAAACAAAACTACAGTTATTTGTATAAATTAGCGGGAGGTGACTTCGTTTTGTAACAGTGATCCTGCATACAACATTGTGAAATAAAGCCACGAAAACCTAGTCTATTTTTTCTTCTTTTTAATGACATACATATAAGGTTTATGTAGTTCATTATATGATCATTTCACTATCAAGCCTCACATCTGCAACGCTTGTTCTATTACTATTTACTATGTGTGTGTGTGCAGTGTCTCCCGGGTTAATTACCACCTCTGGAAAACTCGAACAAACCGAGATAACAATACCTATGGGGGTTTCTTTTAATTCTGTGTGATATTTCCAAGATACACATCGTTTAAATCCTTTACAATCAAATCTGTTTCCAGTGTTTCACCATTACTCACCGTTTGATGTCTTCAAGTCTGTCCAACTCGTGGTCAATGTAAGTTCTCAGGTAATCGATCAGCTTCCGTTCAACTCTGACCGCCTGCTTTACGTTCAGCAGCGATGTATACATTTCCCCTCTAACGACACTCAGGAGGCCCGAGAGAAAGCAAACAAGAACACAAAACTTCATCTCCGAAAGTGAGCTGTCCGCTCTCTTCCTCGGCAGATTCACCAGTTCTAATTGCGTCTCTCAGTTTTGCTGAACAGCACCGCTGAGCTTCAGCATTTGGAGCAGGCTCTCAGCTGATCTGAGATCAGCCTTCGCCCTCTGTTCATCATATCATACGTACAGCCTGGATTCATTCAGAACAATTAGTTTGCGCTCATGTACTCACCAACATCATCTGATTTATGGGGTTTCGCGGATGCTGATGAAATGAGTTCAGTTTTTGCAAATAATGCGATGTAATATATTTGCAATATTTTGTTTAGTTTTACTTTGAAGTCAATTTTCTAAAATGTGAAAATCAACGAGAAACCATCTGCTCTTCAAAAACTGAGTTTGGAATCACAGCGACATCTGCAGGACAAAGCTCTGCGCAACAACCAAGCTGCAGCAGCGAAGTGCCACAGCCTAAAAGACGGACTGCGCCTCCCTGGTGGTGATTTTTGATCAGTACAGTGGAGGAGGAGGAGGAGGCCAGGAAACTAGCAGTGAGAATGGAATAGATAAGGAAGTGTCAAAAGCGGAAGATGGCATGGAATATAATCTGTGCAATCTAGGCTAAAAAATAACTGATGAGAAGGAACTCAGTGATGAGGAGAATGGCTATGTTGAGGCTGTTGTCACTCAAAGAAGGGGAAATCCCCACCTGAGAATCAAGTTTGGCTTTCAGCTAAAAATGTCATCAGGATGATCACAGAACCAAAAAACCATGACGTATCCTGGACTGATGACATCAATTACTGCTTTGACCTATTCTTGACTGAGTCCAATAGTGTTTATTGCAATGAAAGTGGAGGGGAAACAGACTTATAAAGACAACTGAAAGCAAGTAAATCAGAAAGACATCAAAGCATACATGCCTCTTTTTATTCTGAGCAGTGTGTACCTTTCCAGAAATGAATCTACCAGCAGTGTACAGTATGGGATGCAAAGTCATTTCAGAAATTTTATTAACACAACAAATAGTGATAAAATATTTATTGTTATAATTTCTCTAAAAAAGAAAAAAAAAAACAGGTCACCTGCCTAAAAAGATCATCAAAGAGGGAAAACACAATGGGTTTCAAAATTTCCATGCAAATCTCACAGTAGATTTTAGAACTGATCCTGTGTTTAAAAGTATGCATATTTATTTATTTTATCTCTGTTGTCCTCTATAATAAAATTATTCCCCATTTGTTTCTTTATTTTTTGTTTTTTGTTTTGGTGGGGGGGGGGGGGGGGGGGGGGGGGTTCTTCTAAAGTGAGATTATGTGCCGAAAATATGTATCAAACATGCTAAATTATTAATATTTTTTTAAGTTTGACATTGCTGTAAACGATCTATTTAAATATTCAGCCTGCAGTTAAAAATGAGTTAAACCGAACCAGAACAAACTCAAATGTATTTAATTCATTGTAAAGACTATTTTAGTCTTGTGTAAAGATTTTCTTTTATTATTAATATGAAGATATTTTCAGATTGCCATTGAATTGCGATGCCATGTGCAGCAAAAGTAACAAGCAGGAGACAATGACTTATTGTAAAGTAAGGAAGGCTGTAACTGTGATATTAATGATGAAGAGATTCATCTGAAAAAAGGTGTTTTTTTCTCAGATTAAAAATTTGTGGAATTACGTTTTTAAGACTAATCTACAACAAATTTGTTGGGTAACCGAGAAGAAAATTTTTTATCTACTGCTGTAGACTTTCAACAGCTCTATTCTGTGTTCAGTTTTATTAACATCACGTGATAATCATCCTCAAAGAAATGCAGTAAACATCAAAGTCTGATAAGAAACAATATCATTATATGCATTCAAATGTTCTGCATCCAAATACTGTTGCAAGGATTTCTTTATAATACTGACAACATAAGATTTTAAACATGTGATTACTAAATGTCAAACTTATCAATAATGCTTAAATTAAAAGGTCAAAGCATTATGGTTCGCAAATTTCAGATTAAAACGGCAGAAAATGTTCACAAAGTACAGCTTTTTAAAACAGAGTGCAGTTTAAGATGATTTAATGATAATACTAACCAAAGTGTTTAAGAATAAAACTGAGATGATAAAGGCATTTTATCACAATTTTGTAGAATTTCCTTTCAGTATAAAGTGACATCTTTTAATAGTGCAGTTATTTTTTAACAAAAAAGTATTTTCTGAGATTCACTCTAAACTATTGTAGGTTAGAGATGTAATGGAGCTGTCAAACATTTATTAGTGCAAATATCTGACACAAACACATGACCAACATGAGGAGTTTCTTATTAAGATTTTAGACACCATTTATTAGCCTTTTTAAGGAAAAGAAGTCAAATCAATATTTAAATTACCACTGAAATTTTTTTTTAAATTTACTGTAAATATTTACTGATAATTACAGAGCCCCTATCATGAGCCAGATTCTTTGATCTGTGCAAAAATATGTGAAGGTAATATGAGGCTTTAAAAACATTAGTCAGACAAATAAACTGGATCTGTTAGATATATTTTTAAATATATTGCCTGTTTGTGTTTCCAGATTGAGCTTTAGAGGAGGAACAGTAATACAAAGAGTTTGTTTTCTCTCCAGTGTAACTTTTTCCACTTACTGTCATTTCATGAAGACTGGTTTTAGGTTATTAGTTTGTTCCACGTGCAGTATAAGAAGGAATCTGTTATTAGCCAGTGTGAATGGAAAAAATAATTACAGCGTAAAAAAAATTGCTCGGTGTTCATTCGGGCAACTGACAGACAGAGATGCAGATACTCTGAACAGGTTTTCTGCAGGAGTCTAAACTGTTTTTTTTTTCAAGAAGCAGACAAGCTGTCCTGCTGTTTGCTTCTGAAATGGGGCTTGACTGTGTCTAAGCAGCAGAGGAATGTTTTCCCAATGTAGCCCCTCAGACTGTGATCTCTGAAGCCGTAGATGAGCGGGCTAAGAAAGCGTGGGATTAGGATAAAACAGAAAAAACAGAAATAGGTAACGTCTTCTACTGGCCAGTTAGTGTACAGCAATATGAGAGTTTCAGTGATGGGGAGAGTGAAAGCCAACATGCACAGAAGCAGCTGAAAGCCGTGCAGCAGCACAGTGTGCTTGGCTTTATTCACAGATACTCTGTCCTGTCTCAGCTTCCTGGTTTCCAGCAGGATTCTCACATATGTGAAGAAGATGACAACAGCCACAACTGCAAAGAACATCACACTCACAGCAGTTCTGAATAATGCTTGGATTGGAGATGAATTGATAAATAAATTTTTGCAAAGTCGAGGTGTAGAGAGGACATCTACAGCAGGACGCTGCTTTCCGATGGAGTACTCGATTATGAGGAAAATGCAGCTTGTAAGCCACAGACAAAGATTAATGATCCAGATACGGCCTGAGCGCCAGGCGGCCGGGCGCTGCAGGGGATAGAAGATGGCAACATAACGCTCCAGGGACATTGCAGCCAGGATTAAAGGTGTGTTCTGATAAGTAACAGTGGATATGAACAGCAGAGGAAAACAGTAGAAAACGGGAAATTTTACCTGACCCATTACAAGTAGGAAAAGCAGCACAGAGGACAGAAGCTGCAGGGTGTCATTGATCAACATGTGGGCAAACAGGATGTAACGTGGAGTGTTTAGGAACTGCCTGTGAGATGCAAACACATGCAGCATGACAACAATGCAGTAGAGGAAGGTGCAGAAGAAGGGGATAACTGCACATACTTTGATGATAACAGACAGGCTTTTCTGGGAAGTTGCATTAAAAGGAAGTTCAGTCAGATTCTGCATTCTGCAGCTTTAAGTTGCAGCACACCTGTTAAAAAAAAAGCACAACTTAAACTTCCATATACAGAAGATAAAATAAAACATAATGCATACTATCATTTACATTTACAACAGAAATTAGCTGCCTCATGTTAATAAAATAATCAGTAAAGTCAAATCACCCTGTAATACAAACCATTTACCCATTAAAATGAGACAGTGCCTCGCTCACCTAATAACAATGACTTTGTCTGACAGAAGAGCTCAGATTTCTCTTCTTCTCAGCACACAACATGTTTTCAGCAATCAAAGTGTCAAAGATGGTCTTCTCTTGTCTGATCTGTTTGGCATCGGTTATCTTATGTTTGACTCAGTGCTGATTCCCCAGAGATATATTAATTTCATGCTATCGTCATTAAGCATCATGGTTCTCATTAACTACAGATTACTGTAGGGAAAAGGATAAAGCACCTTTTATCACAGGATCCATGAAAGGAAGTTAAACAGACAAGTGATTCTATATCGCAAGGCATCCAAAGCAGCAGTTGCAACAGTCAAATTAGGAAAAATGTTCTCAATTTGTATTTCTACAAATTGTTTTTTCCTTTTCAGAGCACCAAGCTCCATCTCCACCTCCAGTTTCATGCGTCCTCTTCTCCTCACCTGCAGTGCATCGTAAGTAATTAGCTCACCTGTATTTAGGACCAGCTCACACCTCCAGTCTTCACCAGTTTGTCAGCTATTCTTTAGCAGTAAATCAGCCTCAATGCTTCGTTTAAACTTTGTAACATCCTGTGTTAACCTATTGTTCTCTTTGTCTTCAGTCTTTGGCATTTCTGGATCACTACCCACACTAACCAGTTCTTTTCTTGGATTTCCTGGTGCAGATCTGCTACCCCCGTGACTACTCACCTGCCCATTGCTGCTGCCAACCCATTGCTCATTGGAAATCTGAAAAGGATCAAAGAACTCACCTGCCTGCCGTCCTGCCCGCCGACACACACCCAGCAATATCCTCGATATTTCTCAGTGCCTGCTTATAACCCTCCTCTCCTTCTGTTACAGTTGCTGCTGCACCTGCATGATTACCTTTCAATGCCCTGCTCTTATCCCAGACCTCTTTGTGTTGAATAAAGATTTCAGTGTTTGGAAATCTTGGTCTGTTGTGTCTGCTTTTGGGGTCCAACTCTCTCTCTTGGCCCTCACATTACACTGACTTTGTTGAATGGACACCTTGCAAATGATCATGGTTAATTGGGCCAGCTGTTTCTTGTATAAACTGCGGCTATGTCCACACGTACCCGGGTATTTTTGAAAACGCAGATTTTTCTATGCGTTTGCACCTTTCGTCCACACGTAAACAGCGTTTTTGGTCACTGAAAACGGAGATTTTTAAAAACTCCGGCCAGGGTGGATATTTTTGAAAACTCAGTTTTTGCATTTATGTGTGGACTAGAAAAACGGAGAAAACGCAGCGTCAAAGGTGTGCGCATTTTTTGACATCACACTGTGCGCCACGTTATTGTTTTGGTGAAATGAATTTCTACAATACTGTTACTGTTAATTCTACTCTCTGCAGTGTTTAAATGCTTACAAATACACACAGTTACTGTCCCTCCACACATACGACTCGGTTCTGCTTCTATGCCCCAGCTTTGTTTACTTTTTCCCACCGAGGCTTCTAGACTTCTGATCAGTGTTGCCAACTCCTCAGTAAGGAAAATCGCTATTGGCTGTCCTAAAAGTCGCTAGAAGTCGCTAAATGACGTCATCACCTAATTTGCATAATTGGTCATGCTAATATAATTGTAACCTACGCTGTTGGAGAGAGAAATAACATCGTGGAAGAGACATAAAGTGAGCAAAAAACGTCCTAAATGCATTTAGAACTACAAATTAAATTTCTTTTAGCAATTATTGTTTTTTAATGTCACAATTCCAACCCTGCTCCTTTATCCGGGCTTCGACCGGCAAAAGTGACCCGAAATAGGCACTCTGGTGGAGTTACTTTGTGTGTGTGTTTATAAGTAGTTTTAAACCTTGTGATCCACAAAACAGCATAACAGTAAAAGAAGAACTGACTGGTTACAGACAGTGCGGAAGCAGCGGCTTCGCTCATGCGCGATTCACTTGCAGTTTGGACGCATAGGTGTGAACATCTCCTGCAGCTGGGGGAGGACTATCCTCCGCCCGTGAGTGCTTTAGCAGGTGAGGTGCCCACGGCAGCACCGCTGCTTGTTGAGAGTAAGAGCAACACGCTCTTTCACGTCAAAAGTCGTCAAAAATAAGTCTCCAATAACAGCAGAAAAAGTCGCCAGATTTGTCGCTAGTCGCTTTTGAGAAAAAAAGTCGCTAAGGGGCCTGAAAACTCGCTAAATATAGCGACAAAATCGCTAAGTTGGCAACACTGCTTCTGATTGGCCAACATTTCTGCACGGTTAGGAATATATTGCCACCTGTTGCTTTGGCATGTTCATAGCAGTGTTTTCCTTCATTTCTGCGTTTACGTGTGGACGGGATTATTTTTTAAAACGAAAACGGAAAATCGCCGTTTTCAAAAATACCCGTGTAAGCATGGACGTAGCTTGTGAACGTCTGGGCGATGGCATTTGACCACATTTATGTACAATTAAATTTTAAGAATGACTGTGGAAGTCAGTGTAGAGACAGTTTGTGATGTGGGGATGTTGGTGAGGCCTCTTTCATAGTGAGCCTGTCAGTGTAGGGTTATTGAAAGGTTAATTTAAGGCAGACTTCTGTATCATTTTTTATAATTATTTTCTACACGGTTGCATCAAAGTATTTTTAATTTGCCTGTTCATAGTTTTTCCTTTTAGTTTAATCTAGCTTTTAGGTTTAGTACGCCTAGTTAATGTTAATATGAAACAAGTTTACTATATCATCATATTCACTCTGAGCTAAGAGTAAAACATGGGCCTTTAAGTGTTTCTTACTAACAATGTAATAAAGCAGGACTCATTTTGTGCCACATGCAGTGCAATTTTACCTGGACCAGCAAAGCAATTCCCTCATAATACTGTCAGTGTTATAGTCACAAAGTTTACATTGTCTTGATGCATGTTCAGTCATCCAGGTATGGAAACCCCCTCTAAATTATTCTGTTTATCTGGATGGGAGAAAAGTTTTGTTGCTCAGCCAAATGACTTCTTCAGTCTCAGCTGACTGCAGGTTTCTCCAACTTTATAAACAATACAAATTCAACAGTTGCTGTGAGTGCCACTTATATTACTCTGTTTCCTCTGCTTTCCAACCCCAAAACACACTGCAGCAAAATCTGGTCCAAGGATCTGGCCTCTAATATGGTAATATAGCGTATGCTGTTACAGTAAGTGCCAGGAGGATTGCAGTGATTTATACATCAGGGAAACCAAACGACCTCTGGCTAAGAAGATGGCACAACACAGAAGAGCTAACTCGTCAGGCCAGGATTCCGCAGTCCATTTACACCTACAGGCCAGTGGACAGTCTTCCAACGATGAGGATGGACACATGAAAAGAGAAAGACCATCTCTGAATCGAGGAGGGGCCTAAGGGTACATCTTTCACCATCTTACAGTACTGTGATTGCAGCCATTGAATACCAGTCACTCTCTGTGAATGGTACTCATGGCCATTGATCAGTGGTGACTAATCAATTTGCATTTTAATGATCAATAAACTGACCTTCCACCCATTATTAATCAGTGGTGCCGGTTTCAGTCATTATCCAAATGTTCTGTTTATAAAGTTGGGGAAACCTACAGTCGGCTGAGACCGAAGAAGTCCCCTGGATGAATAACGAAATGTTTCTCCCACTGAAAATGTCACGACCAGATGAACAGACTCAACTTTTTGGGAAGACCTTTGGGAAAAGTCTTAAGGTCTTCCAGTTTCAAGATTAGCCTCTTCCTCCTTGTAACTGGACCTGAGGACTGGACAGCAGAGAGGCAAAAGGTGAATGGGGAGAGGTTGGGTAGCAACAGCGGAGATGAGGGGACAGATGTGTCTTTGAAGAAGGCAGAGGGGCAGCCTTGTAGGTTCTTGAGGGCTTCATTGCTGTAGACAACATTCAGCCACTCTGAATGAAGAGTTCTGATCAAAGTACAAGCCACCAGAGGGTTGGCCATTGCGCCTGCTGGATCTTTGTAAAGATCTGTGTGCAGGTCAAATACTTTGGCATAAAAACTGTGTGAAGATACAGTATTGTTAAACAGGGTCTTCAGACTGAAAATAATAAAAACTCAATAATAAAAATGGCATTTTTATGCACAAAACCTTATTTTCACCAGAAGAAAGGAACAAAATGAAAAAAAAAAAGATAAGAATGTATTAAATTAACATCTGCCAAAGTCCTCCATGGGCAAAGTATCAATTAGAATATTAGACTGATTTAAGGAAACCCGTATCTCATATAAATACCATAAATATTGAGCTTATTCCAGCTCAAACACTGCAAAAATCCACCACAATCTGTCACGGCCAAGGCCGAACCCGACAACCAGGCTCAAATGCAGATCATACACACAGGCACGGACGAGCGTAATAAACAGAACTTTATTTCCTAGGGCCTGACTACGGAAGAGGATTAGGGCCACTGGGGGAAAAAATAATAATAAAAAAAAAATTCTGAGATTAAAGTCAGAATTCTTTTTTTTTTTTTTCTCTCCTCTCCAGTGGCCCTAATCCTCTTCCATACCTGACAAATACTGTGAGCTATGAGGAATAACATGGGACTTCAATTACGGTGGTAAACAGGAGTGACGCTAAACTATGAGAAACACTAGATTTACGAAAGCACCAGAGAATTGTGACGAGGGGATATGTACAGGGGCAAGGGGCAGGAAATATGACCTGGAGGCTCTGAACACTAGAATGAGAGGAGACAAGTTTTAGTGACCGAGTCTGTAAATCCTGGTGAGTGTGAACCATAAAGAAACATTCTTACTTTGGCAGGTGGAGGAATGGCAAGGAAGGGGTGAGAGGTCCAAGTGAGCAGTCTTTGGTCTACAGGAGATGGTAGTCTGATTGAGTACTGTGACAGGAGGGCAGGCAGGCGAGTGAATCCGAGAGGTGCTGTGACGCAAAGAGCTGCCAAGCACAAACCAGCTTCAGGATGAAAGTGTGTATTGCCAGGAGATGGAGGTGGCAGACAACAGGATAGCTGATGGAAGAAAAAGCACAGGTTGAAGATAATCCTCTTGCAAACAAAATCTCTTTCAGTGAACCACTATGGTGACCCGCACTAACTGTGATTAGCTGAAGGCTTAGCGAAGAGGAGTGGTGATCGCTGGTCTTAAGTATTGGCAGCTCAATTGCCAGCAGGTGTGGAGACATGCAGGAAAGCAGCGAATCCACCCAGGGGTGGAACTGTGACTCAGTGGAAAAACCCCAGCACTCACCCAGACCACGACACAATCAAGCCAAAGTTTGATTTCTCATGACCAAAAGATTCCTTCACAAAATTAGAAACACTTCCACAGAAGAACTATTGAGTCATTTGTATAAATTAGCGGGAAGTGACTTAGTATGTTTTGTATCAGTGATCCTGCATCCAACATAGTGAAATAAAGCCACAAAAACCTTAAATCTATTTTTTCTGCATTTTTTTAATGATATCATACATATAAGGGTACGGGCCTCTCCATTGACTTTAATTGCGTCTCTCAGTTTTGCTGAACAGTACCGCTTCTGCATTTGGAGCAGGCTCTCAGCTGATCTGAGATAAACCTTCGCCCTCTGTTCATCATATCATACATACAGCCTGGATTCATTCAGAACAATTAATTTGCGCTCATGTGCTCACCAATATCATCAGATTTATGCGGTTGTCAAGGATGCTGTTTCTGATTAAATGAGTTCAGTCTGAGCAAATAATGCGATATATTTTTGCGATATATATATATATATATATATATATATATATATATATATATATATATATATATATATATATATATATATATATATATTTGCAATATTTTGTTACATTTTACTGTGAAGTCAGTATTTTAAAATCTGAAAATAAAAGAGAAATCATCTGCTCCTAAAATCAGTTTAAAAACCGTGTTTGGAATCACAGCGACATCTGCAGGACAAAGGCAGTGAGCCTGAATGAGCTGTGTGAGATTGTACAAATGTGTAACGACGCACTATGTCTATACACTTGCAGTAAAGGCAAACTCACAAAGCTACACTGGTTTCAATTCATCTTTGCAATATATGCATTCAAAAGTTCTGCATCCAGATACTCCTGCAAGTATTTCTTTTTAATACTGACACCATACAATTTTAAATATTTGCTATAAAGTCCAACTAACTCACAGAGAGCCAAAAAGCATTTAGAGTTACCTTGAATGCAACTCAGTCCCTGTTAATCATAAATCCTCACTGAAAGAATGAGAGGACGTGTCCCTTCAAACGTCATTAAAGTTACGTTAAATTCACTCCCACAATTGAGTAATCTTGTCTGATGGTTCTGGCACAGATTTTTAGTCTCTGCTGGTTTATGTTTAACAGCCTTAGATCTCTAAAACATTTGGGGTCATGATTGTTTTCACAGACAGTCCGAGAGATTTAGCCAGTTCATTTTTTGAATCTTATTTACATATTAAATTACTAATGTCAAAATTATCAATAAATCCTTTGCTCAAAAGGTCATTTTCACTAATTTCAGATCGGGAACATTTTCCCCAGTGCTGATCAAGACAACTTTTTAAACCAGAGTGCAGTTTAAGATGATTTCATGATAATGTGTTAAAAAATGAAACTGAGATGATGAAGACATTTTATCACAATTTTATAGAATTTCCTTCCAGTATAAAGGGACATCTTTTAGTGTTGCACTTATTTTTTTTTTTAACAAAGTGACAAAATTGAAACAAGAATAAAAAAGTATTTTCTGAGATTCGCTCTAAACTCAAACAACTCTTGTAGGTTAGGGATGTAATGGAGTTGTCAAACATTTATTAGTGCAAATATCACACTTTTAGTCAAACATGCAATCTGACACAAACACATGACCAACATGACGAGTTTCTTATTAAGATTTTAGACACCTTTTATTGGCCTTTTTAAGGAAAAGAAGTCAAATCAATATTTATGTGCTCAAATTACCACTGGAATTTTTTTTTTTTTTTACTGTAAATATTTACCTGATAATTACAGAGCCCCTTTCATGAGTCAGATTCCCTGTTCTGTGCAAAAATATGTGAAGGTAATATGAAGCTTTAGAAACATATTAATCAGACAAATAAAGTGGATATCTTAATTTAGCATTTATATATACATGTATATATGTTGAGCTTTAGAGGAGGAACAGTAATACAAAGAGTTTGTTTTCGCTTCAGTGTAACTTTTTCCACTTACTGTCACTTCATGATATTAGTTTGTTCCACGTGCAGTATAAAAAGGAATCTGTTCATGGCCAGTGTGAATGAAAAAAATAATCACAGCATAAAAAATTGCTGTTCATTAGTGTTCATTCGGGCAACCGACAGACAGAGATGCAGATACTCTGAACAGGTTTTCTGCAGGAGTCTAAACTGTTTTTTTTTTTCAAGAAGCAGACAAGCTGTCCTGCTGTTTGCTTCTGAAATGGGGCTTGACTGTGTCTAAGCAGCAGAGGAATGTTTTCCCAATGTAGCCCCTCAGACTGTGATCTCTGAAGCCGTAGATGAGTGGGCTAAGAACGCGTGGGATTAGGATAAAACAGAAATAATTGAAAAAGGCAATGTCTTCCACTGGCCAGTTAGTGTATAACAATGTGAGACTTTCAGTGATGGGGAGCGTGAAAGCCAACATGCACAGAAGCAGCTGAAAGCCGTGCAGCAGCACAGTGTGCTTGGCTTTATTCACAGATACTCTGTCCTGTCTCAGCTTCCTGGTTTCCAGCAGGATTCTCACATATGTGAAGAAGATGACAACAGCCACAACTGCAAAGAACATCACACTCACAGCAGTTCTGAATAATGCTTGGATTGGAGATGAGTTGATAAGTAAATATATGCAAAGTCGAGGTGTAGAGAGGACATCTACAGCAGGACGCTGCTTTCCGATGGAGTACTCGATTATGAGGAAAATGCAGCTTGTAAGCCACAGACAAAGATTAATGATCCAGATACGGCCTGAGCGCCAGGCGGCCGGGCGCTGCAGGGGATAGAAGATGGCAACATAACGCTCCAGGGACATTGCAGCCAGGATTAAAGGTGTGTTCTGATAAGTAACAGTGGATATGAACAGCAGAGGAACACAATAGAAAACGGGAAATTTTACCTGACCCATTACAAGTAGGAAAAGCAGCACAGAGGACAGAAGCTGCAGGGTGTCATTGATCAACATGTGGGCAAACAGGATGTAACGTGGAGTGTTTAGGAACTGCCTGTGAGATGCAAACACATGCAGCATGACAACAATGCAGTAGAAGAAGGTGCAGAAGAAGGGGATAACTGCACATACTTTGATGATAACAGACAGGCTTTTTTGGGAAGTTGCATTAAAAGGAAGTTCAGTCAGATTCTGCATTCTGCAGCTTTAAGTTGCAGCACACCTGTTAAAAAAAGCACAACTTAAACTTCAATATACAGAAGATAAAATAAAACATAATGCATACTATCATTTACATTTACAACAGAAATTAGCTGCCTCATGTTAATAAAATAATCAGTAAAGTCAAATCACCCTGTAATACAAACCATTTACCCATTAAAATGAGACAGTGCCTCGCTCACCTAATAACAATGACTTTGTCTGACAGAAGAGCTCAGATTTCTCTTCTTCTCAGCACACAACATGTTTTCAGCAATCAAAGTGTCAAAGATGGTCTTCTCTTGTCTGATCTGTTTGGCATCGGTTATCTTATGTTTGACTCAGTGCTGATTCCCCAGAGATATATTAATTTCATGCTATCGTCATTAAGCATCATGGTTCTCATTAACTACAGATTACTGTAGGGAAAAGGATAAAGCACCTTTTATCACAGGATCCATGAAAGGAAGTTAAACAGACAAGTGATTCTATATCGCAAGGCATCCAAAGCAGCAGTTGCAACAGTCAAATTAGGAAAAATGTTCTCAATTTGTATTTCTACAAATTGTTTTTTCCTTTTCAGAGCACCAAGCTCCATCTCCACCCCCAGTTTCATGCGTCCTCTTCTCCTCACCTGCAGTGCATCATAAGTAATTAGCTCACCTGTATTTAGGACCAGCTCACACCTCTAGTCTTCGCCAGTTTGTCAGCTATTCTTTAGCAGTAAATCAGCCTCAATGCTTCGTTTAAACTTTGTAACATCCTGTGTTAACCTATTGTTCTCTTTGTCTTCAGTCTTTGGCATTTCTGGATCCCACACTAACCCACACTAACCAGTTCTTTCCTCGGATTTCCTGGAGCAGATCTGCTACCCGTGACTACTCACCTGCTGCTGCCAACCCATTGCTCATTGGAAATCTGAAAAGGATCAAAGAACTCACCTGCCTGCCGTCCTGCCCGCCGTCACTCATCTCCATTGACACTCACCCAGCAAAAGCCCCTCCTGGATACTTCGTACTTTATTCTTCACGCAAACTCTGACTCAACACTTCTCCCAGCAATATCCTCGATCTTTCTCAGTGCCTGCTTATAACCCTCCTCTCCTTCTGTTACAGTTGCTGCTGCACCTGCATGATTACCTTTCAATGCCCTGCTCTTATCCCAGACCTCTTTGTGTTGAATAAAGATTTCAGTGTTTGGAAATCTTGGTCTGTTGTGTCTGCTTTTGGGGTCCAACTCTCTCTCTTGGCCCTCACATTACACTGACTTTGTTGACTGGACACCTTGCAAATGATCATGGTTAATTGGGCCAGCTGTTTCTTGTATAAACTGCTTGTGAACGTCTGGGCGATGGCATTTGACCACATTTATGTACAACTAAATTTTAAGAATGACTGTGGAAGTCAGTGTAGAGACAGTTTGTGATGTGGGGATGTTGGTGAGGCCTCTTTCATATTGAGCCTGTCAGTGTAGGGTTATTGAAAGGTTAATTTAAGGCAGACTTCTGTATCATTTTTTATAATTATTTTCTACACAGTTGCATCAAAGTATTTTTAATTTGTCTGTTCATAGTTTTTCCTTTTAGTTTAATCCAGCTTTTAGGTTTAGTACAAAACAAGTTTACTATATTATCATATTCACTCTGAGCTAAGAGTAAAACATGGGCCTTTAAGTGTTTCTTACTAACAATGTAATAAAGCAGGACTCATTTTGTGCCACATGCAGTGCAATTTTACCTGGACCAGCAAAGCAATTCCCTCATAATACTGTCAGTGTTATAGTTACAGAGTTTATATTGTCTTGATGCATGTTCAGTCATCCAGGTAAGGAAACCCCCTCTAAATTATTCTGTTTATCTGGATGGGAGAAAAGTTTTGTTGCTCAGCCAAGTGACTTCTTCAGTCTCAGCTGACTGCAGGTTTCTCCAACTTTATAAACAGTACATATGCACAATGCCTGAAATGAGCACCACTGACAAACAATGGGCTGTACGGTCAGTTTCTTCATCTTCTGATATGCAAATTCAACAGTTGCTGTGAGTGCCACTTATATTACTCTGTTTCCTCTGCTTTCCAACCCCAAAACACACTGCAGCAAAAACTGGTCCAAGGATCTGGCCTCTAATATGGTAATATAGCGTATGCTGTTACAGTAAGTGCCAGGAGGATTGCAGTGATTTATACATCAGGGAAACCAAACGACCTCTGGCTAAGAAGATGGCACAACACAGAAGAGCTAACTCGTCAGGCCAGGATTCCGCAGTCCATTTACACCTACAGGCCAGTGGACAGTCTTCCAACGATGAGGATGGACACATGAAAAGGGAAAGACCATCTCTGAATCGAGGAGGGGCCTAAGGGTACATCTTTCACCATCTTACAGTACTGTGATTGCAGCCATTGAGTACAAGTCACTCTCTGTGAATGGTACTCATGGCCATTGATCAGTGGTGACTAATCAATTTGCATTTTAATGATCAATAAACTGACCTTCCACCCATTATTAATCAGTGGTGCCGGTTTCAGTCATTATCCAAATGTTCTGTTTATAAAGTTGGGGAAACCTACAGTCAGCTGAGACTGAAGAAGTCCCCTGGATGAGTGACGAAATGTTTCTCCCACTGAAAACGTCACGACCAGATGAACAGAATCAACTTTTTGGGAAGACCTTTGGGAAAAGTCTTAAGGTCTTCCAGTTTCAAGATTAGCCTCTTCCTCCTTGTAACTGGACCTGAGGACTGGACAGCAGAGAGGCAAAAAGTGAATGGGGAGAGGTTGGGTGGCAACAGCAGAGATGAGGGGACAGATGTGTCTTTGAAGAAGGCAGAGGGGCAGCCTTGTAGGTTCTTGAGGGCTTCATTGCTGTAGACAACATTCAGCCACTCTGAATGAAGAGTTCTGATCAAAGTACAAGCCACCAGAGGGTTGGCCATTGCGACCGCTGGACCTTTGTAAAGTTCTGTGTGCAGGTCGAATACTTTGGCATAAAAACTGTGTGAAGATACAGTATTGTTAAACAGGGTCTTCAGACTGAAAATAAAAACTCAATAATAAAAATGGCATTTTTATGCACAAAACCTTATTTTCACCAGACGAAAGGAACAATATGAAAAAAAAGATACAAATTCTGGGTATAAAGTATTAAATTAACATCTGCCAAAGTCCTCCATGGGCAAAGTATCAATTAGAATATTAGACTGATTTCAGGAAACCCGTATCTCATATAAATACCATAAATATTGAGCTTATTCCAGCTCAAACACTGCAAAAATCCACCACAATCTGTCACGGCCAAGGCCGAACCCGACAACCAGATTCAAATACAGATCATACACAGAGGCACGGACGAGCGTAATAAACAGAACTTTATTTCCTAGGGCCTGACTACGGAAGAGGATTAGGGCCACTGGGGGAAAAAATAATAATAAAAAAAAAAATTCTGAGATTAAAGTCAGAATTCTTTTTTTTTTTTTTCTCTCCTCTCCAGTGGCCCTAATCCTCTTCCGTACCTGACAAATACTGTGAGCTATGAGGAATAACATGGGACTTCAATTACGGTGGTAAACAGGAGTGACGCTAAACTATGAGAAACACTAGCTTTACGAAAGCACCAGAGAATTGTGACGAGGGGATATGTACAGGGGCAAGGGGCAGGAAACATGACCTGGAGGCTCTGAACACTAGAATGAGAGGAGACAAGTTTTAGTGACCGAGTCTGTAAATCCTGGTGAGTGTGAACCATAAAGAAACATTCTTACTTTGGCAGGTGGAGGAATGGCAAGGAAGGGGTGAGAGGTCCAAGTGAGCAGTCTTTGGTCTACAGGAGATGGTAGTCTGATTGAGTACTGTGACAGGAGGGCAGGCAGGCGAGTGAATCCGAGAGGTGCTGTGACGCAAAGAGCTGCCAAACCAGCTTCAGGATGAAAGTGTGTATTGCCAGGAGATGGAGGTGGCAGACAACAGGATAGCTGATGGAAGAAAAAGCACAGGTTGAAGATAATCCTCTTGCAAACAAAATCTCTTTCAGTGAACTACTATGGTGACCCGCACTAACTGTGATTAGCTGAAGACTTAGCGAAGAGGAGTGGTGACCACTGGTCTTAAGTATTGGCAGCTCAATTGCCAGCAGGTGTGGAGACATGCAGGAACGCAGCGAATCCACCCAGGGGTGGAACTGTGGCTCAGTGGAAAAACCCCAGCACTCACCCAGACCACGACACAATCAAGCCAAAGTTTGATTTCTCGTGACCAAAAGATTCCTTCACAAAATTAGAAACACTTCCACAGAAGAACTATTGAGTCATTTGTATAAATTAGCGGGAAGTGACTTAGTATGTTTTGTATCAGTGATCCTGCATCCAACATAGTGAAATAAAGCCACAAAAACCTTAAATCTATTTTTTCTGCATTTTTTTAATGATATCATACATATAAGGGTACGGGCCTCTCCATTGACTTTAATTGCGTCTCCCCGTTTTTGCTGAACAGTACCGCTTCTGCATTTGGAGCAGGCTCTCAGCTGATCTGAGATCAGTCTTCGCCCTCTGTTCATCATATCATACATACAGCCTGGATTCATTCAGAACGATTAATTTGCGTTCATGTGCTCACCAATATCATCAGATTTATGCGGTTGTCAAGGATGCTGTTTCTGATTAAATAAGTTCAGTCTGAGCAAATAATGCGATATATTTTTGCGATATATATATATATATATATATATATATATATATATATATATATATATATATATATATATATATATATATATATATATATTTGCAATATTTTGTTACGTTTTACTGTGAAGTCAGTATTTTAAAATCTGAAAATAAAAGAGAAATCATCTGCTCCTAAAATCAGTTTAAAAACCGTGTTTGGAATCACAGCGACATCTGCAGGACAAAGGCAGTGAGCCTGAATGAGCTGTGTGAGATTGTACAAATGTGTAACGACGCACTATGTCTATACACTTGCAGTAAAGGCAAACTCACAAAGCTACACTGGTTTCAATTCATCTTAATATGTGCAACATATGCATTCAAAAGTTCTGCATCCAGATACTCCTGCAAGTATTTCTTTTTAATACTGACACCATACAATTTTAAATATTTGCTATAAAGTCCAACTAACTCACAGAGAGCCAAAAAGCATTTAGAGTTACCTTGAATGCAACTCAGTCCCTGTTAATCATAAATCCTCACTGAAAGAATGAGAGGACGTGTCCCTTCAAACGTCATTAAAGTTACGTTAAATTCACTCCCACAATTGAGTAATCTTGTCTGATGGTTCTGGCACAGATTTTTAGTCTCTGCTGGTTTATGTTTAACAGCCTTAGATCTCTAAAACATTTGGGGTCATGATTGTTTTCACAGACAGTCCGAGAGATTTAGCCAGTTCATTTTTTGAATCTTATTTACATATTAAATTACTAATGTCAAAATTATCAATAAATCCTTTGCTCAAAAGGTCATTTTCACTAATTTCAGATCGGGAACATTTTCCCCAGTGCTGATCAAGACAACTTTTTAAACCAGAGTGCAGTTTAAGATGATTTCATGATAATACTAACCAAGGTGTTAAAAAATGAAACTGAGATGATAAAGACATTTTATCATAATTTTATAGAATTTCCTTCCAGTATAAAGGGACATCTTTTAGTGTTGCACTTATTTTTGTTAACAAAGTGACAAAATTGAAACAAGAATAAAAAAGTATTTTCTGAGATTCGCTCTAAACTCAAACAACTCTTGTAGGTTAGGGATGTAATGGAGTTGTCAAACATTTATTAGTGCAAATATCACACTTTTAGTCAAACATGCAATCTGACACAAACACATGACCAACATGACGAGTTTCTTATTAAGATTTTAGACACCTTTTATTGGCCTTTTTAAGGAAAAGAAGTCAAATCAATATTTATGTGCTCAAATTACCACTGGAATTTTTTTTTTTTTTTACTGTAAATATTTACCTGATAATTACAGAGCCCCTTTCATGAGTCAGATTCCCTGTTCTGTGCAAAAATATGTGAAGGTAATATGAAGCTTTAGAAACATATTAATCAGACAAATAAAGTGGATATCTTAATTTAGCATTTATATATACATGTATATATGTTGAGCTTTAGAGGAGGAACAGTAATACAAAGAGTTTGTTTTCGCTTCAGTGTAACTTTTTCCACTTACTGTCACTTCATGATATTAGTTTGTTCCACGTGCAGTATAAAAAGGAATCTGTTCATGGCCAGTGTGAATGAAAAAAATAATCACAGCATAAAAAATTGCTGTTCATTAGTGTTCATTCGGGCAACCGACAGACAGAGATGCAGATACTCTGAACAGGTTTTCTGCAGGAGTCTAAACTGTTTTTTTCATAAAGCAGACAAGCTGTCCTGCTGTTTGCTTCTGAAATGGGGCTTGACTGTGTCTAAGCAGCAGAGGAATGTTTTCCCAATGTAGCCCCTCAGACTGTGATCTCTGAAGCCGTAGATGAGTGGGCTAAGAAAGCGTGGGATTAGGATAAAACAGAAATAATTGAAAAAGGCAATGTCTTCCACTGGCCAGTTAGTGTATAACAATGTGAGACTTTCAGTGATGGGGAGCGTGAAAGCCAACATGCACAGAAGCAGCTGAAAGCCGTGCAGCAGCACAGTGTGCTTGGCTTTATTCACAGATACTCTGTCCTGTCTCAGCTTCCTGGTTTCCAGCAGGATTCTCACATATGTGAAGAAGATGACAACAGCCACAACTGCAAAGAACATCACACTCACAGCAGTTCTGAATAATGCTTGGATTGGAGATGAGTTGATAAGTATATTTTTGCAGAGTACAGGTGTAGAGAGGACATCTACAGCAGGACGCTGTTTTCTGATGGAGTACTCAATGATGTGGAACATGCAACTTGTAAGCCACAGACAAAGATTAATGATCCAGATACGGCCTGAGCGCCAGGCGGCCGGGCGCTGCAGGGGATAGAAGATGGCAACATAACGCTCCAGGGACATTGCAGCCAGGATTAAAGGTGTGTTCTGATAAGTAACAGTGGATATGAACAGCAGAGGAACACAATAGAAAATGGGAAATTTTACCTGACCCATTACAAGTAGGAAAAGCAGCACAGAGGACAGAAGCTGCAGGGTGTCATTGATCAACATGTGGGCAAACAGGATGTAACGTGAAGTGTTTAGGAACTGCCTGTGAGATGCAAACACATGCAGCATGACAACAATGCAGAAGAGGAAGGTGCAGAAGAAGGGGATAACTGCACATACTTTGATGATAACAGACAGGCTTTTCTGGGAAGTTGCATTAAAAGGGAGTTCAGTCAGATTCTGCATTCTGCAGCTTTAAGTTGCAGCACACCTGTTAAAAAAAAGCACAACTTAAACTTCCATATACAGAAGATAAAATAAAACATAATGCATACTATCATTTACATTTACAACAGAAATTAGCTGCCTCATGTTAATAAAATAATCAGTAAAGTCAAATCACCCTGTAATACTAACCATTTACCCATTAAAATGAGACAGTGCCTCGCTCACCTAATAACAATGACTTTGTCTGTTAGAAGAGCTCAGATTTCTCTTCTTCTCAGCACACAACATGTTTTCAGCAATCAAAGTGTCAAAGATGGTCTTCTCTTGTCTGATCTGTTTGGCATCGGTTATCTTATGTTTGACTCAGTGCTGATTCCCCAGAGATATATTAATTTCATGCTATCGTCATTAAGCATCATGGTTCTCATTAACTACAGATTACTGTAGGGGAAAAGGATAAAGCACCTTTTATCACAGGATCCATGAAAGGAAGTTAAACAGACAAGTGATTCTATATTGTAAGGCAGGGGTGTCAAACGCCAGGCCTCGAGGGCCGGTGTCCTGCAGGTTTTAGATCTCACCCTGGGTCAACACACCTGAATCAAATGATTAGATCAATACCAGGTCTTTGGAGAATTTCAGGACATTTCGAGGAGGAAATTTAGCCATTTGAATCAGCTGTGTTAGATCAAGGACACATCTAAAACCTGCAGGACACCGGCCCTCAGGGCCTGGAGTCCGACACCTGTGTTGTAAGGCATCAAAAGCAGCAGTTGATACTGACTAAATGTTATCAATTTGTATTTTTACTTTTTTTCCTTAAATTCACTTTAATTTCACTGCTCATATTGACAACAAAGATCATTAAAATTTCACAATTACTGGTGCTAAAATATTAGCGTACATTAAAAAAGTAAATGTTCTTTTTTTTAAACAGTACAAAACACAAATACCCTGAATATAAACTATATTATATTTAGTGGAGGGGTATGTGAGCCAGTGAGCTTTCCTGAGCAGCAAAATACAATAGCAAAAGTAAAAAT
Source organism: Rhamphochromis longiceps (assembly GCF_057381845.1). Classification (NCBI taxonomy): domain Eukaryota; kingdom Metazoa; phylum Chordata; class Actinopteri; order Cichliformes; family Cichlidae; genus Rhamphochromis; species Rhamphochromis longiceps. Next base: position 30,834,220 of record NC_140570.1, read on the forward strand.
GTATTAAGTAAAACCACAATAAATGTAGATCATTATCATCTGAGCTTTGCAGTATTTTTTGGTGTAGCAATGTCTTAGTAGGATGAGTTTTTTTACCTAATAAATTTTGCTAACAAAATTATATACAGTTAGACCTTAATCTGGGTGTGACTAATGAGGGTGTGGCTGCATTTGTTTACAGTACAAAAAAGACATAACTTCTATAGATTTTTCTAAATTGACTAAAAGGCACAGTTCTTACTCCGATTATAAAATAAATGTAGCTACCTTGACCTCACCTAGTGACCCAAAATGTGGTTTTGAAGCACTGATATATCATGCCTTCTAGCACAGATTGTATGAAAAAGATGGCTGTAGCTGTTGTGGTCCAATCCAGTGGTTTTAGATAATAGGAAGTCTCAGCATTAGCTTTTCAGTAGCTGCTATATAAAGACAGAAGAAATTATGCTGGGGTGTCAAGCCTGGCTTGCAAGCACAGGAACAAATGTCTACTAATAATGGTTAAGTAACAAACAGTATGCTGTCATCATTATTTTTTTACTGGAAAGTTTCATTTTAGCAACATGCTTTTGGGACTAGCATTAAGATCATCAGGCCTCAGTCCTACGCTATTTCCTTTAAATGTCCTCCTGAAAAGACTAGGGATGGGTATCGTTTAGGTTTTATCCGATACCGGTGCCAAACCGGTACTTTTGAAACGGTGCAGGTGTTTAAACAGTGCTCAAACCGCTGCTTAAAGAATGGAGAACACAAACTTTGTCCAAAAACCTCTCATGTTTAGCTGTTTTTTTGTAAAAAGATAACAATGTTAGCCTTTTCTGCAGCTATAGGGCATATATGGTATCACTTTTGGCTGGAAGCAGTGCTTAAACAATGGAAAAAACACAAACTTTGTCCAAAAACCTCATGTTTAGCTGTTTCCCACTTTTTCTTTGGTCATTTTTGGCCAGGGTGAAGGGAGTATCTGCCATCAAACAAGAGGACAGCCGCATGTAACTACGATGGTGTTTGCTAGTTCACCTTACATGCATTAATGTAATAACGTGGTGAGCCTACTCAACGTAAATTACACACGAACAACATTAAGCTACTCACGCAGAGAAGAACGGCTGCTGCTGCCATCATCATCCGTCATCACTTCTGCTACACTGGCAGGGCTAGGGGCCAGGACTCTCCTCTTCGGGTTCTTGGGGGATGTTGCTAACTCCGGGTCCGATAACAGGCACCACACCCGCAGTAGATGCGCTCGGTGTGAGGTCTCGCAGCAAGCTATCAAATACGGTGCATTTCTTGGCTTTTAAAAAAACGCTATGCATCGTCAGGTGTTTCATCAGATTCGAGGTGTTACCTCCTTTGCACAGTATCAGCTTAAAGCACTTGTTGCAGGCTGCTGAGTTTGCATCTTTTGCTGTGAAGTACAGCCAGACTTTTGACCACTTCGCCTTGGGCATTTTTAATCTGTAGCTCTGCTCTAAAAGAATGTACGTACCTGGGCCTGCCTACTATCCTTGGAAAGGTAAAATGATTGGCTAGAATCCAAAGTGTATACATCTCAGTAAAAAAAAGCACCGAAATAAAGCACCAAAATGTGCGCTGCTTTTCAGTCTGGTTACTATCCGGTGCATACTGGTACCCATCCCTAGAAAAGACTGTAGGGTCAAAGAATTTAATGTATATGTTAACCTTCATAATCAAGATATATAAAATATTTAAACCAACAGCCAAGAATTAAAAAACACCTAAATGATCATAAACCAGAACAGTAATTACCTTCCTAAGCTCAGTGTTTTTCCATCCCACAGGCTTAAAAGTTTGCTGAACTTGGCTCCATGTTGGAAGCCTCTTATGCAATGAAGGTTCATGTGTACCAAAAGCTGTACTTTGAGGGCACGGAAAAAGGCTCGAACACAGTAGAAAAGCCACAAATGCTGATACTGATGAAAATGCAGATGTAGGTCCAAAATGCACACCACTTTGTTCTTAAAATTTCCACATTTTGTAAACCATCCACTATGACAGATTGGACATTTGGTGGGCCAGTTCTGGTTATATGTTGGACATAATTGTTAGAGAAAATGCAAGAAAATGTAGTACAAGAATCTAATGCTTTAAGATGTTTTTTTATATTTAAAAAAACATTTGATAAAATGTATAGTTAGCTGCAAGTTAAAAATAATTTGCTTGATTATCAATAAAATAAAATGTTTTAGAGTTTGAACCCCTTCAGTCAGTATTTTTAACAAAGTGGAAAATGGAAAATGGTTGGTGGGCTAGATGGCACACTATTGCTCACATTTGGTCTGGCAGCTCTAAATGCAGTATCACTGGTAAAGAATTTAGACATCTAGCTAAGATTTGGCTTTGGGTTTTTACCAGAATCTAAGTTTACTCTACCTGGTCATACTATCTTAGTTTGTAGTGGATTGTCCAAAACTGTCAATGGCTCAAAGCTACTTAAACAGACCATCAGACTCTTGATGAAGTCCAGGATTATGTTCAGACATGTGATTAAGTGTTCAGTAAGGTTTTAACGATGATAATTGCTGGTATCATATGAGAAGTAATGTTTTTGCCAGATAGGAGGACAAATATGTGGACCTCTGTATATCAGAACTCCAGCAGGAATGGCCTGAATGTTTTGAACACAATGCACCATTTAATTTTTGTTTATCCTCCAACTGTGATTTTCAGGTCTGTACTAGTATATGCTGCTTAGATTTTTGTCCTGGTCTTGTAAAAATGGCAAACACCCTACTGGCACAAAACCTGTGGTATCTTTGACATAGTGCATTATCTTTTTGTGACAATGTTTAACATTCTTGCACAACATCACTCAAGTTGGTAATCAGAGCATAGAGCTGCAGGTGCAACAACAGTATTGTTTTTTAAAAAAAGGTGATGAAATCTATTAAGAGGTTTTTCTTCATTGAGTGTTGAATCTCCAGAGGGCCGTTAGAGGGCATGTCCCAAGTCCCCCGCTTAGTAATTAACAGACTCGCTGATTATTAACACAAAGCTCTCGAGTCCCATTGAGCAACCCGAAGTTTTCTTTTGTTTGGCAAACCAGTTGACTCTATAGAGAGCAGCTCATGGGGGTTTGTCAGCTGTTTACGTAAGTTCTGCGTCAGTAATGAGGACCCCAGAGGACTGGGCCACAGTTCTGTCCAAAACAAACTTTCTGTTTTTTGAACCCAGCTCAGCAAATAACTTTCATTGCATCAGACAAAGGGCAATTGCCAGACTTTTGGCCAGTTGAGTTTTAGTGGAACATTAAATGGCACACAGAGAGAAACGCAGAGAAGGTGAAGTATGTGTGTAATGCAGATTTGACGAAGAAATGATGCATTATTTTGCTACAGTGTTGGCCCAATTGTATGACCATCCAATGTGCTCATCATGTTGTAAAGTTTTCCTGAGATTCAACACCTAAGTATATAGTTTCTCCAGTCATTTTCCTCAAAGTAGTTTTAAACCTGTTGAAGTCAATTTATTATCTGATCATATCAGCTTATTTAATGCAGTACTTACAAAGAAAAAAAAAATTAAAACCGAAGCTTATGACATCAGCAGTTCCTCATTTCCCAACTGAGGCCCTCTTTCTCCACCATAAACAACTGTAGTCTCTTTTTGGATTCCAACACAAAAAGTTTATTTTGGAAAAGAAAACATTTGTAATGTTTTGTGCATCATTTTGAAAAACTACCTGCCAAAATTCATCTTGGCATATTTGATATCTTAAGATTTGCATTAGTAATTAAAACTTTCTATTTTAACATTGTTTGTTTTGAACACAGTTTAGATGACTTGTACAAAACAATGGACTCAGTGCTGCACTTATGTCATATTGTTCATACAAGATTAACTTGATCCAAAAGGGGGGGGGGGGGAGGCGAGAAAGTGTCTGAAAATAGTGCAGCAGAAATAAACCAAATATCTGTTTCAGTTATGTTCTGTATTTTTTTAATCGTTGATGTTTTTGCATACTTTTCACATTCTTAGTGAACTTCAATATTGCTCTCTTCCCTATTTCAGTCCATTTGTCAACCGTTCGACTGATGTATAGGCCATTTACACTCAGTGACATGCAGTTAGTGAAAACCCCTCTCCCTATGAGTCTGTATGGAAATCTGTATGCAAAGTGATAGATTTGCAGTACCATAAATTACACACAACATAGTGATTTTCACAGTGGTAGTTGATGAAGAAATGCTGACGTTAGGCACAGACAGCAAATGCACTACATATGCACCACAGTCTACCCGAATTGTGACAAATCTACCTCTTCAAGGAGTATAGTGTGCCATGACCAGATGTGGTACACAACTTACAGTCACTTCCTTCTATTTTGGAAACTTTCCCTTATGCATCTTTTGTTTTTTTCTTGCTACATTTGTCTTGCTTTACCTGTAATTCCCTAATTATTTTCACTCAATCCTTGGTCTCTCCTGTCTCATTTCCTCACCAATGTGAGCATGCACAACAGCCCTACTTCCAATCTTTGGCTCTTGTGTTAACCTGGGGTGGTTTCATTTGAAGTTACTAGCTTCAATAAGCCTGTTCAAAACACCTATATTACCCACAATGCAACTCCCAGTAGTTTGTTGTTCTAGGTAGTGGCTACTGACTTTCGTTGTAGTTATGCAACATTACAAAAAATGATAATGAAAAATGAAAAACAGAGTTTGGCCCTTGTGCTTTATCAATCTTCTGCTCTGCCCTAACCCTAATTGTACATTATGAAATAAAAGCCCCTTTTCAGGTGTGGGAAATTGTATGAGTAAAAATAGTTGTTTTGCTTTTTTTTTTTCAAATTAAAATGTAATGAAAGTTGGTAAACTTTTTGCCATTAACTACATCTAGCCATACATATAAACCCTAAGCAGTGATAGACATAGTAAAAGATAGAAAGTCCACAACCAGCACAAATGGTCTCTAACCTGCACGTATCTACAGGGTTTTAGAGATAACACCAAATACGCACATTTGCAGGGACAGTCAACAGATCAATGCCTTTTGCGTAATTGAGTGGTGCTGAGTCACTATAAATACTGACAAGACATGATAGTTTTTATTCACAGAGCAGATTCAAACCTCTCTAGCAGCAAGTAAGACTTTTACTAAGGAAAGGCAACAGTGAGAAAAGTGCAAGGTTTAAACTGAACAGAAAAACCTCCAGCCAGGAACTTATTTTACAGATTAGATAAATAGACTCTGTAAGTGCAGCAGATCAAATTAATCTGCAAAATGCAAGCTGTTCGTCAGTGTTCAGTGTGTGCGAGCCGTGCCGCTACAGGACTTGTGCGGAATCAGATAGATATTTCAGTGCTGCGGACCAGCAAGAGCGTGCTGAGGAGAGGAGCAGCCTGCATTCGTTTCCTCGGGTAAGTTAAGAATAAATATTCAACAAAATGCTTTGCAAAGTTAAAGCCGGACTTTGATCTTTGGTACTAATTGATATTTACCACAAGTTGGTCCAAATCAGATCATAGGACAATAACTCACAGCATTTCAAAATGAAATATCATTAATTTGTTTGCTGGTCCTACTCCTAACGTTCTGCACTGTTTCTACAGCAGCTCTGAGAGCAGGATACCTGGAAACCAGAAGTTTGGGGAACCGATAAAGCCTTCACACATGAGCATAGCATCTTTAAGCGTTGCCCGTGGGTTTTGCACTGTCCGTTTTACACAGGTGGGTGAGTCTCCAAAAATATCATAGAAGTATGAATTAGTACAGTCACCTACAACTAGCACTAATGTTGACTCTTCAGGAAAATTTCTTCTTCTTATAGATAATATACATATGGAGAAATTAAAGAAAAGACTAAAAAACACTGATTTGTTTGCAGCAAGTGGAAAACCTCTCACATGACTCTCTGATCAGAAGAGCTGCCTCAGTGATTACAGACAGCTCATGTACTTTCCTCTCCCAGACCACCTTGGCTTACTTTGATGCCCTTGCAGACTATTCAAAGGTAGGTTTTTACAGTGTGTAAGACATGGTTTGTAAAATTTCATATCCCAAAAGATTTAAAAAAGCTTCTTTTAAATTCAACACAAATATGAGAGGACAAAAACATCTGGACACATCTATTCAGTAATATACTGCAGCAGTTTTCAGCCTAATATTAAATATGGTGACAATAAACTTTGGAATTTAATTTACTTGGCCCAATTTACAAAAACTGAGAGACAATGGATAAAATTTGCAAAAAATCTAAAATAAAGTCTTGTATGTCTGATTTGAATTTACACAAGTAGCCCGAAATACTTTTCAGTGTCCTACAAACTCTTCTGAGTTTGTAATTCAAATGTTGCTGTGTACTGTAACTGACTGCTTTTGTTCCCTCTGTTTACTCACAGGCTGTGCACTCACGCATTGCTTTTCAAAGACAATATTTGGCCTCACTGGGAAAAATTACCCCAGCAGAGGAGGATTCACTCCAGCAAGCGATCAATGGCTGGCGTGCAGAGGTTGGTGTGTGTTGTCCTCTTTGTTCTTAACCTCTTAAGCCCCAAGCCTACCTGATCGCCTGCCTTTTGCCCCCGTATCAGCGGGCGTTGGGGCTTAAGAGGTTAAAACAAATGTTTAATGTACTTTTGTGTTGAGTTTATATTTTGGAAATTAGCTTTTACACCACAAAATTATTGAGTTTGTCACTTCTCTCTGTCTTAACAGGCTAGTGAAAGACTAGTCGAATGCAAACGTTATGAATCAGCTTGGATCAATGCCATCAGCCTGTGTAAAATGGCAGCTGAGGCAGCGTGCACTTCAGGTGAGAAGAATATTTTCCTGAATTATGGATGAATGAAGTCATTACAATCAAATTTGAAACATGTGCTGTTACTTTATAAAGTTCTGAGAATAGTTGCATACACCTATATTTTTACTTAGAAATCTGACAAAATGAATCTGTGTTTCCAGGAGCTCACCAGGCATCCATCTCAATGAGGACAAACATCCAGGTGGCCCAGTCGCAGGTGGAAGAAGCACAGAAACTTTCTGCAGAGGCAGATAAGAAGCTGGCTGAGACAAAAGTAGAAGAGATCCAGAGGATGGCAGAATATGCTGCCTTCCTTGAGGATAGTGATGGGCCTGAGGTGCATGAGGCTTATCTACGAGAGGACTAACACAGACATATGGGAAAACAGGAAAACAATGTGCAAGTGCTATTGATTTCAAAGTAATATGAGCTCAACTTTGAAAACTTTTTCTACTCTTTTTGCTGTAATAGCTTTCCTGCTGTGAGATATTTACATGTTTACTTTCACAGAAGAACAAAGCACAAAAGGCTAATTTTGAAAATAAAATTAACAATAAACCACTTGCATATATTTTTATTTAAGACTATTTATTAGGGTTAGTAAATGTAGGAAAACGATGGAATCACTAATATTTTGTTCCAGTGATTCTTATCCATCAGTGGATTACAATATATGTTTTGCTGTAACAAAGATTTTTTTTAAATAAAATGACTGTGTCCTCCTCCTTGTTTTTAAAGATTTAATTTCAATTCAATTTTATTTATAGAGTGCCTAATCACAACAACATCAAGGCTCTTTATATTGTAAGGTAGGCCCTACAACAAAACATACAGACAAAAACCCAACAATCATATACCCTATTATCCCCTATTATAACTATCACGACAGTGGGACGAAATACTCCCTTTGTGGAAGGGAGCCAGAGATTAATAGTAATTAATGATTCAATGCCGAGACTTCTATTAACAAATGGTGAATGAGAAAGGTGACTGAAAAGGACTACTCAATGCATCATGGGAATCCCCCAGCAGCCTATGCCTCTTGCAGCATAACTAAGGGTGGATGGGGATCACCTGATCCAGCCCAAAATATATGCTTTAGAAAAAAGAAAGGTTTTGAGCCTAATCTTAAAAGTAGAGATAGTGTGTGTCCCCCGAATTCAAATTGGAAGCTGGTTCCACATAAAAGGGGCCTAAAACTGAAGGTTCTGCCTCCAATTTTACTTTTAAATACTCCAGGAACAACAAGTAAAGTGCTCTAATGTAGTCATATAGTAGGGCTGCACGATTTTGCATAAAATGAGAATCACAATTTTTTGGCTTAGAATTGAGATCACGATTCTCTCACGATTTTCTTTTCCAGTATAAATATTTATTGCACTTATTAACTGCACATCAACTTCGTAACAGTTGAGACTGAACATAAAAACAATAAATAAACATAAAAACAACAAATGTCTCACGTTTTGTTGTTGCCGCAAAATGTTGTACTGCTTGAAATTCCATCTCCACCATTGCTCGACACTGCATGTATAGAGCAGGTAGTGCAACAATAGAAAAATAGTTGCGGGACGGCACTGTGTAGCGTTTGTCTAGGGTGTTGATCATTTTCCTAAATCCCTCGTTTTGCACAGTGTTGATGGGAGCCGTTAGCTTCGAGCTAGGGGGTGTCAGATCTCCAAAAACGTCGGAGCACTTTTGCAAATATGTGATGTCTTGTAAACTGAGCAGGTATCTGACGTTTACACAACTACATTCACGCCTCAAAATATCTTAAAAGTGTATTTTGTGACCCAGAAAGAGTAATATTAAAACTAAGTAGCTGCCGCCATTGTTGGAATTCAACTTTTGCGAGATCTCGCAAAACTTTTGCGAGATCCCGAGTTTGTTTTGCGAGATCTCCCAAAAGTCCGTCTTAATTTTTTTTTCTCCCATGTCCCCTGCGGGGCTCCGTACTAAACCAATGTTGTCTGCAGTTTTGGTTGTAGCATGCAACAAAGTTATACTGATTTTGATGATACTGCTAACAGAACTTCAGCTCTTTGCAAACATCTGCAAGACGGCATGCTAACGCAAAGCTAGCCAAGAACCCCAAGTGATAAGATAAGATAAGACTTTATTGATCTTATGGCGGGAAAATTTATGCTTTACCTCAGCTCAGGTACAGAAGAAAAATACAAAAATACAAATAAATACAAACAAATACAAAATAAGTAAGATAATATTATAAACAGTAGTATACACAGTATGTGATTATGGATATAGAGTTCTGGAAATATGCAAGACGTAAATGATATTAAAGCTGAGTGTATGGACACCACTGCCCAGCAGCCAGAGCCTGATTGCTAACAGGTAACAAAGGCAGTAATGAGCAGTCAGGCTTGCAATCTCCATTTCTACCTGTTCATGTGTCTACAGTAAAATCATTGTGGTGTCTTTAAAGTCTCTTTGAGCTGGTTTTCAACTTCGCTTGCTGCATTACTTTTAGGAAAAGTAACACAAACTCACCAACAAGCATTTATTTCATTTGTTTACTTGAGGTTTGATACAACCTTTAATGAAGCCAAGTGTATTAATGATGAGTTGAACCAAGAACTTTCTAAGTTGGATAAATCGTTACAGCTTGTTACTATTAACTTTCAGTCCCGTTCTTATGTAATTTGGCATACTTCAGCCTTTTCTTGCTGTTTTTCTTCCTTAAGAATGACTTCTTGACAGACACCATTCTATCTAATCCATAAGTGAAATATAACATGTGTTTTGCTTTAATAATATAACAAAATTATTGTGTGTTCCATTGTTTTATGACATCTACATAACAGTAGTAAAAGAAAATGTGTATTTGTTACAATTTATAATTGTTATGATATCGGTTGTGCATCCACATTTGGTGCCCTATCACATAATGCCAAATTGCGATGACATGATTCAGGTGTTTTAATAATGAACATATTAGATCCTGGAAAATTCCATTTAGTTTTATTTATATTGTGATAAATAATCATGAAGTGTTTGATCTTGCTGATTAAATATGTCTATGCCTAAAGACATTAGAGAAATAAATTTGTTCAAAAAGACATTTATTCTTATTTAGCCTCTTATGTTAGACTTGATAAGTGGAAAACACCACACATACTTATTATTTTGTTTATTGTTCCACATATTGTGTAGATATTCTACAGTAAATTCTGTCAAATGAGATGAACTAACTCTTATTATTTACATTTTTTTTTAAACCTCAGTGTAAATTGTACCTGTTAAAATATATGAAGTTAATCATTACATGCTTGTCGATATTGTCCAAATTAATGAATGTTTTGATTAAATATGGATGTTACCATTATTAATAGTAGTGATGTACTTTGTCAAATCACATGTTTTTTTGAACAGGATGAAGTAGGCATGAGATTTTTCAAAGAAAGAAAGAAAGTTTCATCCCTGAGGCCATAGATGAGAGGACTCAGACACCTTGGAACAATACTAAAAAATACATAGTTAAAATATCTGAAATCTCTAAACAAGTTGACGTCAATCTGAAGGACAGCTGTTTCTATGAATGGACTCCACAGCTGAACAAGACAGAGAAACAGCTGGAAAGCATGAAGGATCACTGTTCTCACTCCTTTTTGTGTTGACTTCTTACTCTCTCCTGATGCAGCTTTGGCCACTTTCATTATTTGAACATATGAAAAAACAATAGTGATGCCCATAGTCATGAAATAAAACTGACTTACAGCTGAGCGAGCATGATCCTGCCATCTATAAAGCATAAACATTTCAACAGAGCAAATAGTGTATTGATTGTAGAAGCTAAGTGAAGCAGTAGCAAAGAACATGGAAATGATAACAATGCATGGCCCAGAGCTGAGGCCATGAATAATCAGGATACAGTACATAGTGCTGCGTGTGGAGCACAGCTGTCCATGACGAAGGGGCATACAAATGGCCACATAGCGCTCCAGAGTCATTGCTGTCAGAGTAACTGGTGTGACAATAGAATACACAAGCACAAAAAGACAGATAAATATACACAACCAAACTTGCACTGAACATCTGGTTAAAATAAGCAGGATATCGGTCATGAGTAACAAAAAGCTGTCTGACAGTAAAGTGACAAAAAATAAAATGTAGCGAGCAGATGTGTGAAAACATTCCTTTTTTACAAAGGTCACAATGAGCAACATGTTGATACAAAGAAAGATTATGACCAGGGTGTGCACAATCATGACCCGGACTGTCAATAGTTGGTGCAAGAAATCACAAATTAGTGAGCTGTTACCTGCCATTGAGAACAAACACGAGTATTTAAATAACTTCTAAGAGTCAATCATTGTCATTATAAATGTAAGATTTACTCTAAAGACTGAAACCAAAAAATCAGTCTAGTGGAGAAACCTTTCGTCCTTTTCCAAACACAAATTTCCTCTTCTGACCGCTGCAGTTCTCTTATAGATGACAGTGGAACATTATTTTAAAGGTTATATGAAACTGAAGTTGTCATATGGTGTCATCATCTTTCCTAAGAGATCATTCCCCTTGATAGCTGTACACTGTTGATAGATGGAGCACTCAGTCAGGAGAGTCTACAACTAATTAAAGTTTTGAAAACTTCGTTGCTTGTTGACAAGTTAATCAATTGGCATGGTTATTGCCAGAAGCAAGACTACATCCCATTATTTTTTTAAGGTATGTCTTATTATGCCCTACAGTGACGTGACCGTGACAAGCAGTAGGCCTATTTTGTGCAATATTCAAACAAGTCAATAGGAAAAATTATTTTCTTCCCTACTTATTGCCTTTAAGGTATTTATTGCACACTGGGCAGCGTAAATGATTTGTTGTTGTTTTTTTAATAAATTGCCAATACGTAGGGAATAGGACTCAGACACCTTGGAACATATCCAATAAATACACTATTCTCTTACATGTTTGTCTGAAATACCCTTATCATGGTGGCGGGGTTTGTGTGTCCCAGGGGATCCCAGGGGTTATGTTGTCTGGGGACTTCTGCCCCCTGGTAGGGTCTCCCATGTCAAACTGATCATCCTCTGTTGTTGACTTGGCTGTCTCTGACCACTACTGTGTGTTTTTTAACATCACCGGTTTTATTCAGCGGGAGACCTCGGTGCGAACTGTGAGGAGGCGCTATCTAACCTCTGAAGTGGCTGCAAATTTTACCAGGGTTTTAGACGAATGCCCCCCTGTGATTTTATCTGCACCCTGCGATTTGATTTTTAATCATTTCAACAGCAAACTGAAGAAAAGCCTTGACTCCGTTGCTCCACTCACCACCAAAAAGATTAACGTAAAACACGTATCACCCTGGAGAAACGAAGAAGTCAAAAAACTCAAAAGAAATTGCAGGGCAGCAGAAAGGAGGTGGAGGAAAAATAAAAATACTATCAACCATCAAATATTTTGCGAGCAACTTAAAATGTACAATAATACATTAAGGAATTCAAGAAATTCATACTTCGCCAAAATAATCAGTGATAACAAAAATAATCCCAAGGTCCTCTTTTCCACCATAGATCATTTATTTAACCCTGATTTTAACAGCTCCCAAAGAACCCCCACAGACTCGCTCTGTGAGCAGTTTGCAGACCACTTCAGGGGAAAAGTAAGCGCCATCAGATCTGATATTTTATCTAATCGCGATATGTTTGTATCTGAGGGCTCGATTGTACCTGAGGAGACACTGGACAGCTTTGTCCTGGTTAATGCTGAGAACCTTCAGAAAGTTTTCTCCACAGTGAGACCCACCACATGTCTTTTAGATCCAATCCCTTCTTCACTCTTTAAAACACTTTATGGATTTTTTGAGGCTGAGCTTTTATACATGATGAATTGCTCTCTTCAGTTGGGTGTCTTCCCTGCTGCCTTTAAAACGGCGGTGGTGAGGCCCCTTCTGAAGAAGAGCAATTTGGATTGTAATGATTTTAATAACTACAGACCTGTATCCAACTTACTATTTTTAAGTAAAATCTTAGAAAAACTTGTTTTTACTCAGATTAATGATTTTCTAAATGATAGACAGATCCTGGAGATATTCCAGTCTGGATTTAGGGTGAACCACAGCACAGAGACTGCTCTCCTAAAGGTTTTAAATGATCTTAGATGTAACTGGGACTCCCAAAAGCTCTCAGTCCTGGTGCTACTGGATCTAAGCGCAGCCTTTGATACAGTAGACCACGCTATTCTTTTAAACAGACTGAAACACATGGTAGGCCTCTCTGGTGCTGTACACAACTGGTTCACTTCCTATCTCTCTGACAGAACTTTTATGGTGAGTATGGATACATGCTCCTCTAAGATCCATAAAATGACATGTGGTGTGCCTCAAGGGTCGGTTTTAGGCCCTGTACTTTTTAATTTGTATATGCTCCCTCTCGGCGGTGTCATCAGGAGGCATGGAGTGAACTTCCACAGTTACGCTGATGACACGCAGCTGTACATCTCTGTGTCTCCCGATGACACCAGACCAATGGATGCACTTTTTAACTGTATTTTAGATATAAGATCTTGGATGGCAGAAAACTTTTTACAGCTTAACCAGGACAAAACTGAAGTTTTAATCGTCGGTCCTGAGGCTCAGAGAGAGAAACTCTTGTCTAAATTAGAGGCATTTTCACTATGTCCTTTGCTACAAGTGAAAAACCTGGGTGTTATTTTTGACTCTGAGCTTGGCTTTATCCCACATATTAAACATGTAACCAAAATTGGATTTTATCATCTAAAGAATATAGCCAGAGTCCGCCCTATTCTCTCTCGGGCCAACACGGAGATGCTGATGCATGCTTTTATTACCAGTCGCATTGATTACTGTAATGCCCTGCTCTCTGGTCTTCCTAAGAAGAATATTTCAACTTTACAACTTTTGCAAAACTCGGCAGCTCGTGTGCTGACGAAGACCAGAGGGCGGACCCACATTACACCGGTTTTAGAATCGCTGCATTGGCTCCCCGTGTGTTTCAGGATCGATTTTAAAGTTCTTTTATTGGTTTTTAAATGTCTTAATGGTCTTGGGCCTTCTTATCTCTCAGATCTGCTTTTACCATATGAACCCTCGCGGACCCTGAGGTCCTCTGGTACTGGCCTTTTGATTGTCCCTAAAGTCAGGCACATACTCACGGAGAGGCAGCTTTTCAGTGGTATGGTCCTCGTCTGTGGAACAGCCTGCTGGAGGAGCTCAGGGCCGCAGAGAACGTACATGTTTTTAAGAATAGGCTCAAGACTCACCTTTTTAATTTAGCTTTTACTTAGCGTTTATTTATTTTATGCTTATTTATTCTATCCTGTTATTTTATTATTAATTTAGGCTTTACCTAATATTTATTGATTTTATTCTTATCCATTTTTTAATCTTCTTACTCTATTTATATTTATATTGTATCCCGTTCTTATTTATTTTATCATTTTACCCTGTATATAGCCTATTGTGGCATATCTCCAGTGTTTCCTCGGAGGGGGCTCTCTGCACCGGGGCTGTGATCGACCGTGGCTGCTGGGTCTCCGGGGGTCCTCTCAGCCTGGCTGGGGGGCTCCTTTGCCTCCCTCCTGCTGTGTGCCCAGCCTGGAGGCTGCGGTCTGTGACCGGCTCTCGGTGCAGACGGCTCCCTGTTATAGTGTTTCCTCACTTGGCTCATGTGAACCCAGCCCAATTTTTACTCTTTAAGTGTGCGCGCGTGTGTGTGTGTGTGTGTGTGTGGGGTGGGGGGGGGAGATATGTGTGTATTCACATCATTTATGTTAATGAGAGTGTGGGGAGTGAGTTGGAGGGTGGGGTGGGCTGCTTTTAACTATGTAAAGCACTTTGTGCTACATTTTTTGTATGAAAAGTGCTTTATAAATAAAGATTGATTGATTGATTGATTGATTGATTGATTGATTGATTGATTGATTGATTGATTGATTGATTGATTGATTCAGAAGACCCCTATGAGCACAACACCAAGGAAACCGTTCACCCTGCCTGGGAAGGGTGCCAAGAGTGAGCGTCTGGTGGCCAGTCCTTAGTCCATGGGAACCGGCTGGGCAAAGCCTGAAAAAGGCAGATTCGGCCATCCTCCTTCAGGCCCACCACCCACAGGAGGCACCATAGGGGTCGGGTGCACTGTGTGCCGGGCAGCGGCCAGGAGCAGAGGCCCTGGCGGGCCTACCAAGACTGGCAATTAGGACATGGAATGTCACCTCTTTGGTGGGGAAAGAGTCTGGTGGGGAAGGTGCCTGAGTTAGTGGTGAGGTTGAGAGGTACCAGTTAGATATAGTCGGGTTCACCTCAGTACATGGCTTGGGTTCTAGAACCAGTTTCCCGGAGAGGGGCTAGACTCTGTCTTAGTCTGGAGTTGCCGCTGGTGAGAGGCAGCAGGCTGGGGTGGGTATCCTAGTATCCCCCTGGATTGCAGCTGTTATTTTCTTAACGTGTTTTGTAAGTTTAAGTCTGCGTCCATCACTACACCCAAATTTCGTGCCTGGTTGGTGGTTTTTAGGTGTATAGATTGAAGTTCTCTGGTGACCTCTACTTGTTTTTCTTTGGCTCCAAAGACTATTACTTCAGTTTTGTTTTTGTTTAGCTGGAGAAAATTGTGGCAAACCAGTCACTAATTTCCTCAATGCATTTACCAAGAACCTGTACAGGGCCTTGGTCTCCCGGTGACATTGTGATATTTATTTGTGTGTCATCTGCATAGCTATGATAGTTTATTTTGTTGTTCTTTATAATCTGTGCCAGTGGGAGCATGTAAATGTTAAACAGAAGAGGTCCCAAGATGGAACCTTGGGGAACCCCACATGTGATACTTGTCTGCTCAGATGTGAAGTTACCTATTGATACAAAGTATTTCCTGTTTTCTAAGTATGTTTTGAACCAGTTTTGTACAGTTCCTGAAAGACCTGCCCAGTTCTCCAGTCCTTTGAGTAATATGTTGTGGTCAACTGTATCAAATGCTGCACTGAGATCCAGTAAAACTAAGACTGACATTTTTCCACTGTCTGTATTCAGACATATGTCATTAAACACTTTGGTCAGAGCAGTTTCAGTGCTGTGGTTCTGTCTAAAACCTGACTGCAAGGTATCATAGTAGTTATTCTGTGTTAAGAAGTAATTGAGCTGTTGAGAAACTGCTCTTTCTTTTTTTTTTTTTTTTTTTTTTTTTTTTTTTTGCCTGTCCCGTTTGGCTCTTTTGCCATCAGAATTGTTGTCTAAAGGCAAAGAAAGATGCCCAACGGATTTACTTTACCAAATTGACCATCCCAGCCTTGCCATAATGGTCCATTTGATTCACCTTTTATTGTTTATTTTATTTTCACTTACTGAACATGGGACAGACTTGACTGGGGGAAAGAAGGGGAGAAAGAAAGAGGGAAAGAGAAACAGCTGAGAAGAGGGACGGGGGAGAAGGGCAAAAACCAAAAACCAACAGAATGAGCAGAAAAAGAAAAAAAAGAAGAAAAAAAGAAAAAAAATGCATATATCAATCACCTGGGTCACCTGCTGAGAAAGAAAAAAGAAAACAAGCAGAAGAGAACAAGAGTAATAGAATAAACAACATCACAATGATATTTGGGAATATGACAGTATATACTAAATATTAAACATTATTGTGCAGCACATAAGATCAACAGAACCAACACGTTCTCACTCCCAACTCGTCAAACGTGTGACGCATGGTCAGGCTCCCTCTGCTGCACTTATGGACGCGCAGGGTACCCCTCTCGCGTCGGGAATTGACGTGAAGGGTCCTCCGATTGAAGAGATTGCCGCGGAAGTGCCTTTTGTCGGTATATTTAGACATTTTCCAAATCACATTGTAGTGACATATACAGAACACAATAAATTATATAATGTAAACAACTACCTGAAAAACAGGTAGAACGATACTTATGTATGGTTTATTGCATTTACGGAGGGAGTGATGTATGCTGGGTAATGGCACAGCTAGCTACTGGGTGACTTTATTCACCCGCTTCGGCTGTTATCAGTCCATACAATGGGCGTTATTAGCACAAACCAGTCCCATAGATATGGGCCATCTCCTGCTAGATTGTTCAGAAGGTTGTTCTCATCCATCCAGATGGAGGATCACTAACAGGAGCGTGGAAGACTCCAGAATCCACTCTGGCTGGAATCTGGTGGAGACAGCAGTGTTTACAGGTAAGACCATTTAAACGGACAGCATTTATAGAATGACTATTAAAAGTCAGCGAGTGTCAGTAATGTTAATGTGGTTATGTTAGTAATACACAGAGTGCTAATATAACAGCTTTACGATGCATTTGTAGATATTATTACGTGTTTTACCGTCTTTATGGTGCTAGCTTAAAGTTACGGTGTAAACGTTAGCCTATATTGGAGTAAAGCTGTTGCTGGTTAAACGATGTTAGCACAGAAATATTAGCTTCTGTCATGACTGATGAAGTTACTAGTTAATAAAGTTTCCAGTAAAGTGTTTAATCGCAGCCACAGATTGACAGCAAATATCTCGATTAGCTTCAGTGCATCTGTAATAAATATGTGCAAGTTTCAGTGCTTCGTTTAAACTGTATGATACTTATACTGACCCAGGGTCAGTGTAAAATACAATCCTAGCTGTGTGAACAAAGCCTGGCTCCTTTAATCCTGCATGACAAACCTCAGGATGCAGGCTATTATTACTCTTTACTGCTGGCACACCTGTCACACCTGAGAGTCAGCTAGAAACTTACAGTGACGTGGACATCATGCAAAGACTGCCAGACTCTGTAATACTGCAAATGATCAGTGACTCAGGTTATCACTAAACTTTAAACGGTACCTCTGTGTCTCTGTGCTGAACATCTAGGATTGGGTCAGGCTGCATTGACTGTGGGACTTTAATGTGTTAAAAGCAGGTTGAAGACGGCTCAGAAACATTTGAAGATTAAAATTTAGCATTATGGCTGCTGGTGGTTTGTAAAGCCTCTACTCAGCTGTATTTTTGTTACTAATTTATGTTTGTTGTTGTTTAACACAGATTTCAGAAGAGCAAATATGCTTAATAGTTTAACTAGATGTCATTTGTCAGTGTGGGACTGCTGAGTCACCGGAAGAACTCATTTCATTCATTCTCCACATGATGTTCATTTACAGAAATGTTTCACAGGAACTGATTTCTCCCAAAGGGTGAACTAGTGTGTTTCCATAGATTACCTCTGTATGAATGTACTTCTTAAATGAAGGCAAGTGTTTGTCCTTTTTTGTTCCTCAGGTACAGTACGTGATATCAAGGGCAGGCGGTCAACACTGGGGATAGACAAGAAGCAGACGTACTTCCAAGAGGGAGCTGCAGTGAGGACACAGCCAGGTCACTGAGGTCAGAGATCAGAATCTGAAACAGCTCAGGTTTATATTTTAGAGGTTATAAAAATCAAAATGTATTATTTAAAGAAACCTTTAAATAATAGTCATAATTATGATTATTATAACAAATATAAAACATTTAAGTGGATTTTCTGTTACACATATTGTGTTAGCCCTGCAATAAACTGGCAGCCTGTCTTTGTCCTGTATCAGCTGGGATAGGCTTCATCCTCCCGCAACCCTGAATTGGATACATTGTATTCCAATTATGCAATCTGATCATTTACAAACTCAAGGTATCTAATCAAAATGTAAGTAATAATTATAAAATGGGAAAGCAGAAATAAGTGTGACATAAATGTAAATGTGTGAGCTGACATAGAGGACAGCTACATGCAGTCTGAAAAACCTTTGTTGTCAAGTTTGCAGGTATATCAGCACGAGACATTCTTACATAGAAGAGACGTTAAAGTCTCTAACTCAGTGAAGCATTATTGGTCCCATCTGTTTGGATAAATATAGTAAGTTGATGTATGTCCATTTATTGACACATTTCCTTAAGTGCTTATCCAGCTCAGGATCACAGTGGAGCTGCAGCTGGATATGTTCAGTAAA
This sequence comes from Rhamphochromis longiceps, assembly GCF_057381845.1. Taxonomy (NCBI): domain Eukaryota; kingdom Metazoa; phylum Chordata; class Actinopteri; order Cichliformes; family Cichlidae; genus Rhamphochromis; species Rhamphochromis longiceps. Next base: position 30,852,915 of record NC_140570.1, read on the forward strand.
TAAACCTTCCAAAAGTTAACAATAAACCTGCATCCATGTACGTTGTTGTCCACAGGATGAGAAAATCAAACTGGAAGACTGTGGAACATGTTAATAAATGTTTGTGTGTTTATGCCTGTGTCTTTCACAGGAGGCGCTGGAAGGTTTCCCTAATAGTTCCTGGTGAATCAAAGCAGAACCATAAAGGTTGCTGGACTGCATGATGGCCTTACCCCTGAGCAGTCATCCTGTTAAAGGAGGAACCAGTTAGAAGCTGTTTTCAAAGTAGCTGAGCAGATTTCATCTCAAGTAAGCAATTAACTGTTTGTTCGTTTGTTCTGCCACTTAAAGAGCATTTAAGGATGTCTTTCGAGTGTCCAGTTGAATTAATTCTACTGGCTCTCATGGTCATTTGTTATTATAGACATATTTTTCATGTTCATCCAGCTATTTAGTAAATTCTATCTATTTAGTAATATCCGTCAGCTATAAAATGTAATATAAATATAAAAATATCTAAATATCTCCTGCTCCTTATATTTTAATGATGTAAGTCTGTTATCGTGTTACATTAGCATTCCTCACATATCAATGAGATGCTGTACAGTACAATCCTACTGACACAGCAGAGGGATAACGACGGCTATTCAACATCGTTACACGACACATTCGAGCTGCATGATGCAGACAAAGTGACTAAATCATCTTTTTGTGGTTTATTGTCTTCAAACCAGCAGACAAAGCTGATGGCAGAAGATGTCAGAGAAGAACTTCAGGCCGTGGACTGAAAAGGTATTTTTTTCTTGTTATCAAAAGACATTTGGAGTGGCAGCTTCTACAACTGGTTGTGCTAAAGTAACGCTTACAGTCTAAGAAATCACAGTGTTGATGTTCAGCACAAAGAGAAAAGCTCACTTGTTTGAATTTATTTACAATCATAGTTTTATAAATTCTGACTGTAAACAGCTTTTACAGCTTTGATATTGTTTGACACTCGATATCAGGTTTAATTTAAAGGTTTCTGTGTCCCAATGAGCCATTTACACTGATCAGTGTCAGTTTAACTGTAACACATTCATTATTTAGATTCAACAGAGAAATAAGTGAATGTAAAAATGGCAGCCCTCAGGCCAGGTTTATAGAGATATATGCATGCATTATGAAATTTATGTATCCCAGATAATTGTTATTCATCTAGTCATGGCAGACCTACCTCTTCCTCCCAAGTTAACTGCAACCCAAAAGAACTAGTGGGGCTATTTACACACTCACAACCAGTGTGGGGTAAAAAGAGCCACCAAAAAGCTGTCAGCCACAGATGTGCTAGAAGAGTTAGAAACTCTACTTATGGAGAAACTTTCTAAGTCTAACAGAGGACAGGTACTCCTGCCCAAATAACATGATATAACCCCACATACAGCCCAGCCATAAAGTGAACCAAGTCATTTAGTTAAAGACAGCATGGGACCAAATGCATGTAACCAGCCTGCATCAACCTGACATTTCTTCCTCCTGAATTAAATGAATGAATGGATGAAAGTTAAATGACTACAAACCTAAAGCCACTAGTTCCCACACTGGAGCTCCCTGACACTGTGTGTTAACCGTATTTAGCTTGTATCAACAGTTGTAACAGGCTAAGCCACCTGAGACACTGCATTGAATTTGTTCCTGTCTTAATGATTTCAGCTGACTGGTTTCAGCTCAGATGTTCTGCTTTTTCATTTCAGTAGATCAAAGCAGCTCGTGCTCCTTCTGCTTCCAATTTAGAAGAAGAAGAAGAAGAAGAAGAAGGCGAAGGCTTCAGCAAAGTGGCGTTCATGGTCTCAGTGAACAGTCACGGTCACACACTGCATGTGGTTTTAAAAGCAACATGTCTGTTCACCACAACAATGGAGATGTGTAATATTAGTGCAGCTACGGTTTGTTTTTGAACATCAGTTCTGTTTTCTACTTTGATCACTTAGACCAAAAAAGTGTTGTTTTCAGATTCTTTCTTTTAAATCTATAAAGCACCTGCTCATTTTTTTATTACAATTAGTTTCACATAAATGTTAGTGTTTCCTTTATGATCTTTTAATGCTTACACTACACTGTACATGTCTACATTAGAGACATTTCTGTTACCTGTTTCTGTTGACTCAGAGTTGTGAAATGTTCTTTTATTTGATGCTCAATATGAAGCTCATAATTTTCTTACAAATAAAACTCTAATGACAAACATGAACAGCTGTGCTTATTTCTGAGACATGAGTTTTTGAATGTGTTCATATTTAGACAGTGTGCATCTGTCTGCTGAAACTGTAATGGTGAACCTGAGGTGATGGTCAACAGAAGGCAAATATATATCAGTATAAAACAATATTGAAGTAATGTCTTTACCCTCTGCAGCGTGTGCACGCAATCACCTTATTCACTGTAGTAAACATGCACCGCTAGCTCACGTGACTGACTGTCTCCATGGTTACATCGTATATTATTAGCTATGTAAACAGCTTCCAAAGATACCGCCATAGCTCTCTGCAGCTGTAACACTGTCACACTTTGCAAATCATTTTACGTTTTTGATAGTTATGAAGACAGAATGTGTTTTTAAGGTCATGCTAGGCGGTTGCTATGGTGGTTGCTGTGGACTTGGGTGGACCGCGTCCGATTCCTGTTATTAGCTGTCCGCCGTAGGAAGGCTGCGTTCCATTTACAAGTAGTGACAGTCTGCCGCAACTCGAACTCAAACCCCGCTTTCTTTAATTATAGGCCTTTTATAGCCGTTCATGACACGCACATACACACATAAAGCACTTTGCCTCACCATGAGAATGCAAGTTTACCTAACCTAACCTTAAAGTATCTGATATAGGATAGAAAAATGAAGCAACCAGAGATTTAATGATGAAGACTCTGGGTTCTGTAGTTCACGTTTTACAGTCCTGAATGACTCTTTGCATATGATTTATTGAAGAGGACTTTAGAATGCACTTTACATTTAGACTGTTGCTGTTTCATTTTTTACATTGTTGCCGTGTTATGTCATGAATAAGGTTCACCTGCTGGGGGTTTGATGGATCAGCTGGACAATACAGTCAAAGACAGACTTCATTCATCATATGCAAGAATCCTAGTTGGATTTTTGTTGTCACTCGTGTTTTTGAACCAAATATTGAAAACAATTCTGACAGACTGGATACCTGGTCAGGGTGTACATTACCTTGTACTCAAGCATCCCAGGACAGAGCCCTGCCCCACCATGAGCCTGGGTGGATCCGTGGTTATAATATAAAAGGACCGATACTGAATATGAATATTTCATGAAAATTGAATTATAATACAAATTAGTAATAAGGGTTTCTCTGCGCCCTTATCTACCCCATACTCAAAGAGCTGCGGGCAGAGAGGGTGACAGGAGTGGATGGCACTGAAGAGAAGATGCTCGGTTTCTGGAGTCTCCTGGTCCTGTCAGTATTAGTAGGATGCATCTGCTGTGTCTTCTCGTGGATGCTCACCTACCTTGACTCGTTCCAGCCTGGTATGGATTTACCAACACTGCGGACAGTGGCCCACGTCAGAGACGTTTAATATTGATTACATATGTCTGAATTGCTAACCCTAACCCTAGCTCAACAGACCACAATGCCCTGGACTGTCAGTATTATTACATGCTGTGAACATAAGTACCTTTGATCACAGTTTAAAAGAGAAGGAATATTGGAAAGAAAGATCAACATTGTGATATTATTTCTTCCAAACTGACCAGAAACATGCTTGTCAGACTCTCACAGCAAAGGATCAGACTCACTGTGCATGACAGCTCAGGCCAATGATGTCTGTTAGATTGTCAGTTGTTTAGTGCTTCTGTACAGTTAGGGTCACGTCTCTATTTCAGAATAATTAATATGCGGAAAACACAAAGTTGATTGTCTTCCAATATTCTAGCATAATTAAAAAACTTTGACTTTGTAAGTACATATTATTAGTCCTAATGCCAGTATGATTCTTCATAACTCCTGCTTTGAAATACTGAACTTTAAAATTTACCTGATGAAAGATAATTCACAGTGGCACTCTGTCAGGATCATTCTGACTGTAAGATCACTGTATTAATCTGAATCCTTCTGAAATGTGCTGTGAATGAATGCTGATGCAACTCACTGTGGGAGAGCTGTTAATAAAATGAATCTGTGACACATGCAACACATTCACAGAGGAAGAGGACACAAAGGGAGGACACGCAGAGGCTGTGTTGAAGTCAGAAATCCAAATCTTTATTAAAAAACAGGCGGCGGTTACAAACAGGAAGACAAGCAGTCCATCAAACAGTCTACAGGGTCAAACATACAGAGAATTCAAACAGCAGTAAAAAATAACTGGACACTGAAAAACTTAAAGCAATGTGTGACGCAATAAAAGGAAGCAGCGCAGTATATTCACTGAATTATCATCAATTACAAAAGAGAAAAACGACGATTTCTAAGGATTATTTTCTTAAATGCAGTTAGAGTGTGGCTGGTAAAGATGGAAACATACAGAATGTAAACTGTGTGAGCTTGTGAACTTTGTTAGTAACAAATGAGGTAAAAAAAAAAAACACAACCAAAACAGACAAAACACAGAAAGAGGCTCTCACTATTCGTTCATAATTAGAAAGAAACATTCTGGTCGTGGATTTTTACAGTCTTAGTTCCGCTCGCTGTCATCATTATAATCATCATGATCAATGGCGAGGTCCTGAGGTGGGCGGGGCTGTCTCTGGTGATGTCACCATGAAGGAACAGCATCTGGCACGTGTTGGTGAAACATCTCAGTACGCTGGTGTAGTTTCCTCTCCAGCTGTTTGACATGTGACACTTGAACATTAAGGGGAAGAAGAAGAAACAGTGTTAGGTCAGGTGACCACATGGTTTCTAAAGTAACTGACAGGAAGTAACCAGGCCGTTAGAAATGGATGGCATGTGTTTAGAGTTACTGGAGTTGGGTAACTCTACTTACCAAAAGCAGAAGCACACAGATGAAGGATCAGATGCTGAATGTTGCAGGAACATGCTCATGTGTGGTGGTCATTCAGTGCTGCAGGTTAGACAGTCCAAGACTGATATGCTGCCCATCTGAGAGTTTGAAAACACACATGCAAAGATTTATTTTGTGTTACAGTCAAAGTTGGATGTTCATTTTTGTCCTTTAAAAATGTTTGTGTATTTGAAAGCACTAACATTTAAGGATGACTTGGATCGTCTCCTTTAAAGGGGAGACAAGTGTGTCCACGGATCCACGTCACTTTACCTGGATGATGACTCCTCCCCCCTCACTCAGAAACACTCCTAATATAACCAAGCAAATAAATAATATTGAAGATTTACTTACATCATTACAAAAACATCAAAAACATCTCCTTTGATTCTATTTCTCCATTCCTGCTGAACATCAGGCAACAAATATCTCAATAAATCACAGTAAAATGTAAAGCACATGTTTTCTCTGCTTTGTCTAACCTCTGCAGAGCCTCTGTCAAGAAAAACATATCTGTAAGCATAAAACAAATATACATTCATAACACGTCACTGGACAAACCTCGGTCAGCTGATTTCCTCTGTGCAGTGCAGACGAACATCAGTCAGCAAGTCAAGGTGGTGAGATGGACTGGTGCCCTTTGTGACTCTGCTGGTTCTTCTGAGGAAACACCACCGTCTCTCCACACCGTCACCATCTGTGAGCACAAACTGCTGCTCTGCCAGCATGTAGGACATCACATATCACACACAGGGGTGAAGAAACATCAGAGCTCAACTTTGGATACTTTAGATCTAAACAGATCAAAGTAGCTCTTAGTTTCAACAATCAGTGAGCAGACAAACAATGATACCAAACTGATTCTGTATGAATACAATATGGTATTTTCAATACAGGTGTCAAATTAATTTATTAAAACTAATACAGATATATGTATATATATATTTTTTGATAAATTAGTTTGCTAAATTATAAGAATATATATATATTTTTCATTTAACAATTGCAACTGAAAGAAATTAAATATTGAACAAAAATATATTGTCACATTCTGAGCATGCTCAGCACGCTGACAGACTTGAAGTTGCTACAGATTTTAAGAAGTGATAATTATAGGGAAGAAACTTCTCTTTTTCATCCGTTTAATCAAACATTTGATGCCTCAGCTGTCTCAGTCTATAGCGTTCTGCAACTACAACTAACCTGAGGCTTGGATTTGGCTGCAGGTGCCCCTGTACATCCTTCTCAGCAGCACACATGTGGGTACCATTTAATCCCACTTCTTCCTGAGCTTTGCTTCATCACAAGACCAAAGGTGGCATCCCGTGTCAGTCTTATCATCATCCAGAAGAAACATTTGAAGAAACATCATGGAGAAGAAACATTTACGCGCCTCCTGGTTTTGTTTTCTGATCCTGCGAAAAGACCGAGGACAACAAAGCCCAGAGAACACGAGATACACAACATCCAACATTCAGACTCAACAGCCTCCATAAATGAAGAGCACCAGGTTGGTTCAGTTATAGTAGATATAAGCATACTTCACATTACTGGGTATGAATAATAATGAGGAGGCAAACTTTGAAGATGCAGAGCATGATGTCCCATCATCAGACTGTAAACAAACATCCACCAGGCTTCTTTGTTGCCAAAATTGATGATTCTCCCATCAGGGATCAGTAGAGTGTATTAACCTGTGGTATAAGCAGCAGTCACTGAAATATTACTCTTTCAGATAAGAAATCTAGCACATAAAAGCCAGGGTGGGAGGGATCTCTGCAAACTGACTTACCTCTGCAAGTGTGAAGCTCAACAAAAATCTGACTCTCCAGTCACTGACAAACAAAAACTCCAGCTGGGAGATAGAAAACGCTGTCTGGGTCCTGCTGGATGTTGCTGGTCAGAGTCCCACATTAGCAGAGTGCTTCTTGGTCCCACTGACCCATGTGGACAGCGACTGTGGAGAACTGTTCTGGAAAACAGAAAAGAGAATTAAAATAACAAAAAGCCAAACACGATTTCCACAAAGACTCTCTTGGAATCAGCAATCAAAAAAAAAACACTGGTTCATATTTCAATTAAATATGAACAGGTTCCTTAAATGTACGCAGTTCAGATCTGATTTAATTTAATTTCCTTCACACAGCACATTCGTCCAGGCTGACAGGTAAGCACAGAATTAATCTCAGGTAACATGACTCATAGTAGAGATTCAGTAAGAAAGATTGCAGGCTCTAATATTATTACCACACAATCCAAGGACACACCAACAGCTCAGATTTGTAGAACTATTTAAACAAATGTCTTCTGAATATTCAATTCAGGTTCACAGTGGGGGGGGGGGGGGGGGGGGGGGGGGGTGTCATGGAATTTTTTAAATAAAGTCTGCAACACAGAAAGAGCTGTGATCAAGCTATTTATTACTGCGCCAACACACATCAAACATCACAGTTCAGTCATGTCAGCGCTGCCACAGAGGTCGTGCTCCTGCTCCTTTATGCATTCCAAGGAAGAGGAAGTTAAACTGATCACACCACACTTCACGTGTCTCGCTATGAAACCTAACGTATCAATGGTTAAGCTGTTTTGTGCCCTTGGCCTTATCAGCACCTGTAAAGGGAGTTGTTTTCTCAAACTGCTGACGCTGAAGTAAGTTCATCTAGTTTTAGAAACTTTCACTGAACAGTAACAGTGTCACAACTAAGCACATGCATAAGCACTTAAATACTTTAAATGAGAATAACAGAACATTTCTATTACAGAGGCTAGAGCCTGTCCCAGTAGTCATAGGTAGAGCACACCTGGACAGGTCACCAGTCTGTCAGAGGACTAACACAGAGACAGACATCAGAGTAACAAATCTATTTAAAATTAATGTAAGTTTGCTGCAGCTGTATGTATGAACATGTGTTTCTGTGCTCACAGTCCACCTCTCAGGAACCTGCAGTTCACTTTTAGTCTACTTTAAACAGACCTCACAAAAGGCTGATGTGGCTGGATCAGTAGTCTGATTTAAGTACGATACCTTTGGCCAGGGATTAATCTGGTGCATCGCTTCACTGCAGTCTTACGTATTTTCCCCACACCTGAATAAAAAATACTGATATATACAAATAACAGCTTCAGCTGATGCAGCCTGACCCAATCCTAGATGTTCAGCACACAGAGACACAGAGGTACTGTTTAAAGTTTAGTGATAACTTGAGTCACTGATCATTTGCAGTATTACAGAGTCTGGCAGTCTTTGCATGATGTCCACGTCACTGTAAGTTTCTAGCTGACTCTCAGGTGTGACAGGTGTGCCAGCAGGAAAGAGTAATAACCTGCATCCTGAGGTTTGTCATGCAGGATTAAAGGAGCCAGGCTTTGTTCACACAGCTAGGATTGTATTTTACACTGACCCTGGGTCAGTATAAGTATCATACAGTTTAAACGAAGCACTGAAACTTGCACATATTTATTACAGATGCACTGAAGCTAATCGAGATATTTGCTGTCAATCTGTGGCTGCGATTAAACACTTTACTGGAAACTTTATTAACTAGTAACGTCATCAGTCATGACAGAAGCTAATATTTCTGTGCTAACATCGTTTAACCAGTAACAGCTTTACTCCAATATAAGCTAACGTTTACACCGTAACTTTAAGCTAGCACCATAAAGACGGTAAAACACGTAATAATATCTACAAATGCATCTTAAAGCTGTTATATTAGCACTCTGTGTATTACTAACATAACCACATTAACATTACTGACACTTGCTGACTTTTAATAGTCATTCTATAAATGCTGTCCGTTTAAATGGTCTTACCTGTAAACACTGCTGTATCCACCGGATTGCAGCCAGAGTGGATTCTGGAGTCTTCCACGCTCCTGTTAGTGATCCTCCATCTGGATGGATGAGAACAACCTTCTGAACAATCTAGCAGGAGATGGCCCATATCTATGGGACTGGTTTGTGCTAATGACGCCCATTGTATGGACTGATAACAGCCGAAGCGGGTGAATAAAGTCACCCAGTAGCTAGCTGTGCCATTACCCAGCATACATCACTCCCTCCGTAAATGCAATAAACCATACCTAAGTATTGTTCTACCTGTTTTTCAGGTAGTTGTTTACATTATATAATTTATTGTGTTCTGTATACGTCACTACAATGTGATTTGGAAAATGTCTAAATATACCGACAAAAGGCACTTCCGCGGCAATCTCTTCAATCGGAGGACCCTTCACGTCAATTCCCGACGCGAGAGGGGTACCCTGCGCGTCCATAAGTGCAGCAGAGGGAGCCTGACCATGCGTCACACGTTTGAGGAACGTGTTGACAGAACACAGTGTGCTTTGAGGTAGGAGCCAAAAAGGGTGTAGTTTGTGGGTGTGATCACCCGTGTGTACACCTGTGAGCATGGACGCGCTTGTTTTTTGTTTTTTAAAAGGTTCCTTCATGTAATGATCTGCTAGAGGGTGTGTGTGTGTGTGGGGGGGGGGCACAGCCCCGTCCTCCAGGGCATGAAGCAGGTATGGAGGAGATCAAAACTCCAGACATCCAGAGGCCCCCAGAACACAAGAGACCAAGGAAGACCAACAGAGGGGCAGCCGCGCCACTGTCCCAGAAAGAGCTGAGGAGAGTCCCAGATGAGGGCTCACTCAGCAGCCGCGGAGCAGAAGCCAGGGGGAGTTGCAGTGACGCGCCCGTGAGCTCCGCCGGCAGCCAGCCGTGCCTGAGTGACCGAGCCCCAGGCCGAGAGGCCGGGGGCACCCCACCTCCGAAGTGGCCCGAGCAAGCCCCAGGCTCCAGGCCCCGATAAGCGGCAGCCAAGGAGTGAGCCGGTGTGTACCTGGACGCCCATCCCCGGACACAAAGAACCACCAACGCACCGACGTCTGAGGGAGTCCGCCACTGGCAGGGGAAGTGGTGGTAGGGGGAGATAGGCCTCCATACCTTGGAGGGCCTAAGATGTCCCCAGAGAGGTGGCGCCTGACACCCAACCTGACATATAGACACAGAAATACAGGCACACACATATACAAACATCCATTCCCACCCTCATGCTCTCATATACACTTACTCCACACTCAACCAACGTGGAGACAGACATAAAGAGACGCTGTACACACGATCACACTCCCCAAGCGTACTCTAAGCCCCGGGTCTAGGTACCCTTGCCCCTGGAGGGGGGGGAACTGCACCCAGACCCAGGTGGTGTTACCCTTTTCCCTGCGGTGGGGGGAGGCAGACCGCCCCGACTCCGCAGCAGCAGGGAGGCCCCACACTCCAGACCGCAGTCGGACGGCCAACTCCTCCTCCTAGCCCCCCCGCTCCAGCAGGTCGCAGAGAATGGGGGTGAGAGAAGACTCCAAACCTCCCTCCACCCGCTCATTGTAGTGTTGATGCATGTGTGTTCTAAGGTGCATTTAAAACCCAGGAGGGCATGGAGCTACCTGCCAGAGAGCAGCAGGTAAGCGCATGGTCCCTCCTGCTGGCCCTCAATGTCTACGTGTATTTAACATTGAGAGGTGGGCAACGACGCCAGGGGTGGGGTGTACACCCTGATGGTACTTTGGATTCCGTGTATCGTGCCCACCCCCAAGATCCTATATGTATGTGTAATGAGAGTGTGAGTAATGTGAATGTCTAAGTTGTGGGATAAAATTGAGGCAGGGGCAGCCAGAAGGGGACAGGGGGGGTGGCCTCCTCTGCACCCTGGTGACATACCCCTACTCCAAGGTCCTGCATGTGTGGGTGGTTGTGATGGAGCGGGAAGAGGGAGGCAGCTGGAGATGGGGAGGGAGAAACTGCTCTTTCAACGATCTTACTTAAAAATGGGAGATTTGAAATCGGATTTTGAGATAGTTGTTCATTTGTGTCTTGTCAAGATTGTCCTTTTTCAGTGTAAGTGTACTTACAGCAGTTTTTAGTGGTTCTGGAAACAAACCTGACATTAAAGAACAGTTGACGATCTGTAACAGGTCTTTGAGACCTTTTGCTGTTAATAGGGTGAAACTGTTTCATGGTGTTTAAGCAGTTTTTCAGTGGACACAGTACATATCCTGAATATGCCGTTGATGTACCAATTGCTTGTCTAATCTTTTAGATTCTGACAGTGAAGAATTTGGCAAAGTCATTGCAGGGCATGGTCGAATGAAACTCTCCTCTGCCACTGACACAGGAGGGTTTGTTAGCCTGTCAACTGTAGCCTTCACCTTAATGGGAGCAATAGTGTCCACAACATTTAATATTTTAGCATTGAAGCTATTGACGAGCTCATTGACCGAAAGTCTCGACAGGCCAGGTGTTAATGGGAAGACCTGGTTAAAGATCTCACTACTGTTTTCAGTTAAACACTATTTTGTGATCACTGCTGTTGACATATTTGTGTGGGCTGAAATTGTACTTTCAAAGAAAACACAGTAATGATCAGACGGGCCCACAACAGACACAGTAACCTTTGAGATTGTATAGGAATTTCTTTTACTTATGTATTAATCACATTATTTTATTGTATGATGCCTTGGTGCCACTGGATTTTAACACGTCTTACACTCATACAGTAAGACAAATGGTGGGGGTCTAGTAAGGAAGTTGGGGGAAGCAGACAACTCCACAGGAAGAGTCTTTTGTCTCTTTGAGGACTCTGGGAGGTAGCAAGGGAGTGTGAACCTTAAGGTGTGAAACAGCTGTGTACTGCCTTTTGTTCCTGAAGGAGGTATTTAACTGAGAGCCATGCTAGGCTCAGGGAGACTGCTCACCGTCTGCCCCGCGGTCATGTAGGCTCTCCACAAACTTGGTTGTCTGTTCTTTGTGTGTTTTGATTAAAGAATGTTAGCTACCGCTCATCTGCAGGCTTTATTTAAATGGAAAACCTCCACAACAAAATACTCAGGCCCTTGGAGATCAGTACGTCAAGAGTGTGTCCTCTATTATGCGTGGTCTCTGTTACATGCTGAGTCAGCCCAAAGTTGCCCAGAGTAGACTGCCCAGGAGACCATTGGCTGTCCTCTACCCTCTCTTGAAGATCTCCTTAGGTCCTGCTGCATTAGGAAAACCAAGAACATTTTAAAAGATTCTTCACACCTTGGTCACATTTTATTCCAAGGAGCATTAAATCAAGGACAAACTGACTTTCTATCTATCTAAACATTATCAATACCACTAGGCATCAAAGTCAAAAGTCAAAGTCAAAGTCAACTTTATTTGTCAATTCTGCCACATGTACAGGACATACAGAGAATAGAAATTTCGTTACTCTCGTTACTCTCAAACCTCAAACTCTCAAACTCTCAAACACTCAAACAAATCAAACGCTGCCTAGCACCTAGTAAAACAACAGCCGTCTGTGTGCATGGGTGTTGGACTTCCTCACTGGCAGAAATCAGGTGGTGAGGGTGGGTAGATGTGTCTCTAACAGCATCATCATCAACACAGGAGCACCACAGGGATGTGTCCAGGGGCGGAGCATGGGGGTGGCTTACTGGGCTTAAGCCCGGGTTGTTTTGTCAGAAGCCCGGGGTCTTTTGGAGTGTAATTTTTTCATAGTTAGATGCCTGGCTGACAACTGTATAAAACAAAAAGTACACACAATATTCGAAGCACATAGTGCACACTGTGGGAATTTACGACTGTGCGTGAATCCCCCCTGATATTGGTATGATCCGAGCTCAGACACTAAGCGACTGAGCGAGGGGGCGGGGCAGCTGCTGCCTGTGAGTGCGCTGTTGGAGAAACGGAGCCAGCCATACTAAGGAGAGCTAAAGTTTGACCAGGTACCAAAGCAAATCATTCATACCGTACAAATAATGTAAATATGACGGTGCATCACGAAAGATTGATATCAAACTGATCACTTGACCAATATTACGTTACTTGCTCTTCAAGTGAATCAACAAATGGCGAAATGAAAAGCCGAACAAATGCTATTTTTTTAGAGAGTCTTAGCTTACGTGTGTTTATTTCATATTTTCAGTTCGTACTCTCCCCGACTAAATCGGTTTCAGTTATGTACTGAAATATAAGAATGGACATTAGAGGGTTCTTTCAAAGAAAAAACTCAGGTAAATGTTATTTTATATATTATGCTTTGTATGTTGTTCAGTATATTTCTATGCAAAACAAGAGGGATTTCAGTACACAGCAGGATATTCACATTTGTAACCAGATATTTACATACACTTTAGGGAGAAAACATAAAACATTTTTACTGTACAACATCAATTTAGAGTAAACTTTTGTTTTAGATAAATATTGAAATATCTTTCGAATTAGTTAAATGTCAGAATAAAGAGAGACAGAGCTGTCTATTTTTTATCACTTTGATCAAATTTAGGAGTACATATACACTAAGTTTATTGTTAATTAATAAGAAAACTCCAGACGATTCCATTCTGAGCTGAAGAAGCTTCTGATAGGTTAGTAGAGTCCATGTGAGTAAATTGGTGGCACAGCTGTGGATGCATATAAGGCAAAACACAGAGTCTGTTTCTGTGACATGGGAAAATCAAGAGATGTCAACCAAAACACCAGGAAAAGAACTGTGGAGCTCCATAAATGTGGCTCAAGTTTGAATACAATTTGATGCCATTTGCAATTAAGAAATGCAGATATTTTCTCTCTTTACTCTTAAAGTTAACAAATATGTTTTTTATATTTAGCAATCTAAAAAAATAAGCATTTAGTCTGATTTGATGTTACAATTAAAAAAGTGTTTGTGTTTTGATCTGAAGAGTACATAAATATGTGATTTCAACTGTATATTTGATGATTGTCAGCACAGAGAGGGAGAGAGAGGAACAGAGAGGGAGATGGAGAATGAGGACAGAACAGAGATGGAACAAGAGCAGGTGAGACACACATGTTAGTCAAATGGTTGTTTAACAAAAGTATCACCGTATCATAGGTACTCATGTATCTAGTACCTAGTGTTTCTTTTTAGGTTTGCTATTTTTCAAATTCGATATTTATTAAGTTATGCAGGCTTGTTTGCACAACAAGGCTAAATAATTATATGAACTTTTCTCAATCTAAATAGTGGACTTTGGTAGAATTAAAAAAATAAGTGTAGTGCAGGCCTATGATGATTTTTAGTGCTACTATCATCTAGTTCTGATTCTGGTTCTGTCTTGGTTAAATACCAAGTAGTCCTGATTTTGAACTGTTGTAGTCCTGTTTTCATTCCGGATCAGTCTTGGGTCTGGTTGAATTGGGGTTTAGTCCTCATGTCTTGATAAAGCCCCGATTTTGTTCTGCCTTGCTGCTTAATTAAAAAACTAGTTTAAGGTGTCCTGCACATGTGATATATATTTTTCTCTATATGAAGTCATTCTTTTTTGAACAAAACTCAAAACGGAGCCAATTAATCTTTCAGTCATTTCTAACCCCCCCCCCAAAAAAAAAAAAATCCCACATACATACTACCCTTTAGGGCATAGGTGTCAAACTCTGGCCTGCGGGTCAAATTTGGCCCGCAGCCTAATTACATTTGGCCCGCGAAGCCATACCAAATTACTATTAGAGCTGGCCTACTGGTATTATACAGCTAATATATATATAGCTGTATAATAAAGCTGTTTAGTATTAAGCTTTGCTTGTTCCATATTCAGTTTTTCAGCAAAACTTGTTTAAGTCCATAAGAAAAGAGTCATTCTCATATCGGGGTGGCTGAAGCTCAGGTGGCAGAGCAGGTCAGCCACTAATCAGAAGGTCGGTGGTTTGATCCCAGGCTGCCTCCTGGCTGCATGCCAAATATCCTTGGGCAAGATACTAACCCCGTGTTTGCCTACTGGTGGTGGTCAGAGGGCCCGGTGGCGCCTGTGTCCGGCAGCCTCGCCTCTGTCAGTGTGCCCCAGGGCAGCTGTGGCTACAATGTAGCTTGCTATCGCCAGTGTGTGAATGTGTGTGTGAATGGGTGAATGACTGAATGTAGTGTAAAGCGCTTTGGGGTCCTATGGACTAGAAAAGCGCTATACAAATGCAGGCCATTTACCATTTACCATCTGGAGGAATAAATATATTTCAATAAATATATTTCAATAAATATTAACGTTAGCCTGCGACTTTTTTCCAGTTTTGAATTTTAGCCCACTGTGTATTTGAGTTTGACACCCCTGCTTTAGGGCTAAGCCCCGGGTGTTTCAAATGTCTGGCTCCGCCTCTGGATGTGTCCTCTCGCCACTGCTCTACTCCCTCTACACCAGCGGTCCCCAACCCCCGGGCCTCGGACCAGTACTGGTCCGTGAGTCGTTTGGTACCGGGCCGCGAGAGTTGAGGCTCAGGTGTAAAAAGTGTATGGTTTTCAGGGTTTTTATCGGTTTTCAGCGTTATTTTGTTATCGTTTTTATCGTTTACTCGGTTTTCCTGGTTCTTTTCACGTGTGTTATGAATAAATTTTCTTTTTTTCGGTACCGGTACTAGTTTTATTTCGTTGTATTTATCCGCGACACCTTAAAGGCATAAACCGGTCTGTGACGCAAAAAAGGTTGGGGACCGCTGCTCTACACTTCAGACTGTGTAGCCGCCCATCGCTCCAACAGCATTGTGAAGTTTGCTGACGACACAGTGGTGTTGGGCGCCATTCAACAATGAATGAATGTATATGAATAGATTAGATTAGATTAGATTAGATGAAACTTTATTAATCAACAACACACAAATTAGTGTGTTGTTACCTGCCATAGAGAGCACTTCTAAGAGGGCATCGGAGTGTAAATGTAAGACTTATTCTTTTCAGGTTTCCTGTTCTGGTTTTCTGAGAGATGACAGTGGAACATTAATTTAAAGGTCATATGAAACTGAAGTTGTGAGATGGTGTCATCACCTTCCCTTAGCAGCCATTCCCCTTGATGGCTCCACATCAATGATAGATGGAGAACTCAAGAGACTCTACACTGAAGTCTAGTTCTGAAAGTTCTGAAAAAGTTTTTGCGTGTTCAGAATTTAACTGTCATAGTTATTGCCAAAGAGAACAAGTATATCCTGTTATTTTACATTTGTATATTCCTACCCTCATATGTCTGTAACAAATAATAATCAAAACCTATTGCCTCTTTTAAGGTATTTACTGCATGCACAGCACTGTAAATTAGTAAAAGAAAATTGTCTTCTCTGTTTCAGATACTAATTAATTTTTTAAATTGTTCAGTTTTATTGTGATAATATGTAACATGAAGCATGCCACATGCCATGACATTCCAGCAAATTTGCTGCAATAGCCCAGTATAACTCTAGATCTTAACCCTGAAATGCTGAAAGCTAAAAAAAAAAACAAAAAAAAAAAACAACAACTTTCCATAGCATGCATGCTTTCTATTATAGGATGCACCAAAATACTATAGATGTGGAAAAGTCTGTACAGACTATCCCAGAAGGTTGTTTCTGTTCATCTGAAAGTAGTGTTTTCAATGGAAGAAATGTTTCATCACTCATCGAAGTGACTTCGTCAGTCTCAGCTGGCTGCAGGTTCCCCCAACCTTATAAACAGTACATTTGCACAATAACTGAAACCAGCCCACTGAATGAAAAATGGGCTGGGAGGTCAGTTAGTACAATTAGTTAGAACAAGACAATGCTATTGACCAGACCTCATACCACAGGCTATACCCAGGCGAATCTACACCTAAACTGAATGGTTTACACAAATAGGGTGTTCCTTTAAGAGCAATTGTCTGTATGATAACTTGGTCACCTATAGCATCTCAAAGTTTCTGGCCTCAATCTTCAACCTGTTGGTAGACAGCTCTGAACACCAGATCCAGAACACCTTGGACCTTGCTGAGAAGGTGAGAGATGACATTATGGAGGCAGGTGAAACAATGGACTTGCATGATGTTACATCACTCTTCATTTGCGATCCAGTCACTGAAGCGTTGGAGATAGTCCTTGAGAGATTACAGGATGACCACAACCTCAGCAACAGGACTATTATGACATGCATAGGTTCTTTCTCTTCAGCACCCTCTGCTGGTCATACTGGGAATAGTCACCAGCTTATATTTTGGTGGGGTTTTTCTGTGTTCCTGTGGGTAGAGGAAACAGGAAGCTGGTCGCTTGTTAACCTGCAGAATATGTTGTTGCTCTTTAAAACGTTTTATTACTGTATTAATGTACAACATGTTTACAAGTTTATTTGGTGCATTTCTATTACAGAGATTTGTTTAGAAACCAGTTATTTCATCTGTTATGTTTATCTTTGAGGAAGCTAAACTCACTAAGTTGTATTGTGATCAATACTGAGTCGCTGTTGATTACACATACTATATAACAGTACAGTTCATATCCTAGAAGTGTGAGTTAAAAGGAAAAGACATCTTGTAACATTTACTTTGCGTTTGTTTTTAGTTTTACGGAAAGAAAAGGATGTCAATCATTGAACTACTGACGAAGTAAAAAGCCTTAAACTTACTTCCGCCTCCAATGTTCATTGAAACCGTTAGCTGTCTGTCAAGTTGGGCAAAGGGACGCACAATAAGGACAGAGCAAGGACTGTGTCTTAATTCCACCTACAATGGCTTGCAAAAGTATTCGGCCCCCTTGAACTTTTCCACATTTTGTCACATTACAGCCACAAACATGAATCAATTTTATTGGAATCCCACGTGAAAGGCCAATACAAAGTGGTGTACACGTGAGAAGTGGAACGAAAATCATACATGATTCCAAACATTTTTTACAAATAAATATCTTAACAGTGGGGTGTGCGTAATTATTCGGCCCCCTGAGTCAATACTTTGTAGAACCACCTTTTGCTGCAATTACAGCTGCCAGTCTTTTAGGGTATGTCTCTACCAGCTTTGCACATCTAGAGACTGAAATTCTTGCCCATTCTTCTTTGCAAAACAGCTCTAGGAACTAGGTCAGTTTTAAAAACAACAACAACAACAACAAAAAAAAACCTTCCCTCAACAAGTGAGCTTCTGTAAATACTGTTCACAAAAATACAATAAAAAAGAAATCATTCTTATTATTAATGATAATAACAATTTATTTACTGTTAAATATCGTTAATATTTTTGTTGTCATGATTGTTATCAACGGATTATGATCAGTACTGAAGATGTTTTTCAAAATAATATTATTCCAACATTCATCATTGTTCACCGCAGCAATAAAATGATAAAAGTTGTATTTGTTGTATATGTATATATCATTTGTGGATCTGTATTTATTATCCTATCAGATAATACTGAGTTACAATGATATTCTTTAGGGCTGCCATGTAACACATACTAAATCATTTGTATATTTCAGATAAAATAAATGTATGTTGCACCAATTCATAACAATAGATCAAGCTAAACCGATCAAGCTCCAACATTAAGAAAACTCAACAATTCATTCTGAGAAAAAGTTAAGCATCTCATATTAGGGGAAAAAAATTCTCTTGGACAAATATCGTAGATAAGTACAATAAACAAATCCCTTATTTAAAAATACGATAAACACAACATTTATTTTAATTGTATTTTCTGATTTTAAGATTTTGTGTAATTTGCACCCATACAATTCACTGTTCACTGCACCTGAAATTGCTGTTTACATCTCTTAGCAAAAAGTCCCTGGAGCGCTTGCAGATTTTCCAAAACGCTGCAGCAAGGCTTCTGACCAAAACATCTAAGAACTCTCAGGTGACACCATTGCTAATACAGCTGCACTTGCTCCCCATGGAATTTAGAGTCCATTTTAAGATTCTGGTTCTGACCTTTAGAGCTCCAGCCTACATCATTGAACTTCTACAGCCCTATGTCCCTTGCAGGCCCCTGAGGTCATGTGATCAGGGCCTACTTGTTATTCAGCATACAAGGCTGAGAACTAAGGGAGACAGAGCTTTTGCAAATGTGGCTCCCAGACTGTGGAACTCCCACTGAGCTTAAGATGTGTGGACTCAACAACTAAAAACACATCTTTTAAAAATTGCATTTTGTTAACTTTTGTCTGTTTTTGATTTATACTTTGTCTTCCCTGTGTGAAGCACCTTGTCATCTTTTATCTAGAAAGGTGCTATATACATAAAAATTTGACTTTACTTATTCACTAAACAGTGACGTAATACACAAAGCACAGTTTGTTTTAAATAAAAAAAATGCAACCACACAGAACATATACAGAAAAAAAACTGGAAAACTGGAAAACTACTAATAATTTAATCATCCATACATTTTAACATGAAATATAAATGACAGCATTTATATTTCTATTGTGATTCAAATTACATTTATTTTGAACAGGATGAAGTAGGCATAAGATTTTTCAGTACAAGAAAAATATTTTCATCCCTGAGGCCATAGATCAGAGGACTCAGGCACCTTGGAGCAATGTTAAACATGATGTAGTTAAAATATCGGACATTTAGAATTAAACTGAAATCAATCTGAAGCACTGCAATTTCTATGAATGGGCACCACAGTTGAATGAGACAGAGCAGCAACTGGAAAGCATGAAGGATCACTGTTTTGAGTCCTTTTTGTGTCAACTTCTTTTTCTCTCCTGATGCAGCTTTGGCCACTTTCATTATTTGAACATATGAGTATGCAATGGTGATGCCCATAATCAAGAAATACAATTGATACACAGCTGATCGAACATGATCCTGCCATCTGTAAAGAGAAAATGTGTCTCCACTACATATCATGGATTGCTTGTAGAACTTAAGTGAGCCGGAGGCAAAAAACATGGACAGAATAATTATACAAGGACCAGAGCTGACACCATGAATGATCAGGATACAGTACATAGTGCTGCGTGTGGAGCAGAGCTGTCCATGACGCAGGGGCATACAAATGGCCACATAGCGCTCCAGAGTCATTGCTGTCAGGGTAACTGGTGTGACAATGAAGTAAAGAAGTACAACAACAGAGATAGTTATACACAACCACACTGGCATTGTAATTTCAAAATGGGTCAATATAAACAAAATATCTGACACCAATAACAAAACACTGTCTGACAGCAGTGTTACAAAAAACAAGATGTAACGTGCAGATGTGTGAAAGGATTCCTTTTTAACAAAGATCACAATGAGCAACATGTTGATGCAAAGAAAAATTATTACCAGGATCTCTACAATAATGACCCGGTAGCTGACTGGTCGTGGAAAAAAACCATAATTCACTGAGTTGTTACCTGCCATAGCAAACAAACCTGTTTGAAGTACTTCCAAGAGTTCATTAAAGTTTTGTTTGATAAATGTAAGATTGTCAAAACTCAAAATCAAATCCAGTGGAGAATCAAATCCAGAGCCAAATGTCTTCTGCTGCGTTCCCTGCAGTTTTCTGAAAAATGACCGTGCATCATGAAATTGAAGCTTACAGCAACTAAGAATAACAATTACACATGAAACTTCGTTCTACTGTGTTGTCATCGTGCTCTAGTACCCAATCTCCTCTGATCAATGCCTCTAAATAGGTAATTGATGGTATACTCAGGAGACTTTGCAGTAAAGTCAACATAACAGATCTGAAAGAACTGAAAAGTTGTTGTTTGCTGTGAAGGTAATCAATTCTGTAATTAGTGCAACAAGTGAGACTAAATCCCATTATTTTAGTTTTATTTGCTTGCATTTTATTTGCTTATTTTGGCGCTCATCTACATCTACTATCTGACTCCTGTTTGAGATTTGAAGGTATTATTTTGAAGGCACGACTACCTGTAAAATTGTTGTCTGTGCAGTTATCGGGCAGTTTGGAGGAGAGTGTTGTAACGGAGCACGTGGAAGTTTATTTTGTCATTAGTAGCCCCCTTGATAGAGGCAAAAAGGTATGGTTATGATGTAAATAAGTACATCTTTAAATATTTTGAGTGACAGAAACGGCAATTGTTAAGTTTGTCATTGTGGGAAGGGATGCTTGTGTGATATGTTGATTATGTACTCATGATTTTATATACAGTGGCTTGCAAACTCATAACACATCTATGTCTTTGCCTGTAGAAAACTTCCTCATATTTGAAATACAGTGGCTTGCAAAAGTATTCGGGCCCCTCGAACTTTAGAAGACTAGCAGCTGTAATTGCAGCAAAAGGTGGTTCTACAAAGTATTGACTCAGGAGGCTGAATAATTACGCACACCTAACTTTTCAGTTATTTATTTGTAAAAAATGTTTGGAATCATGTATGATTTTCGTTCCACTTCTCACGTGTACACCACTTTGTGTTGGTCTTTCACGTGGAATTCCAATAAAATTGATTCATGTTTGTGGCTGTAATGTGACAAAATGTGGAAAAGTTCAAGGGGGCCGAATACTTTTGGAAGCCATTGTATTTTCATTGTAGGCAAGATTAGAGAGCTAGATTTAAACTTGGGTGATTTTATTTATAGTGCTGAGATGAGGAAGACCGGAGGCAGGACAGGACAGTGTAAGGGGGTGGTACAATGGGCGGGTTGTGACCTAGACCTCAGTAGACGTAGTTGAAGCAGGCTAGTTAGCTCCAGATGAATCTGTATTTTATTGTGAAGTGTAAACACAGATGTCTGACTTTATAAGTAAAAGTTTCCACCTGATCGCTACCATCATAAAGAATCTGTGAAGTCGGTGTACTTCAATATCACGTAGAGTCATTGGTTAAGTTATTTGTTCTAAATGTTTACAGTTGTAAGAGTATGGACTTTTAACTTACACGCTGTTTTTATGTACACTTTCCCAGCTCTTACGGTGAAACTGAATGGTTATTACCAATAAACCTGAGGATTCATCATTAAAGTGTCATCCTTCATTCTACAGCATTAGTTTATGGTAGCTAACTAATAACAGAACCAATAACTCAGGGGAAAACAATGGGATTTATATTAAAAGTGAGTCTAAGGGGGGCACTTTCGCACTGCCACTAGCTGTAACAGTGAGGTTTATGTTAAGAAACCAAGGATATACTGTCCACTCTGATTGGTCTCATTGATATGCTCTTCCCTGGGCACTGTAAGTTCCAGATCAGATCAGATCAGGGGCCCGTTCTTCGTACGTCGCTTACTACATCCAAGATCAAATGACACATCCAAGACCAAATCATCGCGCTAACCGTGAGCTCGCTAATCCGGTTCTCCGAACACACCTGCTGTTGACGATTGGATGAAGTAATGTGAGATCACTGGGTGTCGTAAAAGGGGCTACGCATCGATAGTAGAAACATTGATCGGCAACCCTCTGATTGGTCGGCGAAAATGTCGAAGGAGCGCGCTCGGTATTTTTCGGCAGCAGAGCAAGAACTCTTGAGTGAGGGATTTCAGGAGTTTCAGAGTTTAATTAAAATGCAAGGGAACACTGCAAAGGCTGCAAAAGCAAGGAGAGAGGGCTGGCAGAAAGTTGCTGACAAATTAAACTCATAAGTAATTTAATAATGACAATAATAATGGAGTGGATTGATATAGCGCTTTTCAAGGCACCCAAAGCGCTTTACAATGCCACTATTCAGTCAATCTCACATTCACACACTGGTGGAAGCAGCTACGGTTGTAGCCACAGCTGCCCTGGGGCAGACTGACAGAAGCCAGGCTGCCATATTGCGCCATCGGCCCCTCTGGCCAACACCAGTAGGCGGTAGGGTAGATTTATCATATCACACTATATTATCCAATATTATATTACATTATAATATGTTATATTATATCCCCTTTCACATTAGAGCCACAACAGGACCCACTAGAACATGGGAACAGGTAAAAGTGAAATATAAGAATATTCTACAGAATGGTAATATTTATCACTTATATTGCTTTTCGTCTCTTGGAATGAGACCCTGGAATACTCTGTTTGTTGGTTCATAACAGCAACCAAGAAAAGGGCAGAGCAAAAAAAGACAGGTGGTGGTCCTGCACCCCCTCGTCAACAAGTTGGTTAAGTGAATAATACCCTCACGGGAATATCGATATCTCTCAATGAGCACACTGTTGCGCTGAGCTGAGGGATCCTGTCTATCCCGCAATATACGCTGAATTCTGAGGACTCTCCTTATCAATCTTGCACCTTTCGCAATGGGTTGCTCGCGTAAACGGACAGGACATGGCTGCGACAGGCTTCCCAAATCCCCCTTCGCTTTTATAGCCGTGGTCTCCCATCTTGATTGCACAAAGTAATTTGCAATTACTACTCTGAAATATGAATTACATCTGTAATAATCACATACATGTAATAGAATGTTAATAGTACATTTCCCTTTTTTAGGAAATGACCTGTATGTATCTGTGTGAAATCAATAAATGGATCAAGTGCTGCATTATCTTTAGTTACATTGATGTTATTTATTTATGGTGAAACAGTGGTGGAATATCGCTGTTGCTTTCGTATAAATGAAGCGGACATACCTGCGTGGCCGCGATCTAATCCTGTTTACATAAAGTAAACCTGCTCCCGAGCAGGTTTACGCTTATGGCTCTGTTGCTATGGCAGCAAGTCCCGGATGAGCTTCGGGGAACCGAACGATCCAAGATCACGCGAAATCGTCAACAATCAAATCCAGCTAACTTACTTAGCGAGGTACGAAGAACAGGCCCCTGATGTGCTGGTGGGAACTTTAGCTGTTTACTCCGCTCAGCCTGTAGCTGCCAATCAAGTTGAGCAGGCTGGTTGTTAACCGTGGCCACACCTGGGGTTTCTCTTGAGCCTTAATGAAAAGAAGTCTCTTCTTCGGAGCATGATGGCGCTTGCTGGTGCTCATTGCTGGGGCAGTCTTCTCAGCAATTACTCTGAGCACCTGGTTGTGACGCCAACAATAACGACCATTGGCCAGGGCCTTTGGGCAGCTGCTGAGGATATGTTCTAGGGTTCCCCTTCCAGAGCACAGGGGACAGGCCGATATCTAGCTTTTCCATGACACATGGAGGTGTACTGGGCTTGGTAGGGTATACTGCCTGCACGAGGAATCGGACATGGTGGAAGTCTGCCTGCATGATGTTTGACCAGGTGACTTAGTGCTGCAAGGTGCTCTTCCACCTTATCCACACTCCCTGCGACTTGAGTCCTACGGCCCTGTTTACTTGCTCCTCCTCCTCACCTGCTAACGGGGGAAACATCTGGGTTGACTATTCTTCACCTGTAAGTTGAATGCTGAACATTTGCCTGTTTAAGTCATAATAACTGTCACTATACAGAGATGTGCTTCTGAATGTGGACGATGTGTCTTCTGATTCTGTAATGCAGTTCTGCTTGTGTTGAGTGATGTAAACAACTGATCGATCTAAACTCTTTAAACGTCAAAATTGATCATTCGATTTTTTATGACACAACAGTGGTGAGTGTTACCACCTTCTCCTCTTTGTAACTTAATGTGATCTTTCCGTTTTCGAGTTTTGGACATGATTTTGGAGTATATCTTCGCAGTAGCGATTGACCGCAAAGTAAAGCTACCAGAAATGTACAACCCCACATCCGGTCTCAAACCAGGAAGTTAGCATTTTCTTGTGCACAGGGTCTATCTGGAGTTAAATTCACCACAAAACACGGAATACAATACACACTTCACAGAGCAGGACATTGATCCAGAATTGAACTTTTTTAACATCAGTGACACCTGCTGTTATTATACTGAAGAACAATTCAATAAAACTGCCAAGGCTGACTGCAAAATTTCCACAATCCACTTTAATAGTCGAAGTTTATATTCCAACTTTCACAACATAAGAGAATATTTATGCAAATTTGCACATCCATTCAGTGTGATTGCAGTATCTGAGACGTGGATTAATACGGATAAAAAAGTGGACTTTAAAATAGACGGATATTAACTAAATTTTATGAACAGAAAGAATAAGAACGGTGGGGGTGTGGCTTTGTTTGTGGACAAAAATTTTAAATACAGGGTGGTGGAAAAAATGACGGTGGTGGTGGACAACATGTGTGTAACAATAGAAATTCGTATGGAAAAAAATAAAAATGTCATTGTAAGTTGTATATATAGAACACCAGGTTCTAATATTGAAATATTTAAGGAGTGGGTAGATAAAAGATATAATAGGACAAATCAAAAAGTTATGTTCATTTGTGGGGATTTCAACATAGACCTATTAAATCCAAACAAACATAGTATGACAGATGAGTTTATTATGTATAGCATGGGACTCTGTCCAGTGATCACTAAACCCAGGACAGTCGGCAACCTGAATAGACAATATATTCACCAATGAAATAGAAAACAGATCTATAAGTGGTCTTCTAAATAATGACACTAGTGATCATCTACCTGTTTTTGTAGCGTATGACAGCAATTACAGGAAGGTCAAACAGGAAAATACAATAAAATACAAACAAGTGAGAACCGAGGAGTCCATAAATGCATTTAAAGGTGATTTACTAAAGCAAGAATGGGAGATGTTGTATAAGGAAAAAAATATTGATAAAGCTTATGAGACTTTTTAGGAACATTTAAACTGTTATATGATAGCCGCTGCCCAGTAAAGAAATATAGCAAAAAACAAAAATATGCAGCGTGCCCATGGATCACAAAAGGATTACAAAATGCATGTAAAAAGAAAAATACCTTATATAGAGAATTTATAAAGAGTAGAAGTAGTGAAGCTACATTTTGAGGTGATGTAAAAAGGAATATTATGAGAAATTATTAAATATGAATAAAAATAACATTGAAGGGATTTGGGAAACATTGAATGCCATCATTAAAAATGGTTCCAGGCAGTTAAATTATCATTTGTATTTCATTAATAATGATAGAAATATTAGTAACATGAGTGATGTGGTTAATGAGTTCAATAAATTCTTTGTAAGTGTTGGACCAGATTTGGCTGATACAATTCATGATATAAGAAATTCTGCAGAGAAAGAAACTAAACCTATTGAACGTAATCCTCATTCAATGTTTTTAATGGTGGTAGAAGAAAAGGAAATCATTGATATTGTTGGGAAATCAAGAACAAAAAAATCTACTGACTTTGATGACATTTATATGGAATTGTTAAGAAAGTTGATGGCATCTCCAAACCCTTAACATACATTTGCAATTTGTCTCTACAAACTGGTGCATTCCCAACACAAATGAAACCAGCTAAAGTTTAAAAATGGAGATAGACACCAATTCACAAATTACAGGCCTATTTCTCTACTTTCACAATTTTCAAAAATAGTGGAAAAGGTTTTCATTAATAGACTTGACAAATTTATAGATAAACATAAAATAATAATGGACAGTCAGTGTGGTTTCAGACCAAATAGATCAACATCCATGGCATTAATGGAGGTAATTGAAAATATCACCAACAATATAGATCAAAGACAATGCACAGTTGGTGTTTTCATTGACCTAAATAAAGCTGTTGACACAATTAATCATGAAATATTACTTGATAAACTGGAGTACTGTGGCATTAGAGGAGTGGTGCTAGAGTGGGTAAGGAGGTATTTGAGAGACAGGCAACAATTTGTGAAGATTGGTGAATATCTGTACATTGTTTGTGGAATTCCACAGGGGTCAGTATTGGGACCAAAGCTGTTTATCCTGTACATCAATGATCTATGTAAAACATCTGATATATCACAGTTTATTTTATTTGCAGATGATACAAATATTTTTGTGCTGGAGAGAATTCACAGCAGCTTTTGGAAATTGTCACAAAAGAAATGATTAAACTGCAAACATGGTTTGGCAGAAACAAGTTATAACTAAATTTGAAAAAAAAATAACAACATTTATGTTATTCGGAAATTGTAAAAAAGATGCTGGAGCAAAATTGTTAATAAATAATGTTGAAGTAGAGCAAGTTTCTCATACAAAATTTCTGGGTGTGATAATAGATAACAAAATCTGCTGGAAACCTCACATAAAGCATATACAAGCTAAACTGTCAAGAAGCATCTCTGTACTGAGTAAAGCTAAACATTTTTTGCCTTCCAAATCACTCCGGGTACTTTACTGTTCACTTATATTGCCATATTTGGAATACTGTGTGGAAATCTGGGGAAATACATACAAAACCTCACTTCAACCATTATGTAAAATTCAGAAAAAAGCAATCAGGATGATTACTAAAGCAGGATTTAGAGACCACACTATCATTATGTTCTTGAAATGAAAAATTCTGAAATTTATGGATCTTATAAAATATGCAAAATTTGCAAAAATTATGTACAAAGCCAGATACAATATGTTACCAGGAAATATACAGAGGATGTTTTTGACAGAGAAGGGGACTATGAATTGAGGGGAAAAATGAATCTGAAGACTCTTAAAGCATGGACAAAGGTTAAAACCTTTTGTGTGACCATTTGTGGGCTAAAACTGTGGAACAGTTTTACTGTGGACCTACAGCAATGTTCAAGCATTAGTCAGTTCATAAAGATGTTTCGAAAACTGCTTTTGGAAGAATATGAAACTGATAAAGTTGACGACCCATTGTATATATAACTATGCTAAACTGTATCTAAATTATCACTGTAGCTATGTTTATACATGTCCTCCTTGTTTATTGTGTAGGGCAAGTGATGATGGGAATTAGGGGTAACAATGAATAGTTGGATTCAATAGAATGTTGAACATGGGGTAGGGATTAATAAGTATGTTATACTTCTTCCTACTCCATTTAAGACTTAATAAGTGTCATTTCATGTCATTTAGACTCCTTTTTATTTTACTTATTTTCTTTTTTTGTTTTGTCTGAGCACATACGTGTGTGTATTTACATATATATTCGTATTTGTACATGTAAATGCAAGTATGTGTACTTGGGTATACATTGTTTTTTCTGTATATGTCTGAAATAAAGACACAATAACAATTAGCAATAAAATATGCTAATTTCCTAGCTCTCTCTCTCTCTCTCTCTCCCTGTCTCCTGTGCCACTCTGCTCTGCTTGATGGTGGTCATTGCTTCAAGCCTGCTGTCAGCATCTCTTTTGGCTACGGCTTGTATTCATTTTTAACCTTAATTTATATTCTATTCCTTCCTAGTTAAATTTACCCTTTTTAATTTTTCATATTTATTTCCTATCTTATTCATAGCCTTTTCCTTTTTTTGTTTTCTTTAGGTCACGAGCAGTTGTCCAAGCATTTCACTACATATCGTACTGTGTATGACTGTGTACGTGACAAATAAAATTTGAATTTGAATTTGAATTTGAATGATGTTGGCCATATCCTCATCAAACTTCTGCTAATCACGCCGTTTGATGGCTGAGGGCCACTTATTCCCTGCTGTGGAACTACTCTATTTGGATTGGAAGACTCTGGTGTGTGGAGGGACTGGGCCCTATGGGGTGCGTCTCACCAGGTTCAGGGCCTGTGCATTGCATCTCACTCTCCCGCTCCAAACATTTCATTCTCGCCTGATGGACCTTTATTCCACGCTGGTTCTTCCACAGCTTGCCACGGACGCATGTCTTACTTATGGTCCTATCCATTACATTGGTCATTAACCTTGACTCTCCTAGGGAAATCTCTAGCTTGTTGGGGTGTCTTACAATTAGAGCTGTCTTTCTGAGCCGCCATTTGTAGTAGTTATCAAACTGTTCTTGGTCGTCACCTTGTCTCTTCCTACACGTCACTGGCTCACCAAGAGCTTAACTATGCAAGAAACATATCCTGGATGAATCTAGAGTATGTTGAGGAGCATTAGGGACAAAACATAAAATACTTTTTGGCCACTCTTCAATGGCAGAATGACAGGGAGCGATAAGTGATTAATTGTGCTAACAGTGTTGAACTTTGATGACCACACAGATGCTCCCTGAGCAGCTCCCCTGTGCTGTGCTTTGCTCAAGGTAGCAGGAAACTGTTACCACCGTTACGTATTTAAATTACAAAATACGTGTAACTGTATTCCATTACAGTTACTGTTTTAAAAGGTGGTATTCACAATACAGTTACTTTGTTGAAATGAATGGATTACACGGCAGTATCACCTGGCAGTGATGTGTAGATAAACACAAAGAAGCAGAGCTTTTTTTAATACAAGAAAAAAAAATGCAGCCTCACGGAATATATATACAGGAAAGCAAATTTCCTGTATGTGTTCAGGAAATGTATGGATGATTAATAATTAATAGATGATTAATAATTTAACCATCTATTAATCCATTAATTCATCCAGTCTCTTCTGCTTATCCCTTTCAGGGTTGTGGGGGGCAGGGGGCTAAAGCCTATAAAAATAATCATTGTTTATTGTTATTATTTTTATTGCATATTGAAGCAGTATTTTCCTGTGTGGTTTGATAAAATATGAATCGGAGAATGTATATTTCTGATGTAACTCAAATTATGTTTATTTTGAATAGGATGAAGTAGGCATAAGCTTTTTCAGTACAAGAAAAATATTTTCATCCCTGAGTCCATAGATCAGAGGACTCAGGCACCTTGGAGCAATGTTAAACACAATATAGTTAAAATATCGGACATTCAGAAATAAAGTGAAATCGATCTGAAGCACTGCAATTTCTATGAATGGTGTTACGTTTCGGTGTGTCAGTGTTTTGTTTTTGCATGACTTATGTATTTCCTGCTTTACTTTGAAAGTCTGTGTTATCTTAGTGTGTTCAGTTTACATTTTCCCTGTCTCGTCAGTTCTAATTTGCCCCAGCTGTGTTTCCCTCCTGTGGTCCATTTCCTGATTGCTCCCTCTATGTATTTAAACCCTGTGTTTCAGTGTGTCATGGTCGCGATCTCCCCCGTGTTGTAAATAGTTTGGTGTTTTGTTGTAAATAAATAGTCTGTTGTAAATAGTTGTGAATGGGTTTGTCAATACTTTTTCGTCATGGGATATTTTCGTTTTGGGATTTTGGTGGAGAGCCTTCGTGGTTTTATTTTCCTTATCTTTGTTTTTCTACGTTGCACCCCGGTTGCCTAGGCCGGGGTGTAACATATGGGGGCTCGTCCGGGATCACTGGAGGGTCCGAAGGAGGGACAGCTTCGGCCTTCTGTCTTCGCTGGAGGGTCCGAGGACCGCTTCAGCCTCCGTCTGCCTTCGCTGGAGGATCCGAGGGACCGCTCCAGCCTTCTGCAGCTGGTGGGCTGCGTGTCCGTGTGTGCAGCTGGTGGGCTGCGTGTCTGTGTGTGCAGCTGGTGGGCTGCTTGTCTATGTGTGCAGCTAGTGGGCTGCTCGTCTGTCTTCGCTGGAGGATCTGAGGGACCGCTCCAGCCTTCATCCGCCTTCGCTGGAGGATCCGAGGGACCGCTCCAGCCTTCTGCAGCTGGTGGGCTGCGTGTCCGTGTGTGCAGCTGGTGGGCTGCGTGTCCGTGTGTGCAGCTGGTGGGCTGCGTGTCCATGTGTGCAGCTAGTGAGCTGCTCATCCGCCTTCGCTGGAGCGTCCGAGGGACCGCTCCAGCCTTCATCCGCCTCTGCTGGAGGGTCCGGGGGACCGCACCAGCCTTCGTCGTCTGCTGGAGGGTCCGTGGGACCGCTCCAGCCTCCATCAGCTTCGTCTGCCTTCATCCGCCTTCGCCGGGGGGAGGGTCCGTGGGACCGCCCCAGCCTTTGTCGTCGCTGGAGGGTCCGTGGGACCGCTCCAGCCTTCATCCGCCTTCGCTGGAGGGTCCGAGGGACCGCTCCAGCCTTCGTCGTCTGCTGGAGGGTCAGTGGGACCGCTCCAGCCTCCATCAGCTTCGTCTGCCTTCGTTTCAGCCTTCGTTTGTCTGAATCAAACTTTTCACTTGGGGTTACATGTTTGATTTTTGGGTAGGGGGAAATGTTACGTTTCGGTGTGTCAGTGTTTTGTTTTTGCATGACTTATGTATTTCCTGCTTTACTTTGAAAGTCTGTGTTATCTTAGTGTGTTCAGTTTACATTTTCCCTGTCTCGTCAGTTCTAATTTGCCCCAGCTGTGTTTCCCTCCTGTGGTCCATTTCCTGATTGCTCCCTCTATGTATTTAAACCCTGTGTTTCAGTGTGTCATGGTCGCGATCTCCCCCGTGTTGTAAATAGTTTGGTGTTTTGTTGTAAATAAATAGTCTGTTGTAAATAGTTGTGAATGGGTTTGTCAATACTTTTTCGTCATGGGATATTTTCGTTTTGGGATTTTGGTGGAGAGCCTTCGTGGTTTTATTTTCCTTATCTTTGTTTTTCTACGTTGCACCCCGGTTGCCTAGGCCGGGGTGTAACAATGGGCACCACAGTTGAATGAGACAGAGCAACAACTGGAAAGCATGAAGGATCACTGTTTTGAGTCCTTTTTGTGTCAGCTTCTTTTTCTCTCCTGATGCAGCTTTGGCCACTTTCATTATTTGAACATATGAGTATGCAATAGTGATGCCCATAATCAAGAAATACAATTGATACACAGCTGATCGAACATGATCCTGCCATCTGTAAAGAGAAAATGTCTCTCCACTACATATTATGGATTGCTTGTAGAACTTAAGTGAGGCGGAAGCAAAGAACATGGACAGAATAATTATACAAGGACCAGAGCTGACACCATGAATGATCAGGATACAATACATAGTGCTGCGTGTGGAGCAGAGCTGTCCATGACGCAGGGGCATACAAATGGCCACATAGCGCTCCAGAGTCATTGCTGTCAGAGTAACTGGTGTGACAATGAAGTAAAGAAGTACAACAACAGAGATAGTTATACACAACCACACTGGCATTGTAATTTCAAAATGGGTTAATACAAGTAAAACATCTGACAGCAATAACAAAACACTGTCTGACAGCAGTGTTACAAAAAATAAGATGTAACGTGCAGATGTGTGAAAGGATTCCTTTTTAACAAAGATCACAATGAGCAACATGTTGATGCAAAGAAAAATTATTACCAGGATCTGTACAATAATGACCCGGTAGCTGATTGATCGCTGAAAAAAACCATAATTCACTGAGTTGTTACCTGCCATAGAGAACAAACCTGTTTGAAGTACTTCTAAGAGTTCATTAAAGTTTTGTTAATAAATGTAAGATTTTACTTTTAATAAAAATCAAAACTCCAAATCAAATCCAGTGGAGAAACCACCCATTCTGTTCCAGAGCCAAATGTCTTCTGCCTTCCCTACTTTTTTCATAGAAATGACCGTGCATCATTAATTTGAAGCTTACAGCAACTAAGAATAACAATTATACATGAAACTTCCTTCTACTGTGTTGTCATCGTCCCCTAGTACCCATTCTCCACAGTATCGAAGCCTCTAAATAGGTAATTGGTGGTATACTCAGGAGACTTTGTAGTAAAGTCAACATAACAGATCTGAAAGAACTGAAAAGTTGTTGTTTGCTGTGAAGGTAATCAATTCTGTAGTTAATGCAACAAGTAAGACTACATCCTATTATTTTAGGGTTATGTCTTAAAAACTCCTACACTAATGTTACTGTGACAGGTACGAGGCCTGTTTGTGAGGTATTCAGTTAAGTTAAAACTGTGCTGTCTTTCTTTTCTCAGCGTTGTCTCTTTTAATCTGTTTATTATAAATGTAACGTGAGGGTTCACTAGATGGTTTGGAATCTCTCTGAATAATTAGGAACAGCAAGATGGAGATGGATAACTTTTTCAGCAGCCTCTTTACTCTCAGCACACAGCAACAACTAGCACTTCCTGTTTACCACCCACATAAATACTTCACTGGCCTCTCAGAATCCAGGAAATCTTATACTCAGATGAAAACTGGGAAAACAACTAGGTGGATATAACACATACTTATCACTGCTTTGAACATGCATGTCTAAACATTTAAACGTGTAAACATGTAAATATCAAATCACGTAACCATCAAATAGCTACATAACTAGCTTCATAACCTTTGTAAACACCTCTTTGTACAGTATATCCAGTTAGATTTAAATTTACTTCTACACTTTACATTTTCCTCCCCCCCTCACATAAGTAACGTCCCCGTTTCCCTACAGAAAAGGAAAAACAACATGCTGTGAGCAAGGGGATAACAATAAAAGAACAGCAAAACCAAAAACAAGTTCAGTTCAAAACATAGTCCTTGAGGTATCTGGGAGGCACAACTTGATGTCTCCCACATCGCCGTGAAACACCAGATACTCGATGAGGAGTTGAGGGGACAATGTCTGATTGGTGTATCACCACATGGCCAGAGGGGGAAGTCGTTACAGTCTCAGACAGAGGAGAAGGGGACAAAGGAGAGTGGGAATGGGGTTGTGACTGGTTTAGAGGTGGTGGCTGGCAAACCTGAGGGTCTGATGAGGTTGCAGGGCGGCCCTGAACATTCCAGCTCCCTTTAGCTCCAGATTTCTAAGCTGTGAAGGGCAAAGCACCTGATAATGCAGTCAATTGTGGAATCTGGGGCTGTACAGGTATGTCACCAGCAGGCGAGTTGGTTCCACCTTTAGGGACAGGTGCATTGTAAGGCCTGAGATGATTGTAGTGAACAATTTGAGTCTTGTCTGATTGGTCCAGGAGGTAACAAATCTTGTACATGACACCAGAGTTTTCTCCATCTGTTCCAAGGCACTCCAATATCTCAAAGGGGTCCTTCCAATGTGGAGCAAGTTTTTGCTTTGCTGTAGTGGGGTCATTTAACCACACCAAGTCACCCGGAAACATAAGGAGTGTGTTTGATGCCCCTATCGTACAGTTGCTTCTGCTGGTTGCGGGCCCAATCTCTGTTCCATGCAGCAGTGTTGAAGGCAGACTGAAGTCTCTGAGTCAACTGGACGTAGTCAGCAGGAGAAGCAGAAGTAGATGATGCTGGCATGGTGGTAGGCAACAGCATATTAGCAGGCATCTGTGCCTCATGTCCATGTGTGAGAAAGAATGGCATGAACCCCGTGGTAGAGTGAGGACTGGTGTTGCCAAAGCAACTTGATTGAGGCAGTCATCCCATTCGCCAGGCTGCTGAAGGAGTAACTTAGCTAACTGGTCAATAAGTGTTCAGTTGAACCTCTCGACCATCCCATCACATTGAGGGTGATATGGGCTGGTCCGTGTCTTCTGGATGCCTAGCAGCTGAAACAGGTGTTTCACCACGTCAGATTCAAATTGACGTCCTTGGTCTGTGTGCAGCATTTCAGGGACGCCGTGCTGACAGATGAAGTTGTCAAACAGGCATTTTGCAACTGTTGTGGCACGTTGGTCTGGGATAGCATAGAGGTTGACATATTTCGAGAAACAGTCTTGAATTCCCAGCGCATACCTGTTGCCATGACTCGTAATGGTGAGTTCAAGTATGTCAGCTGCCACCTTTTGAAATGGTTCCGCTGCAACAATTGTTTTCATTGGAGCTCTGTGATGAGGTGTGGGATTCCATCTGGCATCACATGGAGTGCATTGTGTGCACCATATTCTGATGTCCTGTGACATGAATGGCCAGTAATATAGCTGCTGAGCACGTTTCAGGACCATCTCTGCTGATACGTGACCGGACACTGGGTTGCCGTGCAGCAGCTGTAGGACAGTGTCTTTTAAAGATTCAGGAACAACCAACTGATGCAACACTGAATTTTGGGATGGGTTGAAAGCTCTACGACAGAGTAAGCAATTGTGAAATGTAAGTCTAGAGTACTCATGCCATAGCACTTTTTTCTGAGGTGGGCATTTTTCATACACCAGTAGGGTGGTTTTCGACCCTTAGCTTTCCAGCCAATGACTTCTGACAGTACAGGATCTTCTTGTTGTTCACTTTTGAGATTATCTTCAGGCAGCTCAAGCACAAATGTGGAAGACACAGATAGCACTGCACACAGCAGTCGTGGATCAGGAAAGTCATTGCATGGAATGTGTTTTTCGTCAGTAAGGCAAAGGCAAAGGCAAATTTATTTGTATAGCACAATTCAACAACAAGGGGATTCAAAGTGCTTTACAGAGACATTAGAAACAAAAACAAATAAAAAGCATGATTTAAAATTGATTAAAACAAGCAAACAAACAAACTAACTAAACACACACATTTCACACCTGTTCGCGCGATCTGAACCCTTATCGTAAGGGGATCTACCAGTCCTTCTGTGGACGAGCTACTTTCTATTTTAAATTCCCTGAATTTAAAATACTCTCTAGACCCAGTCTAGACCCAGCTGGGGAGCTACCCAGAGCTCTAAACCCACTTAACAAACAAACAAACAAACAAAACAGTATATAAAATCAAAACAGATAAAATCAGAACAGTAGATAAAATCAGTAGTTAATGTAAGTTTTGAAATTTAAGCTTAACAAACAAACAAAACAGTATATAAAATCAAAACAGATAAAATCAGAAATAGATAAGATCAGTAGTTAGTGTAAGTTTTGAAATTTAAGCTTAAAAGTGTGGATTTGGTGCTTTATTCAAATGCAGCTGAGAATAGGTGAGTCTTCAACCTGGATTTAAATAAACTGAGTGTTTCAGCTGATCTGAGGCTTTCTGGGAGTTTGTTCCAGATATAAGGAGCATAAAAGCTGAATGCAGCTTCTCCGTGTCTGGTTCTGACTCTGGGAACTGATAAAAGACCGGATCCAGATGACCTGAGGGATCTGGAAGGTTCATACTGGGTCAGGAGGTCACTGATGTATTTTGGTCCTAAACCATTCTGAGCTTTATAGGCCAGCATCAGAACTTTAAAGTCTATCCTCTGACGGACAGGCAGCCAGTGTAAAGACCTCAGAGCTGGACTGATGTGGTCCACTTTTTTGGTCTTAGTGAGGACTCGAGCAGCAGAGTTCTGAATGAGCTGTAGTTGTCTGACTGATTTTTTAGGTAGACCTGTAAAGATGCTGTTACAGTAATCAAGCCTACTAAAAATGAATGCATGGACTAGTTTTTCCAGGTCCTGTTGAGACATCAGATCTTTTATCCTTGAAATATTCTTGAGGTGATAGTAAGCTGATTTTGTTATTGTCTTAATGTGTTTTTCTAAGTTTAGGTCTGCATCCATCACTACACCCAAATTTCTCGCCTGGTTTGTGGTTTTTAGATGTATAGATTGAAGTTCTCTGGTGACCTGTAATCGTTTTTCTTTGGCGCCAAAGACTATTACTTCAGTTTTGTTTTTGTTTGTTGTTAGCCTGTCAACTGTAGAAAATAAGACCCGAGCATTATGGCTGTTTTTAGTATTTGGGGTACCACTTGGGAACCTGGGAGGTGCATCCACAGATGGATAAAACTGCAGCCGTCACATTCTGATTGCACCCCAAGTCCAAAAAACACATGAGTCGGTTCTTGAGACTGGCTGGTTACTACCCTGGTTCATGCCAGGCTTTGCAGACCTGACCAGCTCCTTGACTGATCTCACCCGTAACAGTGCCCCATATCTGATCCGATAGACAGAGCAGTGCCAGGCGGTGTTGTGGGGAACCCCTCCTCTACATGCGCCGACCGACACCTCGCACAGAGGGCTGTTTTGTCCCAGCAGGTAAGGGGGGGTCGACCGACCAATTCCGCATGAAAATAATAAGAGCAGGAGGCCAGTGGAGAAAGATGAAGATGATGAAGAAACTTTTATTTATTTGTCACTTGCAGTTGCCTGCAAGAAAGAGTGCCTGGCCATCCGGTGGGCAGCCGATTCTCTTCATTATTACCTCCTGATTCTAGACAGAATGTGCTGATGTTTTGTCACCTTTGTTGTGCATTTTACATCTTACAACTTGATAGTGTTCATCCAGCTGTTCTACTATGCTAAGCCTACTAGAAAGGTGTAACTTCATGCTACTGTCCATATGGCTACAGCTAGTTTATTTTGTGTTTTGCACTTTTCTGTTAAGTGCTTTAAGTGGTGCACACTCGAGGTGGTCCAAAATGTACTGATACCAGAAGGCATTCCTCACCCATGTCTAATTAGTCAACTGCGCTTCCCATATGGTGTGCTGGAGAAAGTTAGTATATATGCTCTCCAACAATTCATGGACTGCTGCTGAATATTCAATTTTCAATGGTCAGGTCCAAGCACTTTATTCTTTCATTTGTTTTGATAAACAGCCTTAATATTGGATGTTGCCATAAATAAACAACTGAATTTAACTTTTCTATTACAACAGCACTTGAATTTGCTATCCTCAGTCAAATGTGCCTTTTCTCTTTTGGAGGACAAGGGTGCCTTCAATGTGGCAATGTGTAAATGGCATTGTACTATCCAATCAAATACGTAAATGAGGCATATTGTCCCTGCCGGTAGACCTGCCTTTTGTGTTCCTGTATAGTTTTTTGTGTTTTCTTCTCCTCCCCTCCCTTCCCTGTGTCTCTGTTTTGATGTGGGACGTTTAGGACCAGGACGTTTGGGCACCGAGTGCTGTTCACCCTGGAAGTGCTCCCGCGCTGGAGATTGCCCCATCTGATGCCCATCAGCCACTGCCACGTGTAGCTGATTAGAGTCTTCAGGGGCGTCCCTTTTTATACTCGTTAGTATGGCCATGGCTGGCTTTTTGTAAACATCTTTTTTGTAACGATGTTTTTGATTTGTTTTCACTAAGAGTCGGGAGCGGAGTGTTTCACGGGAGAGGAGCCAAAGCTGGGCATTGGAGTTTATTGTTACCATGATACATGCCACGCACACTTGCACTGTGAGTGATTCAGGAGGCATCACCTTGGGAGCCCCAGTGCATTGCATCCAGCACATTGTTTATTTATTGTTGTTTCATTTTCATTCATTTTCACTGTTCATAAACACACTGTCTTTTGAAGAGTTCAGCATTTGGGTCCTCTGCATACCTCAGACGTTACACATACGTTACACAGACGCACACACCTGCCTATACATACAAACGTGGACACAGACAGCAGAACAGTGCAGCAAAAACACATAATAATAATTGAGTGGCCACTTTCATGAGTAAATCCTATAAGGCTTACATGATTTACTCATGAAAGTGGCCACTTTCTCATTACTTTCATATATTGTTTTAGTAAGTATCCAAAACATACAAGTTTCATTTATATAATTTTTCAAGGGATCTTATATCTGTTTTCAGGGGATATAAGATCTGGGGGCGGGGGGTCTGCTTTAGCTGGTACAATGACCTCTAACCTCTAAAGGTTGGTAGAAACAAGAAAGAAACTGTGTGTTTTTAAGAGCACAACAGGCATCCATCTCAGTTACTATAAAAAACATTCACGTGAACCAGTTGAATGTAAAAGAAGCACAGAAAATTTCATTGGCATTAAACTTTGTCCAGAAGATGGAAATTATGCTGCCTTTCTAGACTATGGAGAAAAGCGTTAGGTGCAAAAAATGAAATCTTTTTTGGCAGCCACTCTTCACGTGTACTATAGGTGGCTGCTTCCTGTCATTCTGCATTTCTGCATTTGGAATATATGTACACTGTGCCAACTGTGTTGAACTTTGCAGAACATGCAAATCCTCACTGAGCAGCACCTTTGTGCTGTGCTTTGCTCAAGGCAGCAGGAAATTGTTTTTGTGTGGTGGAAGCAGTAGAAAACAATGGACTTCAATGGACAATTATTTAAGACAAAAAGAAGAAGAAGAAAGAAATGGGAAAAGAGTAGAACGAAATGCAAGCACTGTTGATCTCATAGTTATATTTACAGTGGGGCAAAAAAGTATTTAGTCAGTCACCGATTGTGCAAGTTCCCCCACCTAAAATGATGACAGAGGTCAGTAATTTGCACCAGAGGTACACTTCAACTGTGAGAGACAGAATGTGAAAAAAAAAATCCATGAATCCACATGGTAGGATTTGTAAAGAATTTATTCGTAAATCAGGGTGGAAAATAAGTATTTGGTCAATAACAAAAATACAACTCAATACTTTGTAACATAACCTTTGTTGGCAATAACAGAGGTCAAACGTTTACTATAGGTCTTTACCAGGTTTGCACACACAGTAGCTGGTATTTTGGCCCATTCCTCCATGCAGATCTTCTCGAGAGCAGTGATGTTTTGGGGCTGTCGTCGAGCAACACGGACTTTCAACTCCCGCCACAGATTTTCTATGGGGTTGAGGTCTGGAGACTGGCTAGGCCACTCCAGGACTTTCAAATGCTTCTTACGGAGCCACTCCTTTGTTGCCCGGGCGGTGTGTTTTGGATCATTGTCATGTTGGAAGACCCAGCCTCGTTTCATCTTCAAAGTTCTCATTGATGGAAGGAGGTTTTGGCTCAAAATCTCACGATACATGGCCCCATTCATTCTGTCCTTAACACGGATCAGTCGTCCTGTCCCCTTGACAGAAAAACAGCCCCATAGCATGATGTTTCCACCCCCATGCTTCACAGTAGGTATGGTGTTCTTGGGATGCAACTCAGTATTCTTCTTCCTCCAAACACGACGAGTTGAGTTTATACCAAAAAGTTCTACTTTGGTTTCATCTGACCACATGACATTCTCCCAATCCTCTGCTGTATCATCCATGTGCTCTCTGGCAAACTTCAGACGGGCCTGGACATGCACTGGCTTCAGCAGCGGAACACGTCTGGCACTGCGGGATTTGATTCCCTGCCGTTGTAGTGTGTTACTGATGGTGACCTTTGTTACTTTGGTCCCAGCTCTCTGCAGGTCATTCACCAGGTCCCCCCGTGTGGTTCTGGGATCTTTGCTCACCGTTCTCATGATCATTTTGACCCCACGGGATGAGATCTTGCGTGGAGCCCCAGATCGAGGGAGATTATCAGTGGTCTTGTATGTCTTCCATTTTCTGATGATTGCTCCCACAGTTGATTTTTTTCACACCAAGCTGCTTGCCTATTGTAGATTCACTCTTCCCAGTCTGGTGCAGGTCTACAATACTTTTCCTGGTGTCCTTCGAAAGCTCTTTGGTCTTGGCCATGGCGGCGTTTGGAGTCTGACTGTTTGAGGCTGTGGACAGGTGTCTTTTATACAGATGATGAGTTCAAACAGGTGCCATTCATACAGGTAACGAGTGGGGGACAGAAAAGCTTCTTACAGAAGACGTTACAGGTCTGTGAGAGCCAGAGATTTTCCTTGTTTGAGGTGACCAAATACTTATTTTCCACCCTAATTTACGAATAAATTCTTTACAAATCCTACCATGTGGATTCATGGATTTTTTTTTCACATTCTGTCTCTCACAGTTGAAGTGTACCTCTGGTGCAAATTACTGACCTCTGTCATCATTTTAAGTGGGGGAACTTGCACAATCGGTGGCTGACTAAATACTTTTTTGCCCCACTGTATGTATGTGTGGCACCCCTGTGAGGGAATGACCACATTAATATTATTTTGTGTAAAACATCCATGTAACGGGACATTTTTCATTACTATATGTATTTATTTTCAGTTTCTTTAAAAGTCCAAGTAACAGGGATTCATTTTATGTTAGAAAGCAGTGAGGGCGGAACTTTGGTGGTTGCTCCGGGGTTTCGGGGTGCAGTAAGTGGAGTCCACCTTCCGCTGCTTCCTCAGACACGTTCTGGAGGAAAGCAGAGATGCATCGTGTCTTCCTTACTCTGCTCTTCACCTGCTTTTACAGGTCGGTAAATGGTGCTCGCACCGAAAATGTTGTTTATTGTTACCATGGTTACCCACGTAAATGTGAATGAGAGAGTCCGCCCGAGTTATTTATATGTAAACACGGGAGAAACCAGAGGGGTGTTCCGCGCAGCCGCACTGCGAGCCCGCTCGTTAGGTGGAGCGCTCGTGAAGCAGAGTACGTGCGCTCCTATGCTCTGTGCAAACGTGTTGTAATGCTCCAATCAAATCAGTTCTGTGAGATGTGATTGTTAATAGTTATGTTAAAGTGACTGAGTAGATTAGCTAGTGTAACACAAGCACTCTGAGCAACTCTGTGTAGCTAAATATATGGATCTCATTTTTCTCCAAAACAAAACTCAGATAAAAAAAATCACGTAATTCTTTGTTTTTACATTAAGCAGGTCCCAATCAGCCCAAATAGCGAAGAGAAATTAAAAATGCATGCCATGAAAGAGTTTGCGTCCCAGGAGGTTAAATCTTTAAATACACAGTATGTACCTAAATTATGGTAAGATGATGTGGTAGTTCCAGCTCTAACTATAAGCTTTATAAAAATGGAGACTTTTGAGCCTAACCTTGAAAGTAGAAGGGGGGTCTCTCTCCCAAATCTAAACTGGTCCTGATTTTGCAGAAGAGGGGCCTGAGAGTTTAAGGCTTTGCCTCTCATATAACTTTTGAATATCCTAGGAGCCACAAGTAAGCCAGCAGTATATGGGAAGAGCATTGTGCTCTTTTGGGATGATGTGGTACTGTCATGGTCAGGCATGCCTTCCCAGGGTTCATCAGCTGGACTATTGTTTTTGTTGTTGTTCTCTCTCTCTCGCTCTCCCACCCCTCTCTGCCTGGGTGGAACTTGTTATGGGTTCCTGCCTTGGCCCAACACATGTGCGAGTCATCGACTCCAGCGGTACCCAACCTTTTTTCGCATTACAGACCGGTTTATATCTGACAATATTATCAGGGACTGACCTTTAAGGTGTTGCTGATAAATAAAACCAAATAAAATCAGTACCGGTACCAAAAAAAGATTTATTCATAACACACACCCAGGGAAACCAAGTCAACGATAAAAACAATTAATAAAAAATAATGCTAAAAACTGATTAAACCTCTGAAAACCATACATTTCACACCTGAGCCTCAACTCTCGCAGCGCGGTACTAAATGACTCACGGACTGGGCCCAGGGGTTAATCTCCAGCTGATCTACTCCACTGCTGCTTATTATCTCCCTGTTCCTGCAATGAATTGGTGCTACTAGGGCTGCACGATTTTGCATAAAATGAGAATCACGATTTTTTGGCTTAGAATTGAGATCACGATTCTCTCACGATTTTCTTTTCCAATATAAATATTTATTGCACTTATTAACTGCACATCAACTTCGTAACAGTTGAGACTGAACATAAAAACAATAAATAAACATAAAAACAACAAATGTCTCACGTTTTGTTGTTGCCGCAAAATGTTGTACTGCTTGAAATTCCGTCTCCACCGTTGCTCGACACTGCATGTATAGAGCAGGTAGTGCAACAATAGAAAAATAGTTGCAGGACGGCACTGTGCAGCGTTTGTTGAGGGTGTTGATCATTTTCCTAAATCCCTCGTTTTGCACAGTGTTGATGGGAGCCATATCTTTGGTCAGGTGATAAGTAATAGCCTCCGTAATTTCTTTGTGCCTGCGGGAGTTAGACGGGTATAGGGAAGCGCTGTATAAGGTTCCCGTTATTGATGTTTGGGTGGTTGACCGGGACGGATTTCCTCCTGTCACTTTCTCGTCATCCCTGACGT
Source organism: Rhamphochromis longiceps (assembly GCF_057381845.1). Lineage (NCBI taxonomy): Eukaryota > Metazoa > Chordata > Actinopteri > Cichliformes > Cichlidae > Rhamphochromis > Rhamphochromis longiceps. The sequence goes on from NC_140570.1 coordinate 30,894,925, forward strand.
GCTCTCCTTTGTTTTTTCCCTGCCAATTTTAGCAGCCAGCTTCTGTATTACGTGGTACAAGGCTCCGCCCTTGTCATTTGTTGAGCAGGAAGAGTGAGCGCTTGTTTTCATGTAGATTACGTCCCGGATCAAAATGCAGTACAATCGTCGTCGTCTTTTTTTTTTTTTTTTTTTTTTTTTTTTTTTTTTTAAATCGTTGTCATTTGGAAATGAGATTTCACATAAGTATGAATCGAGATCGTGATTTTCTAACGATTAATCGTGCAGCCCTAGGTGCTACTCATCGCTGGATTGTTGTACTACTCTCATCAGTGTAGTCCTGGCTCCAACTAAGCTCTTTTCTTCCATCAGTGTTGTCTTCAGTCTAACCTGTGGTTCTCTTTGCGAATAGACCTCCTGGATCCATCCCTCTTCTTCCCTGGAAGTGAACGTGAGTGAGTTTGTGAGGGACCAGCAGATCACAGTGTGTGGCTGACCTACCCTGTTTCCCTGGATTCCCTGGAGCCCCATCCGCTTGCACAGTTCCTCTCCAGATAAGCAGTTAGCTGTTTCACACATAGTCTTTCTAGATTTTTTGAGATATAGAAAGTTACCAAAAGGCAGAATGAGGAATGTCATTCAGCAAATACTTATCAAAATATTAGCCCATTTGGATTCCAAAGTATGAGTGCAGTGTTGTCTGTTAGTCAGAAAAAAAGTAAAACAGTAAGTAAAAGATTGTGATGTATGTGAACGAGAGATGGTGTAAATTGGGGTACATCAGTGTTAAGGAGTAGTGCTATACACGAGCTGTGGCGCTGTTAACGGTTAGCATCCGACCGTATTACCTGCTGCGGGAATTCTCGCAAGTCATCGCAATAACTGTTTACATTCTGCAAGCGGCAGATGCGGCAGTAGCATGCGAGACAATTCACACAGTAGTGTCCCAGCTGGAGACATCACACCCCCAAGCTTTCCTTTTCATCCTTGGGGATTTTAATCATGTTTCCTTGTCCTCAACTCTTCCTACTTTCACCCAGTATGTGGGTTGTTTTACCAGAGAAAACAAAACACCGGACTTACTGTATGCAAATATGCAAATACCAAGGGTCCATATAGATCATCACCCCTCTCCCCACTAGGTCGCTCAGACCATAACCTGGTCGATCTGGTTCCCTCATACATAAGCTGGTGTGTAAATAACCCCCCACCTCTTCAGAGGTAAAGAGGTGAGCATGGCACTGAAAGACTGCTTCCAAACTACAGACTGGGAGGTAATATGCAGCCCACTTTTCTGCTGGAGCAGAAAAGGAGGGGTTTCAGATCTGGAGACAGAGAGGAAATGAGGAGAGTCCAGAGGAGCTAACGAGAGAGATAAGGAGGGGACAGGACAGCTACAGGAGGAGCATCTCCAGCAGAGCAACACCAGAGGTGTGTGGAGAGGACTGAACACCATCACAGTGAGCAGAGGGGGTCCAGAGCCTGAGGACCTGGATAGTCAGGTTTGGGCTAATAGATTTAACCAATGTTAGTGAAGTTGCCCCCCCGCCCCCTCCCCCACCTTCTTCAAATCTAACAAAAGTGGTATCAAACATTTGTGCTATGTTTGTGCTGCAAAAATTTTCGTTTGTGCCGCTTTCATTTTAAAGATATTAATAAACATTTCTAGAGGTCATCAGAGGTCAACCAGCCCCCCCGCATTGATGGAATCAAACAAAATTGATGTCAGTCAACTGTGCTATGTTTGGGTTGTGCTGCAAAGATTGTCGTTTGTGCTGCTTCTGTCTTAAAGATATCAATGAAAATGTAAAGGTCAAAAGGTCAACCAGCTCCCCCACATCACCCAAATCAAACAAAATTGATGTCAAAACCTTCAACCACTACTGCCTCCTCTGCCCATGCCAGTCACCAGGAGCCACCCACCCACACCCTATACTACAGCCTCTCCATCACATCTGACCAGGTGCGGAGTCAGTTGAGGGAGATGTAATCTAGGAAGGCCAGGGGTCTGGATGAATTCAGCTCCAGACCTCTGAGGGACTGTGCAGATCAACTTTGTGAGGTTATTACATACATCTTTAACCTGAGTCTCAGTCTGGAGAGAGTCCCCATTCTGTGGAAGACCTCCTGCGTGGTGCCAGTGCCAAAGACAATGCACCCCAAGGAGCTGAACCGCTTCAGACCTTTTGCACTGACTTCACACCTAATGAAGGCCATTGAGAGGATCATACTTCACCACCTTCGCCCACTAGTTGGAAGAGACCTAGACCCACTGTAGTTTGCCTACCAGCCGAACATCGGAGTGCATGATGCTGTCATCTACCTGCTGCTTCTCTCATCTGGAGAGTCCCAGGTGTACTGTGAGAATGATGGGGGTTTTTTTATTTCTCCGGTGCCTTCAACACCATCCAACCCTCAGTTCTAAGGGGGAAGCTGCAGGGAGCGGGAATGGACCATCAGCTGCCCTCATGGATAATAATAATAATAATAATAATAATAATAATAATAATAATAATAATAACAACAATAATAATGGAATGCATTTATATAGCGCTTTTCTAGGCACCCAAAGTGCTTTACAATTCCATTATTCATTCATTTTCACATTCACACACTGGTGGAGGCAAGCTACAGTTGTAGCCACAGCTGCCCTGGGGCAGACTGACAGATGCGAGGCTGCTATATCGCGCCACTGGCCCCTCTGGCTAGCACCAGTAGGAGGTAGGGTAAAGTGTCTTGCCCAAGGACACAACGACCAGGGCAGAGAGAGCAGGAGGATCTAACCAGCAACCTTCCGGTTACAGATGAGCTTCCCAATCCCCTGAGCCACGGTCGCCCCCGATTGTTGATTACTTACCAGTTGACCCCAGTATGTGAGGCTGAGGGACTGTGTGTCTGAGGTGGTAGTCTGTAGCATGGAGGTCTCACAAGGAACAGTACTTGCACCTTTCCTCTTCACCCTTTTATCCTTATAACATGGACACTTGCCATCTCCAGAAGTTCTCAGACAACACCGCCATTGTGAGTCAGGTGTCAGTGGGAAACGAAGTGGAATACAGGGGGGTCATGAATTACTTTTTTAGCTAGTGCGAACAGAACCATCTTCGCATCAATGCCAGCAAGACGGAGCTGGTGATTGATTTCAGCAAGAAGCCACCCCCTATTACACCAGTGAACATCCAGGGTTTGGACACTGAAACAGTAGGGGAGTACAAATACCTGGGTGTTCACCTTGGTAACAAACTGGACTGGTCCACAAACAAAAATGCACTCTATCTACAAAAAGGATCTAAGTCAGGGGTCGGCAACCTTTAGTCCTTATAGTGCGGCTCCGCGTGGTTTGGGAAAATTAATTAGAAGTATTTAGTGTATTTTATTTATGTTAGTTATTTTTTTTTTACTTTTAGTTCTAAATTGTAAGATTATTGTGATATTGAAATATAAAAATTTAATTCTATTTTATTATTTTTTCATCGCTCACAATAAGCGTCACATTCGCGGAAGCCGGTATACTCGCTGAAACTCCATACATTTATCAAGACTTTCAACCCCAGGTAGGCCAATTATGGATCTTCGGATCCACATTATGCCAGCAGCTGTTCTCCACCGTGAACTATGTTAAAAACAAACACCGCTCACGCATCACAGATGACAGCTTACAGTCCTGGGTAAAGATGAAAGTGACTTCGTACAGCCCTGATTTCCAGACGCTGTGCGTTTAATATGGGATATGCGCAGAGGTTCAAGAGCAGAAGTCCCATTGTAAACATACCACGGCAGACCCGACGATGTTTGCATGAACATGCTTTTCAGCATCTCTTTATTGACCGGTTTTCACACACGGTTGCTGACTCATACAGCCGGCTGAAGCTTTTCAGCTCACAGCCTGGCATACACCAACAACAGCATAGATAGCAAAGACGTTAAGGTGGCGAGGCGTGATTGCGGGTGCCGCTAAAGTGCATCCACCTCCCCTGCAGTGGCACTGCAGACAACGCCCCTCCACACACCTTAACCTGGCAAAATACATATTTCGGCAGAATTTTGCAAATATCTATTTTTGATTTTTTTTTTAGCAGCATAGTGCTTTTTTTCCAATTATTTTTTAAAAGCCAGGTCAAGGCTCCAAAAGCCCAATGGCGATATAAGGGTGGCGGCTCACAACAGTTTTTGTTTGCTACATGGATCATTTTAGTTCAGCTGGGTGTCTTTCCTTTTGTTATATTTCTTTACGAGTTCAAAATGTGTTAATTACATAAATAAAATGTAACTTTCTCTGTAGCACTTCATGGATTTCATAAGCAACACATCTTAGTTGTTCACGCAAAGCATAAAGGTAAAAAACTAATATATACAGTGTTATCTTCATTTTAGATGTCAAAAAGTATTTGCGGCTCCCAGTGTTTTGTTTTGCATGGAAACCAGGTCCAAATGGCTCTTTGGGTTTTAAAGGTTGCTGACCCCTGGTCTAAGTCATCTCCACCTGCGATGGCGGCTGAGATCTTTTGGGGTGAACAGGACTCTGCTAAGGAAGTTTTATGACACTGTGGTGGCATCTGCTATTTTTTATGCTGTGGTCTGCTGGAGTGGTGGAATGGCAGAGAGGGACAGGGGGAAACTTAACAAACTGGTCAAGAGGGCCAGCTCTGTCCTGGACTGTCCGCTGAAGTCCATCGAGCAGGTTGGGGAGGAGAGGATGTTGTCTAAGCTAAGATCCATCATGGACAATACCTCCCATCCCCTGCATGAACCTGTATGAGCACTGAGCAGCTCGTTCAGCAGTAGACTTTTACACCCACAGTGTAGGAAGGAGTGCTACTGCAGGTCATTCTTACCAGCAGCTGTCAGACTCTATAACACAGTTGAACTTTTTTTTTTTTTTATCTCTGTACAATTTGTATACATATTTCTGTGCATTGTTACGTGCATATATGAACTTCAGTTGCTTATGTATATAGGACCGCATTGTGTCTTCCTTCTACATTTTATATTCCCTTTAGATCTGTGTAACACCCAAATTTCTCATTCGTGAGATAATAAAGGTTGATTCTATTATATTCTAAATATTTTTTTATTGTTTAAAGAAGCTACAATCACAAGTACAACATGTTTTGTTTACAAACAAATGTTATTATCTGAGCTGCATTTTCAATTCAGTCCAGTTGTATTTATATAGTGCAAAATCACCACAAAAGACTACAATAACACAAAGCAAGCTGCCTGTTATCGAAATTTTTTTAAATAAGAACAATAGAAAGGTGAAAAGGGTCATATTATGCATCAGTTTAATATGAGACCAGCAGAGTGAACAGAATGTCTGTTTTTATCAGTAAAACTCTGACCATCCCTGGAAATATGTGGATCATTAGAACATAATAAATCAAAAAGCTGTTGAATGTTTCTTATATAAGCCACAGAGAGCGTAGTATTTCAGTGCATTAACAAACATCTCATCCCTGAGGCCATAAATTAGAGGACTCAAACATCTTGGAGCAAGAATAAAGGTTATGTAATTAAAGTACCTCACATTGATAAATAACATAAAATCAATCTGCAGGACAGCAGCCTCTATAAATGGACACCAGAGTTGAATAAGACACAGCAGCAGCTGGAAACCATGAAGAACCACTGTACTCAGCCCCTTCCATGTCGACTTCTTATTCTCTCCTGATGCAGCTTTGGCCACTTTCATTATTTGCACATATGAGAAAACAATAGTGATGGACATAATCAGGAAAAACAGCTGACTTATAGCTGACCTAAGATGTCCCTGCCATCTGTGAAAAATGAACATTTCAACAGCACAAATTCTGCTCTGGGTATAGAAGCTGGTGATTGCTGAAGCAAAGAAAATAGAAAGAATAGCAATGCAGGGAACAGAGCTCAGACCATGAATGATCAGGATGAAGTGCAGAGCTCTCTGTGTTCGGCACAGTTCTGCATGACGGAGGGGAACGCAAATGGCCACGTAACGCTCCAGGGTCATTGCTGTCAGAGTAACTGGTGTGACAAATGTGTACACAGACAAAACAATATATATAATAACACACAACCACACTTGTATGGTGAAACTAAAATAACTCAAAATGAGCAAGACATTAGTTATTAGCAAAAAAAGTGAATCAGACAACAGTGCAATGGCAAATAAGATGTAACGCATAGTTGTGTAAAAAATATCCTTCATAAAAAATGTTGTGATTAGCAAAAGGTTGATGCAAAGAAACATCGAGATAAGTAACTGGACTATGATGACCCGATTATTGATGTTGTTTATTGCCAGCTGACCACCAATTACTGAGTTATTTAATGCCATATATTTATTAGTTTTAGGCAAATAGTTTTAAATCTTCATATATGGGGAGATCTTAAGAACTTATCTACATATATGAATGCATGTCTGGTTTCTAAATTCTAAAATAAAATCTCACACAAAGTATCTTATCCAAAGTTAAAATAAATTCAAATTTAACAGCCTCACAGTAAAAATAAGTGGAATATATATTGAGTTAAACATTAACAGTGCATGTTGATATGACATGACATATATCTATAATACCTAAAGATAACAAGTCACAAGACATCAGAGAGTCATTTTACCAATGCATCCCTGCGGTAAATAGAACATGTCTGAGGTGTGTGCTGTCATAATCTGATTTTTATAGCTGAAACTATAACACAAGAGGGAATGTCACGACAGGAAGATGTCACCAAAGGAAATGCATTTGGGAAACATTTTGTACAATAGATCGATTCAAGTATACACAACTACTGCATGTAATTGGTCTCTAGATTTGTCCATCAACTCTTACCTGTCTCTATAGAAACAATTTATTGTTTGAAATCACAATACCCCACAGTTATCATAGTCTAAACTAATAAAAGAAAGCAGCACTGCCACTATAAATATATAAAGCATTTCTTGTGCCTGTCCCAAATGTCCCAGATAACGGCAATCAGTTCTTTGAAAGAAAAAAAAAATGCTGAAAAAATGCTGCTGGCTGTTCAGTACTTGACTGGAGCTGTGTGGAGCTACACAGACCTTTTTTTTTTTCAATGAAATACAGTCACAAGATTCAGATTTCGCATGATTCCCGACTTATAAGATCAGAAGTACTGCTAGTTTGGTCGTAAGTAACAGTTCTCTGGGCTTTCTGAAGGACTTTCATTTTTTTCTTTGGATACTCAATTCCTTTTCACTCATTTTTATTCCAACACTTGTACCTGACCTACTTAACACTGACCTGTGAATCATTCAGTAATTAAAAAAAAAAAAAAGCAAACACGTAAGTTTCTTTTGCCCAATCTTCAATCAAAGACAGTATCTCATTTAAGAATCTTTGTTGAGGTTCAGTAAAGTATGCTTATAGCACTTTCATCTTACCTCCACTTGGCACTGTGGATATCTGTCTTTGCTTACTACCCTCACACTTTTATGATGCTTTTTGCAGAGACATCATAAATCTTTGTTAACAATATAACATTCACTTCAACAAGAAAAAAAATGGAAGACTAAATATGTGAATTTTAGCATACAGAAAATTAATCTTGTTTTCAAACAGGATATAATGTCTGACCTGCATTTTGTAAAAACCTCAAAAAAGAAAGTCAAACAAAGGCAGCAAACGGAGTGAGTAAACAATATGGTTGCAGATAATATGGGTTCAAACTGGCCTACTTACTGAAAATTAAAAACAGCAGTTAGGTCACTCTGTATGGTGTCCACTGAAATAACTGGTGCTCCTAACTAAATTTATCATCTTGTTGTTTATTCAAATCATGTGCACAAAAACTGAGTCCTTTTTTCATAACATATCAATAACGCTTTACTTGCACAGCATGTACTGAGAAAAAATAGATTGCCTTTACACTAGCTGTGATGGAAATTCTTGAACAGTTTGTAAGGTTATGAAGTCATTGTTTCCAAATGCTTTTACCTTAGTTGTGATAGAAATGTTTGATGAAAATTGCACAAGTGCTAACTCCCGTGCACTTTGTTTATAGGCCACGCAGAGGAGTAGAAGATGCCACAGTAAATTCGGCTTACTTGTTAAACAAGTTTCGGTCATGAATTTTCATTTTATTAAAATAGCTGAGCTGATATGCTACAAATGGTTCACCACAAGGCAAAATGAGGAATATAGTGGAACAAATCAGAATACAAGTCCATTTGGTGCCAAAGTATCAGTGCTTTGTTGCCTGTTCGCCAGAAAATGTACAGCCAATTTCATGGCATTTGACTGATGTCACACAAAGTTCGATAAAACATTTCAAACAGAAATGAACATTGCACTATTAATCATTCTGACACAAATTCTATATGAGCAGCAGGAATTATTTTTTCGGACATTTTTTCATTGTAACAACTAAATGGGTTTTTTGTTTGTTTGTTTACAGAAGTTAGAAACCCAAGTACAATATGTTTTATTTGCACACAAATGTTGCTCAATCAAATGAAGAAAAAGGTCAGTTATTATGCACCAGTTTAATATAAGGCCAGAAAAGTGAACTGAATGTCCAGTTTTATCAGTACAACTCCGACCATCCCTATAAATGTCTTAATATGTCTATTAGAATATATTAACCAGAATGAACAAGCTGTTGAATGTTTCTTATAAGCCACAGAGAGCATAGTATTTCAGTGCATTAACAAACATCTCATCCCTGAGGCCGTAAATTAGACGACTCGCACATCTTGGAGCAAGAGTAAAAGTTATGTAATTAAAGTACTTCACATTGGCAAATAACATAAAATCAATCTGGAGGATGGCTGCCTCTATAAATGGATACCATAGCTGGATAAGACACAACAGCAGCTGGAAACCATGAAGAACCACTGTACTGAGCCCTTTCCATGTTGACCTCTTCACGGATTCAACCAACTAGATGGGCTAAAGGAACAAGTGCATTTTTTTTCAAGGTTTGAGCTAATACCTGAAAAGTGTGGTCACCCTCAGATTTAACATAATTTAACAGTTAACAGATCCTGAGCTGATGACTGCACAGGCCTGCTGCGGATCTGAGCAGGTCTGCTATGTACACAAGAGCCTGCCCATGTAAAGCTTCATATGTCATTAATAAAATATTAAAATATTTTTCTGACTTTGATGGAACCCTAGTGATAGGAAGTAAGAATAATGCCTGGCTGCTTCCCTTTGGACCAGTTGTAGATAGGCTAAAGAGGACAGAGAAAGGCATGTGAAAAATGAGATACAATAATCAACACTGAAGAAATGAATTGATTCATTTTTAATAAACAGGACTGGTGGAACTGGGTGAAAGCTAAATGCTGGTTGTTAGTTGAACCTGCCACAGTAATGACTGACCTCCTGACAGAAGCTGACAGTGTCAATCACCAGACGTTCAGCTTTGCCAGGATTGAGATTGAGAGAATATGAAGACATCCAATATAAGTAACATTTCAATATTGCCTGTTAGTCAGAAATGTAAAGTCACTTTAAGTGAATTAGACTGAGGCTACACGGAGTTAAATAAAGCAATGGACAGTGGACATGTATGGCAATAATTTATTTTCAGTACATTTTTTACCGTAACAATTAAATGTCTTTTGTTCGAAGCAGTTACAATTATGAGTACAATAAGTTTTACAATAAGTAAATAATTAAAATTTATTTTTTTACAACAACTTAACTGCTCCTAATCCACACTGTTGCCAAACTAAAATCAATTTAAGCATAAAAGGGTCAGATACTATACATCAGTTTAAGTATAAGACCAGCAGAGTGAATGGAATAGCCAGCTTTATCAGTACCACTTTCAAACACTGGAAATCTATGAGTAGCAGATTATTACATGAAGGAACCTTTTAAAAAACAAAAAACAAGCGCGTCCATGCTCACAGGTGTACACACAGGTGATCACACCCACAAACTACACCCTTTATGGCTCCTACCTCAAAGCACACTGTGTTCTGTTGATCTTATGTGCTGCACAAATTCAAATTCAAATTTTTATTTGTCACGTACACAGTCATACACAGTACGATATGTAGTGAAATGCTTGGACAACTGCTCGTGACCTAAAGAGAACAAAAAAGGAAAAGGCTATGAATAAGATAGGAAATAAATATGAAAAATTAAAAAGGGTAAATTTAACTAGGAAGGAATAAAATATAAATTAAGGTTAAAAATGAAATAACTGTACAACACAAATTAGAATGAAGGGTAAATTTAACTGGGAAGAATAAGATAAAGATAAATATATAAATTAAAGTTGAAAATAAAATAACTGTACAACAAAATACACAATACACAATATAGAACTATATAAGAATGTATGAAGAAATCTAAATATAAATAAATATATACACAATAACAGCAGCTGTACAAGTATTATTTGGTTTAACATTTAGTATTTACTGTCATATTCCCATATATCATTGTGATGTTGTTTATTCTATTACTCTTGTTCTCTTCTGCTTGCTTTCTTTTTTCTTTCTCAGCAGGTGATCCAGGTGATTGATATATGCATTTTTTTTTTCTCTGCTCATTCTGTTGGTTTTTGTCTTTTGCCCTTCTCCCCCGTCCCTCTTCTCAGCTGTTTCTCTTTCCCTCTTTCTTTCTCCCCTTCTTTCCCCCAGTCAAGTCTGTCCCGTATTCAGTAAGTGAAAATAAAATAAACAATAAAAGGTGAATCAAATGGACCATTACGGCAAGGCTGGGATGGTCAATTTGGTAAAGTAAATCCGTTGGGCATCTTTCTTTGCCTTTAGACAACAATTCTGATGGCAAAAGAGCCAAACGGGACAGGCAAACAAAAAAAAAAAAAAAAAAAAAAGGAAATCTATGAGTATTTCTATTGGAATACATTAGAACATAATAAATCAAAAAGCTGTTGAATGTTTCTTATATAAGCCACAGAGAGCGTAGTATTTCAGTGCATTAACAAACATCTCATCCCTGAGGCCATAAATTAGAGGACTCAAACATCTTGGAGCAAGAATAAAGGTTATGTAATTAAAGTACCTCACATTGATAAATAACATAAAATTAATCTGCAGGACAGCAGCCTCTATAAATGGACACCAGAGCTGAAAAAGACACAGCAGCAGCTGGAAACCATGAAGAACCACTGTACTCAGCCCCTTCCATGTCGACTTCTTATTCTCTCCTGATGCAGCTTTGGCCACTTTCATTATTTGCACATATGAGAAAACAATAGTGATGGACATAATCAAGAAATAAAGCTGACTTATAGCTGACCTAAGATGATCCTGCCATCTGTGAAAAATGAACATTTCAACAGCACAAATTCTGCTCTGGGTATAGAAGCTGGTGATTGCTGAAGCAAAGAAAATAGAAAGAATAACAATGCAGGGAACAGAGCTCAGACCATGAATGATCAGGATGAAGTGCAGAGCTCTCTGTGTTCGGCACAGTTCTGCATGACGGAGGGGAACGCAAATGGCCACGTAACGCTCCAGGGTCATTGCTGTCAGAGTAACTGGTGTGACAAATGTGTACACAGACAAAACAATATATATAATAACACACAACCACACTTGTATGGTGAAACTAAAATAATTCAAAATGAGCAAGACATTGGTCATTAACAAAAAAAGCGAATCAGACGACAGTGCAATGGCAAATAAGATGTAACGCATAGTTGTGTAAAAAATATCCTTCATAAAAAATGTTGTGATTAGCAAAAAGTTGATGCAAAGAAACACAGAGATTAATACCTGGACTATGATGACCCGATTATTGATGTTGTTTATTGCCAACTGACCACCAATTACTGAGTTATTTGTTGCCATGTATTTCTAACTTTTAGGCAAATATTCTTTTGTTTTATATCTTCAAAATGTGGAGAGGCCCAAAATTCTAAGAACTTATCTACATATATTATTATATATCTGGTTAAAGATTCTAAAAACAAATTCCCCACACACACTATCTAAACCAAAGTTTAAATGATGTCAACCTAAACAGCCTCACAGCTACAAGTGTATCTATTGAGTTAAGTATTCACGGTGCTTGTTGATAATATAATGACATATATCTATAATACCCAAAGATAACAACAAGTCACAAGACATCAGAGAGTCATTTTACCAAACCATCCCTGCGGTAAGTAAAACACATCTGAGGTGTGTGCTGTCACAAGCTGATTTTTATAGCTGAAACTGTAACACAAGAGGGAATGTCACGAAAGGAAGATGTCACCAAAGGAAAAGCATTTGGGAAACATTTTGTACAACAGATCGATTCAAGTACTAAAATATAAAACTACTGCACATATCAGGTGTCCAGGTTTGACCATCAACTCTTATCTGTCAACACAAATTATTATTATTGTTTGGCAACACAACACCTCACACATAAAATTGAAGAGAACAATGCTACCTGAATGTGCAAAGCATTTCTTTTGTGTGTCCTGTGTGAATCCATTCTTCGAATAGAATTAGTCAAAAATTATTTACTTCTTAAATTGTTCAGCACCTGACTGCAGCGGCTTTTAATTAAATTTAGTCCAAATAATTTCCTCAATGAATAGTTAATTCTCTGATTTACTTAGTTTTTTTTAATTGGTTTGGTACTATTTTCACAACTAAAGTGTGCATTTTCAAATCTCTCAGTACAAAACTCACATTTGATCACATTTGTAACACCACTAGTCATTCTTTCAAATCTGATGTCATGAGTTCATTGTATTTGCACATATTTTCATTCCACTTAATCATTGTTGCAGAACATATGATCATTGTGATATATTCTGAGAACATTTGCTTTACTCACCCAAACAAAACAGTAAGATCTTTTTTCAACGTAGTACTTTTACCAATCATTTCATTCAGGAGCAAATAATACAAGGTAAGCGTTTCAAATTGTCCTCGGTGATGAATGAGTGTAACTGAACTGTAAAACTTTACACAGCAAATATTACACTTATGTTCAGGCATAACCAAAATATATATATATATATATATATACACACATATACACATATACACATATACACATATACACACGAAAAAGGGAGAAAAAACAACAAGTCATTTACATAAGCACAATATATTTTTTATTTTATCTTTATCACTTTTATACAATTAATCAAGCCGGTCATTAACATTGGGCCATAAGTTTTCATCAACATCCCAGTGGATGTCTTCGTTGTTCAGGCACCGTGGGAAAAATCTCCTGGCAAGACGAATCCAGGCTTGACATTGCTCAGCAGTTATATCACCACAAGCTCCACACATGGCTTGAAGAAGGGAGACATGCTCATGGGGATGGCGATCATACACCTTCCACCTCCATGTAGAGAAGAATTTCTCAATTGGGTTGAGGAAAGGGGAATATGGTGTGTTTGAAACCATTCCTGAACCAGCTGTGCATGGTGGAAGCTGACATTGTCCCACACAACAACATAGACGATGTCTTCTCCCTGACAGGCCTGCTCCAGTTCATTTAAAAAAAACTATCAGGTGTTTAGTGTTGTATGACCCTAGAACTGGTCTACAGCCTACCACACCATCTTCAGATATAGCTGCACACATGAGATGTTCCCCCCACGTTGTCCAGGGACGTGGATGGTAGCCCAATAAGGTTACGTCCTCTGTGTCTAGTTTTTGCTAGATTGAAAGCGGCCTCATCAACAAAAATATACTTGTGATGATTCACAGCAGCGTCCAGCTCCATCACCCTCTGTTACAGTAATTGCATGCCAGTTTAGTGTTGTACCTGAATATATTCTGAACGCAGTTGTTTCACCTGGACATTGTTCCTCTCAAAAGGAACTTACAAATGACCAGACAACAATCAGTCAAGTTGAAAATCCATGGACATAATGAATGATTCATTGATTAAACATTAAGATCGGTTGAATTAAATGACAGAAAAATGTATTAAACTGAATAATAAGAGATGCAAATCAAAAATTTTATAGTGACAACATTATGAAAGGCAGTAACTGTGAACGAAACATTTATTTAGATGAAACACTTATTTTGTGTAGTAAAAATGATATTTTGTCATTATGTGTATTGTACTAACACAATTGAAAATATGCTGAAATGTTTGAAAAAGGTGCACTTTTGATGATCTGTTGTGATATAAGTACTAAGAGTTTTGAAAATGTACCAATTGCTTGTGAAAACTGCGCCAAACCAATAAAAAAAAACTGTAACACTAACCTATCAGTCACAAAAGTAACTAATGGAGCGTAAGATTGATAACATTGTGGAGAAGCTCACGGCTCTCCAACAGGAGATCAAGAGACCAGTGTCAGACTGCTAGAACAGCTTTGAAATTCATATGAGTTGTTTGCACTAAAGTAAAAACCACCATCATTTCATGCGGCTACCACTTTGGCGTCAGCTGTGGTCTCAAGGCTGGAGCTGAACAAAAACATCCTGATAACAGACTGTGCATAGACTGTTCTTCCTATCCTACACAAGGCCACCGGGATTGGCTGGAAGACTGTTTACTTAGTCTGGCAGGGCGAAGGACACACATACACACACATATACATACATATGCAGCTATCCTTCCCTGGATCCAACGCCTCCTGCCATGTTTACCTCCCCGCCAATGGAGACAGCGGCTCAGCTGGAAGCGCAAAATTGCAGCGTCTGCGAGCACTGTGTGCATTGGCGTCATAGAGGTCCCTTTGCTACGGTTCGGAGCCGCGGACCTGTTTTATATATGCGTGGAATAGTTTTCTATACGAGATCGCTGCGAAAAGTGCAGCCTTACCTAATCTCCACCCTACTGTTACTCAATTTATATTAAGATTTAAAAATCTAGTTGGTATTGGTATGGCGAGTAGCCTTCAGTAATAGTAATAAATCACACAGCAACAGTACATTCATGTAGTTGTAAAAAGCATGATAATATATTAAGTGATCCAAAGTATTCAGAATACGTTACTCTCATTAGGTAACGTAATGGAATAGATTACAAAATACATTATGGGGCATGTATTCTGTAATCTGTAGTGGAATACATTTTGCAGTGGTTAGCACTATTGCCTCACAGCAAGAAGGTACTGTGTATTTCTATGTGGATTTTGTGTGTTCTCCCAGTGTTTGTGTGGGTTCATACTCTGGGTACCACAGTCCAAAGTCTGGCAACTTGTCCAAGGTGTACCCAGCCTCTGTTCCCCACTGGGTCCTTATCAGGGTTGCAGAGGGCTGATAAGGATAAGTGGAATGGATAAACTGAATTACAATCAGTCAATTTCAGTTAGTGGCACAGTCTGAGGAATGAATAAATGGTAAAGTGCAAGCTGCATCCAGGACAGAGACAGTTGCATTATGATGCTAGAACCCAAAGTGACTTTAGTTTTGTGAATGTCGACCCCAGCCCAGCAGTCAGACCCTGAACTTCAACATACAGGGAGTGCAGAATTATTAGGCAAATGAGTATTCTGTCCACATCATCCTCTTCATGCATGTTGTCCTACTCCAAGCTGTATAGGCTTGAAAGCCTACTACCAATTAAGCATATTAGGTGATGTGCAGCTCTGTAATGAGAAGGGGTGTGGTCTAATGACATCAACACCCTATAGCAGGTGTGCATAATTATTAGGCAACTTCCTTTCCTTTGGCAAAATGGGTCAAAAGAAGGACTTGACAGGCTCAGAAAAGTCAAAAATAGTGAGATATCTTGCAGAGGGATGCAGCGGTCTCAAGGGCAGTGGGGAGCTTGGGGAGAGCAACAAAGTGGGCAGCTTTAGAAAAACGGTCGACCATGGTGAGGATGACTGTGTTACCTGATGATGGCGGAAGACCAGTGACAAAGTCAACTGCAATGTGGGACCAGGGGCGGCTTGGCGTAGGTAAGGGATGAAGTAGGCCGGCAGCGGGCTGGTTGACAGGTTTATTCTGGGCACAGGTTGGACAGGCGGCGATGAATTCTTGGACGTCCTTGGCCAGTGTAGGCCACCAGGCGAACCGCTTGATGAAGGTGACGGTGCGATGAATGCCCGGATGACAGGTGAGTTTTCCGCCGTGGGCCCATTGTAGCACTCGTGAGCGAACGGACGTGGGAACAAAGAGCAATCCCGGGGGACCAGTCCCCGGATCCGGTTCTGCCCGCTGGGCCTCCCGTATGGCAGACTCGATCTCCCACGACAGGGCTCCGATAACGCATGTGGGAGGGAGAATGGGAGCCTCACGGTTGGGGTCCTCTGAGGTAGTGAATAGACGGGAAAGGGCATCGGGTTTCACGTTCCGAGAGCCGGGCCTGTAGGTGATGGTGAAGCAGAATCTGGTAAAGAACAGAGCCCACCTGGCTTGTCGGGCATTTAGTCGTTTAGCCGACCGGATGTATTCGAGGTTCTTGTGGTCAGTCCATACCACAAAGGGTTCTGTTGCGCCCTCTAGCCAGTGGCGCCACTCCTCCAGGGCGAGTTTGATTGCCAACAGCTCCCTGTCCCCGATGTCGTAGTTCTGCTCTGCAGACGACGGGAGAAGTAAGCACAAGGGTGGAGCTTACCCTCTACAGGGAGTGCAGAATTATTAGGCAAATGAGTATTTTGTCCACATCACCCTCTTCATGCATGTTGTCTTACTCCAAGCTGTATAGGCTCGAAAGCCTACTACCAATTAAGCATATTAGGTGATGTGCAACTCTGTAATGAGAAGGGGTGTGGTCTAATGACATCAACACCCTATAGCAGGTGTGCATAATTATTAGGCAACTTCCTTTCCTTTGGCAAAATGGGTCAAAAGAAGGACTTGACAGGCTCAGAAAAGTCAAAAATAGTGAGATATCTTGCAGAGGGATGCAGCAGTCTCAAAATTGCAAAGCTTCTGAAGCGTGATCATCGAACAATCAAGCGTTTCATTCAAAATAGTCAACAGGGTCGCAAGAAGCGTGTGGAAAAACCAAGGCGCAAAATAACTGCCCATGAACTGAGAAAAGTCAAGCGTGCAGCTGCCAAGATGCCACTTGCCACCAGTTTGGCCATATTTCAGAGCTGCAACATCACTGGAGTGCCCAAAAGCACAAGGTGTGCAATACTCAGAGACATGGCCAAGGTAAGAAAGGCTAAAAGACGACCACCACTGAACAAGACACACAAGCTGAAACATCAAGACTGGGCCAAGAAATATCTCAAGACTGGTTTTTCTAAGGTTTTATGGACTGATGAAATGAGAGTGAGTCTTGATGGGCCAGATGGATGGGCCCGTGGCTGGATTGGTAAAGGGCAGAGAGCTCCAGTCCGACTCAGACGCCAGCAAGGTGCAGGTGGAGTACTGGTTTGGGCTGGTATCATCAAAGATGAGCTTGTGGGGCCTTTTCGGGTTGAGGATGGAGTCAAGCTCAACTCCCAGTCCTACTGCCAGTTTCTGGAAGACACCTTCTTCAAGCAGTGGTACAGGAAGAAGTCTGCATCCTTCAAGAAAAACATGATTTTCATGCAGGACAATGCTCCATCACACGCGTCCAAGTACTCCACAGCGTGGCTGGCAAGAAAGGGTATAAAAGAAGAAAAACTAATGACATGGCCTCCTTGTTCACCTGATCTGAACCCCATTGAGAACCTGTGGTCCATCATCAAATGTGAGATTCACAAGGAGGGAAAACAGTACACCTCTCTGAACAGTGTCTGGGAGGCTGTGGTTGCTGCTGCACGCAATGTTGATGGTGAACAGATCAAAACACTGACAGAATCCATGGATGGCACACTTTTGAGTGTCTTTGCAAAGAAACGTGGCTATATTGGTCGCTGATTTGTTTTTGTTTTGTTTTTGAATGTCAGAAATGTATATTTGTGAATGTGGAGATGTTATATTGGTTTCACTGGTAAAAATAAATATTTGAAATGGGTATATATTTGTTTTTTGTTAAGTTGCCTAATAATTATGCACAGTAATAGTCACCTGCACACACAGATATCCCCCTAAAGTAGCTAAAACTAAAAACAAACCAAAAACTACTTCCAAAAACATTCAGCTTTGATATTAATGAATTTTTTGGGTTCATTGAGAACATGGTTGTTGTTCAATAATAACATTATTCCTCAAAAATACAACTTGCCTAATAATTCTGCACTCCCTGTATAACAAACTGATGAGTAGCCAGGCTGCAGCCTACACTGAAAAAAAGGCCATGTTAGATTTACTTGATTCAATAGTGGACATTGGTTGCACACAAATGTTTTGCTTTGGCAGAAACTTAAACAATTGTGTTCAATCAACACAACTTTTTCATATTCAATAAACATGCGCATTTTGTGTTCATAAAACGCGATTGAAGCATAACAATTTGATAGTTTGATCATTTGTTTTTCCCCCAATACAATAGACATTTCGCAAAGGAAAGAAAGGTAAAGAAAAATACATTTCAATATTCACCTGTTCTGATTCAGTTACATATCGAAAAGCAACTGGAAGCTACGTTCACACTGCAGGTCTTAATGCTCAATTCCGATTTTTTTGATCAAATCCGATTTTTTTGTCTGCGTGTTCACACTACAAATAAAATGCGACAGCAAAGGCGCTAGTGTGAACGCTCAAAGCGGCCCGCATGCGCAAAAGACTTCACACACAACGCGCTCTGTTTAGACCCAGAGCAAACAGTATTGTTTGACAGATGGCCCTTAATATAAAGACTTCGGACTTTACGTTTCCCAATTTTTACTTTAAGTTATTTTGTTATTTACATAATAATGTAAATAACCTAATAATGATCCTTATTGCTGTTTTAGAGAGGAGCGGTGCTTCAAAGGATAGTTGCAGATTTCTGTCAGAATCTGCAGATTATACAGTACAAATAAAATGTTCACGTTTCTCCAACGTTGTCTTCCCAACAGTTTCACTGACATCTACACGGGATGGCCAGGAAGCGTTCGCGATGTCTTATCGGGCGCTGATAATTGGCGCCTGTCTTGTGTTGGTGACGTAAAAGACGGATTTAATGCGACATGACCGTTCAAACAACAGTCGCTTTCTAAAACATCGGATATGTATCGGATTCAGTACCACATACGAAAGTGACCCAGATCGGATTTGAAAATATCGGATTTGCGCCGTTCACACTGTCATAGCATGATCGGATATGGGTCGCATAGGGTCAGAAAAATCGGATTTGATGCGCTTTCGCCTGCAGTGTGAACGTAGCCTTATTTATTCCCACCCGTTCACCATAAGTTATCAGGCAACATTTATTCAGCTTCTTTACAGATATAATCTGCAGTAATTGGTCAAATTAAATGCTTATTACACCAGTCAGCATCAGCAGCAAATTGACTGATTCATTGTTTTTAACACATTCAATTCACCTCTTTGTGAACCAGTTACATCACTTGTACTAAAAACTAAATCTGTTCTCTGGAACAAGACCTTGCTTGTTTTTGCTGCCAAAATTCACAAATGTCATAAACTGAGAAATAATAAAACACATTCAACAACCAGGATATTGAATCAGAGATCTTGGATGTCATTCCTGGGATCTCCTGGAGCCACTCGCCCAGTTTCAGGACCCTGAGTGCTCTGATTATCAAGGGAATCACCGTTGCCTTCGCACTCTACATCTTCGCTATCACTTCTCTCAGCACTTGTTATTTCTCAAGTTCTTGTGTTTCTCCTTCCTGATGTAGCTATGATAGCAACATCTGTCACTATGGTCATCATCTTCTGCTTGTCAACCGCTACGATGTCCAGTTGGTTTGCCATCATCAGTTTGTCCTTATCTGGAAGTCCCACAGGATCTTAGCTCAGTCCTTGTCAACCACACTTCCAGGACATACTCAGCACAGAGTTTCCGGTATTCTCTGACGATGAGTGCTGCCTAAAATTTCCTGAGAAGTCAATGTGCCATATAAACCCTTGCGTTAACAATAAATTTGATAACTCTGCATATCAACAGTTACACACTATATAGAACAACTTTATAGAACTATATTTGTTGACAGAAGTTGGCAAAGTGCAGATCAGCTAGTTTCAAAAAACAGTTTTTTTTATCCATAACAAGAACACCCTAACAGCAAAAGAACAATACAACAGAAAATGCAAATGCTATTTATGGTATCATCATAACAATGATAAGAAAAAATAAACTGGGCCAATATGACATGTTTGTTAATATGTTAGTATTGGTTTTCTGGGGATATACATGCTAATGTGATTCTACCCCTGCTTTGTATTTGCCAGTTCTGTTATCTGGGGATCATACTTAGCACTGAAGGTCTGCCAAACAACACTCTGAAGGCAAACAGGGCATATATGATCTTTCTGTTGCAAGAAAAAATGCATACTGCATGTTAAAATATTGTTTTTGTTGGCAAATGTTTATTATATATGCACCTCTCAATGATCATTTATTATGTAAGTCTTTCACAAACATCAGCTCTGGCAGTTTGTTTCATTTCAGCAATGGCATTTAAATGAGTTCACTTTTACAATAACATGTTATTGAACCATACAAAACATTGTATATGACAAGTAGTGCATAAAGATACCAGAGGCCTTGATGTTACCAAAGCTCCAATGAATAAATCACTTCTGCCGCCACAGTGAACTACAGTTATATGTTAATAGCTAAACACTGTATTCAGCATAGAACTATTAGTGTGTGTCATGATCCTCAGGTCCAAACGGGGAGACTAAATGATAGAAGATACTGTTTACTTACTTCCTTATGATTGCATTAATGCTCAGTGAGTAGCTTATTCTTTAGTGGAATCATGTGTTTAAGTGTGTTATGTGTTTAGTTAGAAAATGCTAATTGTTTTTCCTGAATAAGGGACAGAGGACATGATATCTTAGTGCAAGGAAAAATTTGTCATCTCTGAGGCCATAAATGAGAGGACTCAGACATCTAGGAGTAAGACTAAACATTATATAGTTGAAATACCGTACATTAACATACAACATGAAATTAATCTGAAGGACAGCATCTTCAATGAATGGGCACCACAGCTGGATGAGACATAGCAACAGCTGGAAAGCATGAAGAGCCACTGTTCTGAGCCCTTTATGTGTTGACTTTTTGTTCTCTCCTGATGCGGCTTTGGCCACTTTCATTATTTGAATATAAGAGAAAACAATGATAATGCACATAATCAAGAAGTAAAACTGACTTATAGCTGACCTGAGATGACCCTGCCAACTACGTATAATGAACGTCTCCCTAAAGCAAAACTGGTACTGTGTGAAGAAGCTTAAGGATACAGATGCAAAGAAGACAGACAGAATCAAAATACAGGGCACAGAGCTGAGGCCGTGAATGATGAGGATGCACTGCAGAGCGCTGCGTGTGGAGCAAAGCTCTCCATGACGCAGGGGCATACAAATGGCCACATAGCGTTCCAGGGTCATTGCTGTCAAAGTAAATGGTGTGACAAAGTTACACACGGATGACACTGCAAACATAATAAGGCACAATGACACCTGTATAGATAAATGAAAATAGGTCAAGATGAGCAGCAAATCTGTCAGAATTAAAATGAGACAATCAGACAGTAATGTGACAGCAAATAAGATGTAGCGCATAGTTCTGTAAAAGGTGTCCTTCATAAAAAAGGTTATGATCAACATGGTGTTGATGCAAAGGAAAACTCCTACCAAAACCTGAACAATGATGACTTGGTCATTGAGTTGTCGCATTGAGGATTCAACACCAATGAATGAGCTGTTGTCAACCATAAGTTTAAATGTTGTAAATGAATTTAAAAAAGAACCTTAGAGAGTTGTCATTACAAAACAAACACAGTGAGAGACAATTGCCAAAACGTTCTGGCAAACAGTTCTTTGTGGTGAATGCTTCCCTCACCTATTATTTGTACATGTGACTCTGAAATGAAGTACCACAATGTCGTCACCACAGCATACTATTTCTCATTGCTATTCACTATTGGATTGGGTATTCGATAACATACACACACACACACACACACACACACACACACACACACACACACACACACACACATATATATATATATATATATATATATATATATATATATATATATATATATATATATATATATATATATATATATATATATATGTGTATATACATGTATATGTGTATATACACATATACACATATACACGAACGTTTTTTTTTTTTTTCATTTGATGGGGCTGTGGCAGGCAGCATAGTTCCTCCAGTTATTTTGATAATATTATTCCCCCTAGACCTATTCATTGCAATTATATTATTACCACTTTAAAGGACTGTAAAATGTCACTGAAAATAAATGAAGACAATAGTAGTAAGTACTTTTAGTGGTTAAGATTTATTAACTGAACAAAATAAAAAAGTGTAGGATACAATATGTAACCATGCTCTCTAAAAAATGTGTATCCCTTGTAAACAAAATAGTTTAATAATAAATATGTTTCACATTGGCTATTCACAAAGTAAACAATGATTGTGCAAATGTAATGCCATCATGGACAAAGGCCTATCTCTGCTAAGGCCTTGAGGTACTATAACTTGTAAACAAATAATGTCACAAACACAAATGTCAATTGAACACAGAAAAAACTATAATAAATACTAAGCACTGCCATGTGACTAGTGAAAACTATAAACTCTTAAACAAAAACATTAAATAGTGCTGTTTGCAAAAAACTTCAATAGAACACTGATAGTTAAAATTAGGCAGGGCTTGAACAGGGCACTTCAAAAAGGGGCAGCAGCAGACTTGGTATCCTGAGCGGTTCAATCAAACTACTGTTGTAGATGTTTACCTGAGTAGTGTTTACTCCAGGTTCTTGCTAAGAAACACAAGCATATTGACCATGTCAGGTTTCAGGCAGGATCTGAGGCATGTCACAATGTTTCCTCCAGAACTGAAAACCCGCTCGGATGGGGAGCTGGTGGCTGGGATGTATTTTGCTACATTTCACAGCACAACATGATCAACACTGGCTCACAATAAGTCTTCTGTAAAAACTTTCTGGATACACTGCTGCTCAGCAGTCTTAAGTATTTTTATGCCTATATAAACATTATTCAAACATTAATACTTTCAATTTTGAATATGACACACAGAATTAAAGTCACTTTAAAACACACCAGATGTCACCACCCAAATATATTAAGATGTACACTTACCGATTGCCAGGTGCAGCCTGTGCCCAAAACATTGCACCCGTGTCCATTTATTGAGCTTGACAGCTTTCACAATATTTGGGCCGTTGTCAGTTGATATAGCAACAAGGTCCTCTTCACCGATGTCCCATGCAGACAGCATCGCTCTCAACCCCTGTCCAACCATCTCCCCCGTGTGATCAGATGGAAAATAGGCCGTCTCGAGCACTCTGGTACGCAGCTCCCATTTGTTGTCGATGTAATGAACTGTGAGACTAATATACGGCTCCATTGTACAGCTGGACCAGAGATCGGATGTGGCTGCAACGTGCTTAACGTTTCTCAATTCAGCAGCAACCTTTTCCCTCTCTGTGCTGTACATGCTGGGAATGATAGTTTTTGAAAAATATTTTCGTGATGGAGTTCATATCTCTTGTCAATTATTTTCATGAAGTGTCTGAACCCGTTGCGTTCCACTGTAGCAATAGGAGCCATGTCTTTTGCTATGCGGTAGCCTATAGCATTTGTGATTTCTTGCCATCTTTTGGAAGTTCATATAGTTGAGTACTAGCAAATGCTTCGGTTATTGACCGCTGCCTGGTGGAGGAAGACGTTTTTGCTGGTCCTCCTACTCTCTTCTCGCTTTGAGCTTTTTTTATGTCTTCGAATTGAATCACATGGTTGTGCTGCAGGTGGTGGAAGAGGTTGGTTGTGTTACCTTGACTTGACGCAACAGTCTTTTTGCAGAGTTTACATTTAACAATTTTTTGATCAATATCATCCTTGTTGAATCCAAAATGTTGCCAAACGATTGATGATGCATTTTTTTTGTTAACAAGCATCTCCTCTTCCTCCTCCACCAGCTCTACCTCCGTCGCTGCTGCTTCAACATTTAAATCGTCCTCCATTTGTTCACCCGTGTCTCGTCTTGTTACAGGTAGTAGAGTCATGTGACTCCACCCCGTCAAGTCTGTAACGTAGCACAGCGTCTTAAAGGGACATGAACATCGCCAACCTGCACATGCCTTTTCTTTTTTTTTTAGATACCGAATTTACCGACATGGGCAAAATGTCGTCGATGAGAGTCATAAATTTTGGTAACGATAAATTTTTGATATATCGCCCAGCCCTAGTATATATATATATATATATATTAGGGGTGCAACAATACTCGTATCGATATTGAACCGTTCGATACAGTGCTTTCGGTTCGGTACGCATATGTATTTATTTTATCAACTTTCCTTCTGACGATGCTGTCTGTGTTGAGCGCTCAGTGGATCTGCGCTCGACAGTGCAGCCTAGGCGGAGTAGTCGAACGCAGATCCACTGAGTGCAGGTCAAGCTAGCTAGACAGAAGTTAAGCTCTCCTTGCAACATGGCAAATTGAACCTCCCCCACCCTAATTCAGATCTGGCATTTGGAACTATTTTGGTTTTCATGTGACGTATGACCCTGAAGGTAAGCGCGTCATGGACAAAAGTAAAACAGTATGTCGGATGTGCCACGCAATGCTCAATTACATTGGTGGGAACTAGTGCGTTAGCGCAGTTTGCTCGTTAACGTGTTGGCCGTCCAGCCCCATGCAGGGGTAGCTTGTTAACGGAGATTTGCGTGTTGTGGCGTTAAGGTCATTTCAACGAGATTAACCTGAAAGTACTAGTGGGAACACAATGAATATAACTGCACATTTACGCCGACATCATCCTAGTGCAAAGACAAGTGGAAGCAAACAAAAACAACAAGCAAGCATGCTACAAACTTTAGCCGAGTCATTTAGACAGCCGTTAGCACATGATTCTCCTTATGGGGACCTGATATGTTTAATATGCTGCTGAGAATATAGCCCAGAAGAAGCGTATAGTATAGCTTTTATTTTTGAAAGAGACATTTCTCTGTAATAAACTCTCTTTTCCAAAGATGAGTGATTCCTCAATCAGATACAGGGCTCGCAATATCGCTAGCCCGACGTCCTGGGGCTAGCGATTTTTCCAGTCGGGCTACCAAAATCTATCTCTGCCCTGCCCGTCCGGCTATTGTAGGAAGGAAAAATATATGTCAATGCTTTTGCATTCTTTCGGAAATGTAGCTGGGTAATTATGTCATTGGCATCGGTGAGCCACTGTCAATATGTGACATATTGAAATCGCGTTTGAATTGCGCTTGTTTTTTTGCTTTCACTTTGCAATCGCGCGAACTGTGTATAGAGAGCGACAGCACTGATCTGTGAGTGATGATAATTTGTGCACCAATTCCTCTGACATCGTCTTATTAATCGTTAGCTTACTACGCAAACATGACAAGTGAAATCTCCGGCAGCAAGCTTAAACATGTGAGAGGTTGATCGCGCAGAGAATCGCTGAGCGTTATGTGAGTGCGTGTGTAAAAGCAGCAGGATATATATTTTAGTTCTGCTGAGCCAAATAAGACAGGTCAGGGTGAAGAAGTGACAGCCAAAGAAAAGTGTTAGGTTTTGTATTGTTCATTGTCATTTATGCTTAGAAATATTTACTCATATATGCTTAGAAGTATATAATCATTTGTAGATTAAAAGAATGTCTCATCCTAGGAGGTCTGTAACAACTCTGTGTAGCATGAAGAGGGGGGTGCGTTCACTCATCTACAGAGTGTTCTGGCATAGATCCGTATCTTCTCTTGTTGATATATGGCATAGCAAACACACGTATATCTGTTTAAGTATAAGAGCCTTTTGTTCAGATGGACCCGCTAGACTCCTGGGGAAGTCTTCACAGGGTCACATCTTGACCTCACACAGATCACACACACACACACACACACACACACACACACACACACACACACACACACACACACACACACACACACACACACACACACACACACAAAGCCAAGGTAGGACATAGAGGGGGCGACACACTGTCTTACAGACTACCTCAACTTTTGTGTGGACACGGTCGCCCCTGCTAAGACGGTACGGTGTTATCCTAATAACAAACCGTGGGTAACACAGGAAGTCAAAGCTGTCCTCAACATGAAGAAGAAGGCTTTCAGGAGCAAAGTGAAGGAGGAGATGAAAGCAGCACAGTGGGAGGTGAAACGCTGCCTGAGGGAAGCAAAGGACACCTACAGGAGGAAGGTGGAACAGAAGTTGGAGAGGAACAATATGAGGGAGGTCTGGAATGGTGTGAAAACCATCACAGGCCACAACACCAAGAAAAGCACAGTGGGGGGGACTGTGGAGAAGGCAAACGAACTCAACAACTTCTTCAACAGGTTTGACCAGCCCACAACCCCCCCCACCCTCACCTTCACTACAGAGTCCAATCCCCACTCTCCTACCTCCCTCGCTTCCCCCCCTTCCTGACACCATGACACCCCCCTCCAATCCCTCTCTCAGCAGCAAGACATCTCCCCCCCTCCCCTCCTCCCAAACATCTCCCAGTGTCACAGTGGATCAGGTCAGGAGACAACTGAGGAAGCTTCGCCCCAGAAAGGCAGCAGGCCCAGACAAGGTGTGTCCTAGGATGCTAAAGGCGTGTGCTGCTGAACTTGGGGAGCCGCTACAACGAGTCTTCAACCTCAGTCTGCGACTGGGGAGAGTGCCCGCCCTATGGAAGACATCCTGCATCGTCCCGGTCCCCAAAAAGAACCGGCCCAATGAGCTGAATGACTTCCGACCGGTGGCACTGACGTCACATCTTATGAAGACTCTAGAGCGGCTCTTCCTCAACTTCCTCCGACCACAGGTACAACATGCCCAGGACCCACTACAGTTTGCATACAAGGCGGGTGTCGGAGTGGAGGATGCCATCCTGTACCTCCTACACAGAGCCCACTCACACCTGGATGGGGGAAAAGGCACGGTCAGGATCCTGTTTCTTGACTTTTCCAGTGCCTTTAATACCATCCGGCCCTGTATGCTTCAGGAAAAACTGAACAGGATGGAGGTGGACCCCTACCTGGTCGCTTGGATCTCCGACTACCTCACCGACAGACCACAGTACGTCAGGCTGAAGGACATCACGTCTGACACAGTGGTCAGCAGCACAGGAGCACCACAGGGAACTGTGCTGTCCCCTCTTCTCTTCACCCTGTACACCTCTGACTTCTGCTACAACTCTGAATTATGCCACATTCAGAAGTTTGCAGACGACACAGCCATCATGGGGTGTATCTGGGATGATCAGGAAGAGGAGTACAGAAGTCTGGTGAGGAACTTTGTCGCATGGAGTCACACAAACCACCTGCAACTCAACACCTCAAAGACTAAGGAACTGGTTGTGGACTTCGGGAGGTCTAGAGCAGGTCCACTGCCGGTTCAGATAGAGGGGGAGGAGGTGGAGGTGGTCAACAAGTACAAGTACCTTGGGCTGTGGGTGGACAATAAACTGGACTGGTCATGCAACACAGAGCACCTGTATAAAAAAGCACAAAGCCGACTGTACTTCCTCAGGAGGCTGAGGTCTTTTAACATCTGCAGGAAGCTCCTGAGGATGTTTTACCAGTCGGTGGTTGCTGGAGTACTTTTCTATGCTGTGGTGTGCTGGGGGAGCAGCACAGCAAAGAAGGACTCATCCAGGCTGGAGAAACTGATCAGGAAGGCTAGCTCTGTGGTCGGCATGAAGCTGGACACTCTGGTGACAGTGGCAGAGAAAAGGACATTAAAGAAACTGATGGACATTATGGACAATGCCAGGCATCCTCTGCACACGGCCATTAACAACCAGAAGAGTCTGTTCAGTGACAGGTTGCTTCTCCCCAAGACAAGAACTAACAGACTTAAAAACTCCTTTGTCCCACACGCCATCAGACTGTTTAACTCCTCTCTGGAGGGGAGAGGGAGGGGAAACAGGAGGACAAAGGAGGGGGGAACAACTAAGCTGTAGTGCCTCTTCACCTCTTCACCTCACTGTGCAATACCTTTTTGTGCAATACTTTTTGTAAATAGTCAACAGTGCAATAGACCTCAATACTTGAAATGTGCAATTCACTTGTATTTTTATTTTTTATTCCTATTTATTCTATTTATCCCCTTCGTATATTTTATTTATATTTGTCTCTGTATTTATATATATGTGTGTGTGTGTGTGTGTGTGTGTGTGTGTGTGTGTGTGTGTGTGTGTGTGTGTGTGTGTGTGTGTGTATATATATATATACAGTTGTGGTCAAAAGTTTACATACACTTGTAAAGAATATAACATAATGGATCTACTGAGTGTCCCATTATTTCTAAAACTCTGATTTTCCTCTGATAGAGTGATTGGAACAGATACTTCTTTGTCACAAAAAACATTCATGAAGTTTGGTTCTTTAATGACTTTATTATGGGTTAACAGAAAAAAGTGATCACATCTGCTGGGTCAAAAATATACATACAGCAGTGCTAATATTTGGTTACATGTCCCTTAGCCATTTTCACTTCAATTAGGCGCTTTTGGTAGCCATCCACAAGCTTCTGGTTGAATCTTTGACCACTCCTCTTGACAGAATTGGTGCAGTTCAGTTAAATTTAATGGCTTTCTGACATGGACTTGTTTCTTCAGCATTGTCCACATGTTTTCAATGGGGTTTAAGTCAGGACTTTGAGAAGGCCATTCTAAAACCCTTATTCTAGCCTGATTTAGCCATTCCTTTACCACTTTTGATGTGTGTTTGGGGTCATTGTCCTGTTGGAACACCCAAATGCGCCCAAGACCCAACCTTCATGCTGATGATTTTAGGCTATGTTGAAGAATGTGAAGGTAATCCTCCTTCTTCATTGTCCCATTTACTCTCTGTAAAGCACCAGTTCCATTGGCAGCAAAACAGCCCCACAGCATAATACTCCCACCACCATGCTTGATTGTAGGCACGGTGTTCTTGGGGTCAAAGGCCTCACCTTTTCTCCTCCAAACATATCGCTGGGCATTGTGGCCAAAAAGCTCGATTTTTGTTTAGTCTGACCACAGAACTTTCCTCCAGAAGGTCTTATCTTTGTCCATGTGATCAGCAGCAAACTTCAGTCGAGCCTTAAGGTGCCGCTTTTGGAGCAAGGGCTTCCTTCTTGCACGGCAGCCTCTCAGTCCATGGAGACGCAAAACACGTTTAACTGTGGACAATGACACCTGTGTTCCAGCAGCTTCTAATTCTTGGCAGATCTGCCTTTTGGTGATTCTTGGTTGACTCTTTACCCTCCTGACCAATTTTCTCTCAGCAGGAGGTGATAGCTTGCATTCTCTTCCTGATCTTGGCAGTGATGAAACAGTGCCATGCACTTTATACTTACAAACAATTGTTTGCACTGTTGCTCTTGGGACATGCAGCTGCTTTGAAATGCCCCCAAGTGACTTTCCTGACTTGTTCAAGTCAATAATTCGCTTTTTCAGATCCATGCTGAGCTCCTTTGACTTTCCCATTGTAGCATTTGTGGGCGTTTGTATCCAATGAGCCCTATTTAACCTGTCTAAGAGAAGACACCAGCTGTAGTCACTCATAATCACTCAGAAGAAGTTAAGAGGCCATGCTATGAAGCTCAGTTCACTGACAACTTTCTAAGTCACCAAAATTGCTAATTCATGTTACTGTATGTATATTTTTGACCCAGCAGATGTGATCACTTTTTTCTGTTAACCCATAATAAAGTCATTAAAGAACCAAACTTCATGAATGTTTTTTGTGACAAAGAAGTATCTGTTCCAATCACTCTATCAGAGGAAAATCAGAGTTTTAGAAATAATGGGACACTCAGTAGATCCATTATGTTATATTCTTTACAAGTGTATGTAAACTTTTGACCACAACTGTATATAATATTCTGTAACTCTGTAACTTCTGTTGGTGCTGTGCTTTTTTGGAAATCGAATTTCCCAGAGGAACCCACCTGAGGGATTAATAAAGTTCTATCTTATCTTATCTTATCTTATCTTATCTTATCTTATCTAAGGTACTCTTTGTGTGTATGTAGACGTCATATGTTAATGAACCTATGCATATTCATGTCACCTCAATAAAAGAGCAGTGTTACGGGAGAACGGACGAGAGCAACTGGGTTCAAGCGAAGGAACGGCGTTTGTCCGGTTCTCTCCCGTGCACGAGAAACATGAAGAACTTTGCCTACTTCGTGTCTTGCTTGCTGTGTAATTATATTGTCCTCAACGTTCCAGCGAATAGGTTCAAGCTACAAACCTATCAAAAAGCTTACCACAAAACGGAAAAGTTATGACAAATAAGTGTAGATAAGGCAAAAAGAAAGTGCAGCTTTATGGTTTCATGGACAAAAGAATTTCTGTGGCTGCAATATGACGAGCTAAATAACCAGGGCTGCACATAAGTGGTCCGCGGGTGCGCATTCGCTGTCAAAATAAAAAACACGCACAAGGGTTAGGGTTAGGGTTAAATTTAAAAACTGACGGCATATTGTTCAATTTGTCTTTTGTAAAAATGGATGCAGAAACTTTAATAAAAATATCTGAGGAAAAAGAAACTGTACTTTTGAGTTAAAATATATATTTATAATTTTAATAAATGACAAATTAAAAAGGCATGAACATTTTTTTTTGTATCGAAAAAATATCGAACCGTGACACCAAAGTATCGAACCGAACCGAACCGTGAATTTTGTGTATCGTTGCACCCCTAGTATATATATGTATATGTATACATATATATATGGCTCACGTGCGGAGTGAAGCAGAAAAAAGTGCGAGAAAGAGGGTGAGAGAAAGGGCTCGCGTTGTTCACTTCAAAGATCCGGCTCTAAGAGCCATTTCGTTCACAACCGACACATCACTAGAAGAAGGTGCTCTGGTCAGATGAGACCAAAATGGAACTTTTTCGCCAAAATGCAAAACGCTATGTGTGGCGGAAAACTAACACTGCACATCACTCTGAACACACCATCCCCACTGTCAAATATGATGGTGGCAGCATCATGCTCTGGGGGTGCTTCTCTTCAGCAGGGACAGGGAAGCTGGTCAGAGTTGATGGGAAGATGGATGGAGCCAAATTTTGGAAGAAAACCTCTTGGAGTTACAAAAGACTTGAGACTGGGGTGGAGGTTCACCTTCCAGCAGGACAACGACCCTAAACATGAAGCCAGAGCAACAATGGAATGGTTTAAAACAAAACATCTCCATGTGTTAAAATGGCCCAGTCAAAGTCCAGATCTAAATCCAATCGAGAATCTGTGGCAAGATCTGAAAACTGCTGTTCACAAACACTGTCCATCTAATCTGACTGAGCTGGAGCTGTTTTGCAAAGAAGAATGGGCAAAGCTGGTAGAGACAAACCCTAAAAGACTGGCAGCTGTAATTGCAGCAAAAGGTGGTTCTACAAAGTATTGAGTCAGGGGGCTGAATAATTACGCACACCCCACTTTTCAGTTATTTATTTGGAAAAAAATGTTTGGAATCATGTATGATTTCCATTCCACTTCTCACGTGTACACCACTTTATATTGGTCTTTCACGTGGAATGTCACGATCCTGGGTCTTTTGACCCAGCGTTTTAAGTTTTAGTTTATTTTTGATGTTTATGGTTTATGTTTAAGTTCATTAGGTTATCTAAGTTAATTTGTTTATTAGATTCCCCTTGTGTTTTCAACCCCTGTTAAGTCACCCTTGTCCTTCATGTGTTTCATGTCTGTGTTTCTTATGTTGTCAAGTTCATGTAGTCATGTCTGTGTTTCATTATATTTCCTGTTTTATTTTGAAAGAGGTTCTGTGTTCCTGCGTTTTGTTTTACTCTTCCCCTGTGGCGTCGTTATGTTCATGTTGTGTCTACTGTGTCTTTCTGTCCCATGTTTCAGGTCCCTATGTTCTGTCTCCCCAGTCTGTTAAGTTTACATGTCTTGAGTTCAGTCAGTGTGCTTCCTGTTTTACTTTCACAGTCTGTGTCCTATGTTAATGTTTCTAGTTTTGCTTCCCTTGTCTCGTCCTGCCTAATTACTCCCAGCTGTGCTCTCCTCCTGTGGCTCATTCCCCCTCGTTATCCCTCAGTGTATTTAAGCCCCATGTTTCGCTTAGTCAGTGTCGCGTCTTCCATCGTAGCTGTGTGATTCTCCCTGTGTTTCCATGTATGAGTTAGTATTAGTTTTCCCAGTTTAGTTTTGTTCTCTGTTTCCCTTCCACGCCAGCAATAAAGCTGTATTTTTTGAGTTTGCTTTTCGTCTCTGCGAGTTTGCGTTTGGGTCCTACTCTTGCCTGCACACAGCCGTATTGGGACATGAAATTCCAATAAAATCGATTCATGTTTGTGGCTGTAATGTGACAAAATGTGGAAAAGTTCAAGGGGGCCGAATACTTTTGCAAGCCAATGTAATCTAGGTGTAACTTTAAGCTTTATCAAAAGTGTAATTTTTAAGCCTAATTATAAAATTAGAGAAACCATTTGTCTTCTAAAGCCAGACTTATGAACTGGGGAGAAGCCTGATAGCTGAACCCTCTGCTTCTCATTCTACTTTTGGAAATGTTTATTTGTTTATTTATAAGGAACCCCATTAGCTTCCACAACAGTGGTTGCTAGTCTTCCTGGGGCCCAAGCCATCTAATATCTCCAAATAAAATGTTACAACAATTAGATCTACAGTAAAGTTTTACAATACTGAAATGTAAACATGTGAATATTAAAAATTATATAAAAGCAGAAAACCAAAACAAAACACTCAAACAAAATACACAATTTCCATTACAAGTGATATTACCCTCTACAATTTTTACAAATACATTAAAAACTGCCTAAATAGGCTTTTAGGTGATTTTTAAAATTATGAATTGAAGCCAATTCTCTTATTGCCTCAGGCAACTTATTCCACTGAAACGATGCTCTGAATATAACAGAGTTTTTCAAAAAGTTACTTTTAACACGAGGAATTACTAAATTGTGGTTGGTTGAGAATCGTGTGGCATGATTATGAATTTCATCTGGATACTGCAACTGAGCACAAAAAAAGTGTGGTGTGTTTAACAGTATTGTTTTCTTTAAAAATACAAGTAAGCCATAGTATAATTTAGCTTGTACAGAAAGCCAAGAAAGTTTATCATGCATTTTGTCAATACTTGTATAGTATGAACACCTTAACACTAATCTGGCCGCCCTATTTTGGACTAACTGAAGTCTATTCAGATCTGTCTTATTAGCTGCAGACCAGATGATTGAGCAGTACTCTAGATGAGATAATACTAATGCGTTAATGACATCTTTCATAACTGAAGAAGTAATATAAAAGGAGCATTTCCTAGCTATAGCTATGCCCTGTCCCATTTTCTTAATAACAGAATTGATGTGCTGAGACCATGAAAGGTGGTGGTTTATGGTAACACCAAGTAATTTAATCTGGGTGACCTGTTCTAATGCCGATCCAGTTATGGAAAGATTTAGTTGTGGACTGTTGATTAAACGTGCTCTACTTCCTATTAACATGGATTTGGATTTAGTCACATTTATAATCATGTTGTTTTTACTTATCCAATCAAACACATTCAGCAAATCTAGTTGTAATACGCTTGTCAATTCAGAGTGGCTACTGGCTGAATAAAACATGGTGGAATCATCAGCGTACATTACAAGATGAGATTTATCCAGGACATACAGCAAATCATTTGTAAAAACTGAGTAGAGAAGTGGACCGAGGCAGCTGCCTTGGGGTAGACCACAGTTCATTTCGCGGCCCTCCGAGAAATAACCATTATAATAAACCTTTTGCCTTCTTCCAGACAGATAACTTTCCATCCAGCACAAAGCAGCTGGTGAAAATCCATAACATTTTAGTTTATCTATCAGTAGATCATGATTTATTAAATCAAATGCAGCACTAAAATCCAGAAATACCACCCCGGCCAAATTCCCTTTATCTAGGTATTTGTACCAGTTATCTGTCATGTGAATGAGAGCTGAACTGGTGGAATAACCAGGTTTGTAGGCATGTTGAAACTGAGTGAGTAACTGATTTTCTATTAGATAATGTTGAATTTGTTCGTAGACAATCCTTTCCATAATTTTACTTAAAATGGGTAGCAGACTGATAGGTCTGCTGTTGACACCATTAAAAATGTCATTCTTGTTTTTAGGAATCGGAATTATTTTCGATTCTTTCCACTGCGATGGAAATAAGCTGCATGCCAGAGATTTATTAAATATGTGACATATAGGAAGGGACACAAACTTGGCTGCGACTTTGAGCAGTTTACTGTCTATGTTATCAGAACCGGAGGATGTATCGTCAGGAAGTGATGTCAATAAGCGCTCTACCATCTGCACGTTCACTGCCTCAAACTTAAATTGGCATAGTTTATTATTCATGATAACATCCTGTATAAGACGACATGATAAGGTGGGATCGCCTTTGCTCATATTAGATTTTAAATTTGTTATTTTATTGCTGTAATAATTCACAAAATAATTGGCAATATCCTTGGCTTTACTTATAAACGTACCACCCGTGTGGATGTGAGGCATCACCGGAGCAAGATCTCTACCCATTATATTATTTAAAACTTTCCACACCTTTTTGCTGTCCTTATTGGCCTCTTTGAGCTTAAGTTGATAATATTCTTTCTTTTTACGCCTATTCAATTTAGTTACTTGATTTCTTAACTCGCGATATCTTGCCCACTCTTGTGGACTGATAGACTTATGTGCTTTTGCTTTTGCTATATCCCTCTCTGACATTGCAACCTTAAGTTCGTTATCTAACCAAGGTGCATAGTTCTTTTTAACAGTAAATCTTTTTAAGGGGGCATGTTTATCAGCCAGGTAGCAAAAGTTTTCAATAAACATAGATAATGCCCTATCAGGGTCATTCTCGAGGCAGATGTCAGTCCAGTGAATTTCTTTTACGTCATTAATATACTTATCTGCATTGAAATTTTTGTAATGTGCCTTCTTTGGGGTAACTAACTGATATCGCAAAAAAAACCCCAAAAAAACAACAACATTCTGTTCATCTGGATATTGTGTTTTTGGTGGGAAAAATATTTAATCACTCCTCCAAGTTACTTCCTCTGTGTCAGCTGACTCCAGGTTTCCCCAAACCTGCAATTATCAGGGCATCGCAGTGTGGAGAGACGGAAGAGGTGACCCAACCGCAGGACTCATGGGTTGCTGAAGGTTGAGGATGATGTTTATTATATAGGCAGGATGAACAGAACATGACTGACTGACTGACTGACTGAAAAACACATGTGGAATCAATGATGACAAGATGAACTGAGAGAGAAACTAAGGACTTAAATACACAAGAGTGATAATGATGAGAGATGTGAGAACACAGCTGAACTGAATCTGACTAATCACACACAAGGAGTGGAACAGGGAACATAAACGAACTGAAAACACTGAGTCAACCCAGGAACCCTGACCCTGACAGCAATTTTGGGGGGGATTTCATTACCTGGATGATTAAGCATGCATTTTAACTAACTCATATTACTTGTAAATGGGTAAAGGGGTTTTAAGTTCAATTCTGGATTTAACAATGGAGCTAATGAAGTGAAACCTCACTCAATTTGATTTTATTTATATGCCACCACAACAGTCAGCTTGAAGCACTTTATGAGCGATTGTGGCTCAAGAAATGGTAGCCATCTGCCATAGGGTTGGGAGAGGAAGAGGGACAAAAAACATGATGTGGAAGAGAGGCAGATATGAAAATAACTATGACTGAATGCAAAGCAGTCTACATAGAGAGTGAAAAGTTGTGAATGAAAAAGCAACATTGGAAAGCCCCCCAACAGCCTAGGCCTATTGCAGAGTAGCTACATGTGGGTACATGTTCACCTGATCAATCCCTAACTATAAGCTTTATCAAAAGAAAAGTTTTAAGCCTAAACTTAAAGAGAGTGTCTTTTCTCCCAAATCCAAACTGGAAGCTCATTCCACAGAAGAGGGGCCTGAGAGCTGAAGGCTCCCATTCTACTTTTTAATAGCCTAGGAACCAAAAGTAAACCAGCAGTCTCAGAGCAAAGTGCTCTATTCAGGGGCTAGTGCACTAAGATGTCTTTAAGAAAAGATGGGGCATAATTTATTTTTGACCCTACATGAGAGTAGAAGGATTTTAAATATGATTCTGGATATACCAGCGAGCCAATAAAGAAAAGCCAATATAGGATAAATATGGCCTCTCTTTCTGTTCCCTATCATTACTCTCACTGCAGCATTTTGGATTATGGATTTTTAGGGAGATTTTAGGAAAACCTAATAATAGAAAATTCCAATAGTCTAGCCTAGAAGTAATAAACGTATGAACTAGTTACTATGAGCATCACACTAATACAGGATGTTTCTAATTTTAGAAATATTGTGCAAATGCAATAAAGCAGTTGTACATATTTGTTTAATATGTGCACCGAAGGACATATCCTGCTCAAACAGGCCAAGGTTATGTCATCTAAAGTGAGTATCTGATTAGACACCATGTTGTTAAGATTTTTAGGACAGATTACAATAAAATCAGTTTTATCTGAATCTAGAGGGAGGAAAATATAGGTCATCCAGGCCTTTATGTCTTTAACACACATGTAAAAGACAAAGTAATTGGTGAGTGTCATCTGGCTTCATGGATAGATAAAGCTCTATATCATCTGCATAGCAATGAAAATGTATGTTTTGCCTTCTTATATTACTGGCTAAAGGAAGCATGTACGATGTAAATGGAATTTGTGCTGGCCTCTGCCTGCACTCACATGAAGTTATTTTTCTTTCTTTCAGCCAATTTATTATTCAGTATGACTTGCTCGTAACAGTGGGTTTGTGACAAGGAGAATTTTCACCCTAAGCATGTTAATATGGCGTTATTTTTGTGCCACTATTCTGAGTACACGTAAAAAAAAATTGAGCGCACGTAAAGAGAATTTGCAGGTGCAAGTGTTGCATTTTGAGGAGAAATTTATTTTGAGCGAAGAAAAGCTAAATTTGAGTGAACAAAATTCATTGCTGCGTGCAAAAAAATTATTTCAGTGTTTGCTATTATCCATATACACACACACACACACACACACACACACACACACACACACACACACACACACAATAGCAGCCCCTCTCGCTCAGTTTTTACATTTGCGCTTGCTTGCAATGAATGAATGCTTAGGGTTATGGTTAGCCTAACCCTGGACTTCATTTTTACCTGCTGGTTTTGGGGTCCTGTATTATCATTCCTGACATCATCACAGATTACAAAGACATATAAAAATGCAAAAATCTTTTAAAAAAATTAAATTCACAATAAATCCAATCAATTACTCATTTCTGTTTATTGAAAATGTAATCATTTAGAATGACCATTCACTAGTACATTTATTAGTTGATGTATCTCTTTCTCAGTGTGTCTCATGGCTCGACATGAAAAAAGACCACAAGATGAATTGAAAAATCCAAATGAGGGACTTGAGTAGAATTTCTAGAATACATAGTAATAGTGCACTCAGCTCATAAACTATAAAGGAAATACAGGGTTCCCAGTTTTAGGAAATACAGAAAAAAAATCCTTGTATACCAGTATCATTTTCTAAATGTTCTGCTACCTTTAAATAAAGGTAGCAGAACTTGAACATAGTTTTAAAGACAAAAGACATTGTATAAAAGTGTGACCACGTGAAAGTTTGACCTTATTTAACCACGACGAAGAGCTCAAAGGTCCAAAATAGTGAGATATTTGGTATCCCCCAGCTATAATTCCTATGTCTTTTTATGTTGTAAATACAAACAATGGCAGTAAGAAACATTGTTTTAAATAGCTCTATATAGCATTATTCTCATTTGACCTTTTAAATCTTTAGTACTTAGTACTTTCTTTATGTTGACAATACATACAACACTTGTAACAATCATAGTTTCTAAGTTATAAGGCTTTTTTTTTTTTTTTTTTTTTCAAATGTTGACCAAGATATCATTAAGTTGACATTGAAGACCTTGTTGGATGTAGTCCAAATTTTATTGAATTGTTAACATGATCCCACTCTACACGCTTCAAAGTTAAATCAAGGTTCACTCAAAAGTTTTCAAGCTATCATAATTACAGGCAGAATGACACACACACATGCAAATGCTACTAAAAACATAACTTACTGCAAGATTGATAAGAATGTAAAGAAATTATGTTTCATTCTGGTTGCACAAATACAGTGAACTTAATTTTATTGGTACAATTTTCTAAGAGTCTCAAATTAATAAACTATAACGTGCATGCCAATAATAGTTTTTAAAACTATGTTGACATCTTAAGAAAATATAAAAATGAAGCAATAGTTCAATAGTATAACTTCTAGAACCCAACACAGGGGAACTGTATAAATAATTGATGAACCACTTAATCATCACACGATCAGCTAATTATTAACACATTTCTGTTTTGAGTCTAAATCCCTTTAGAGAAAAACAAACTGCTATAACCCCTTGTGAAATATTGTTGTTGTTGTTGTTGTTGTTAACTGCTGCTGTCAGAATAAAAACATGACAACAGATTAAATTTCACACACGTGGGATTAAATTTCATCAACAAAAAAACACATAGCTTAATAAGGCAAAACAGCTGATTAGAACTGATACACTGAAGGAAAAATTAAGAAAATGTTGCTTATTAATTCCATGACTGATAGATAAGACATGTTGCCATGGTAACCTAGCCTACTTGCTAGAAATGTTTTCTTTAACAAAAGAAGGCTCAACCCTCCTGAACCAGCTGATGGACACTCACCTTTCTTTATATTTGTATTCATTATTAAAGCAAATGTTGGAACACATTAATTTGCAGAAGTTTATGTTTGTAGAAACTGAAGTCCCAGATAGATGTTAAGCTGTTATTCTATTTAACATTTGCATTTTAACAATAAAAAAGTCATCAGTGTAAGGATACAGACAGTGACTATTGGAAAATCATAATTATGATCTCTAAATAAAATTTATCAGCTACATCCTTCTAACTCTATGACTCTGTCGATAGTAAGTCAGGTTGTCAGCCAGCTCCCCTGCAATGAAGCATTTGCTATGTGTTAATCTAGTTATAAGCTAAAACACAACGTGATCAGTCATTCATCATGTTGTCAGACAGATGTCACAGAATCTTGTTGGAGTGAAGATGTGGCCAAAATAATTCTAAACAGGATGAAATGTAGTCCAAAGTGCTTTTTAAATGCAGGCTACAAACAGTCTGAATGTGTTCTAAATGCTGAAATATTAATGTTGAAATCATCATTAAATGATCCTGGGCAACATTTTAAAAGTTACAAAATTAAGGTACCAGAGGCCTTGATGTTACTAAAGCTTCAATTAATCAACTGGTTTTCTTACTACAGTGGACTAGTTACACGTTAATAGTTAAACAATGTATTCTGCATAGAAGAATTACTGAGTGTCATGATAATAAGTTCCAAGTGCTGGGAGACAAAATTGATAGAGCATATACTGCTTGCTTAGTTCCTTATCATTACATTAAAGCTCAGTTCCTATCTTGTTCTTTAGTAGAATCATGTGGTGTTAGTTAGAAACCCCAACAGATTTTTTCCTGTGTAAGTGACAGAGGACATGATATCTTAGTGCAAGGAAAAATTTGTCATCTCTGAGGCCATAAATGAGAGGACTCAGACATCTAGGAGTAAGACTAAACATTATATAGTTGAAGTACCGTACATTAACATACAACATGAAATCAATCTGAAGGACAGCAGCTTCAATGAATGGGCACCACAGCTGGATGAGACATAGCAACAGCTGGAAAGCATGAAGAGCCACTGTTCTGAGCCCTTTATGTGTTGACTTTTTGTTCTCTCCTGATGCAGCTTTGGCCACTTTCATTATTTGAATATAAGAGAAAACAATGATAATGCACATAATCAAGAAGTAAAACTGACTTATAGCTGACCTGAGATGACCCTGCCAACTACGTAAAATGAACATCTCCACAGAGCAAACCCGGTACTGTGTGAAGAAGCTTAAGGATACAGATGCAAAGAAGACAGACAGAATCAAAATACAGGGCACAGAGCTGAGGCCGTGAATGATGAGGATGCAATGCGGAGCGCTGCGTGTGGAGCAAAGCTCTCCATGACGCAGGGGCATACAAATGGCCACATAGCGTTCCAGGGTCATTGCTGTCAAAGTAAATGGTGTGACAAAGTTACACACGGATGACACTGCAAACATAATAAGGCACAATGACACCTGTATAGATAAATGAAAATAGCTCAAGATCAGCAACAAATCTGTCAGAATTAAAATGAGACAATCAGACAGTAATGTGACAGCAAATAAGATGTAGCGCATAGTTCTGTAAAAGGTGTCCTTCATAAAAAAGGTTATGATCAACATAGTGTTGATGCAAAGGGAAACTCCTACCAAAACCTGAACAATGATGACTTGG
Organism: Rhamphochromis longiceps; assembly: GCF_057381845.1. Classification (NCBI taxonomy): domain Eukaryota; kingdom Metazoa; phylum Chordata; class Actinopteri; order Cichliformes; family Cichlidae; genus Rhamphochromis; species Rhamphochromis longiceps. The sequence continues at coordinate 30,935,230 of NC_140570.1, forward strand.
TCATTGAGTTGTCGCATTGAGGATTCAACACCAATGAATGAGCTGTTGTCAACCATACGTTTAAAAACACTTTTTTCTGCCTCTGAAGACAGAGAGCCATCCAGGAATAATTTATCTTTGTCTAAAGTGCCCCATTTAGAAACATTCATAACATCTGCAAATAGTAAAATTCACTCTAAAAAGCACACATATGCACATCTGCTGTATTGTCATTATAAATCAAACAGACTGAGAGACATAAAGGTAGTTGCCAAACCATTCAACCACAAAACTGCTTTATGCTGAGCTCTGTCTTTAGATAGGGTTATTTGTGCATGTCACTCCGAAGTAAATATTCCCACAATGTCATTACCACAGCACACATCTGTTACTGCTAATCCCTGTTGGATTCAATACTGTAAATGATGGGGAAAGTTCATGTTCAACTCGGGAATTGTGGCTTCTGTTATGTTTTTCGTCTGGTACCTAAAATATTTCCTTCCAGAGTAAGTCTCTGTTTAAATATGTGGCCATTGTTTCTGAGTTTAGGTCCAATACTATGACCTCACTTTTGTCCAAATTATAAGGTTTTAGCTGTGCCTGTCTGTATTTTAATTTGTACACATTCAACACACTAAAGTGATTACTCTCCTTTCATCTCAGACAACACTGTCATAAAGCTTCATGCCATTTTTCAGCATAGATAGATAGATAGATAGATAGATAGATAGATAGATAGAAGAAGGAACACGAGAAGCTGGAGAAATACCAAGGGCTCACAGAAGAGCTCGAGAGGATGTGGAGGGTGAAGGTAACGGTGGTCCCCGTGGTAATCGGAGCACTAGGTGCGGTGACTCCCAAGCTAGGCGAGTGGCTCCAGCAGATCCCGGGAACAACATCGGAGATCTCTGTCCAGAAGAGCGCAGTCCTGGGAACAGCTAAGATACTGCGCAGGACCCTCAAGCTCCCAGGCTCCCCTTCTGGTAGAGGACCCGAGCTTGAAGGATAAACCGCCCGCAGGGGCGTGCTGGGTGTTTGTTTTTTGTTCTTTTAGTTTTTATATATATATATATATATATATATATATATATATATATATATATAATATATATATATATATATATATATATATATATATATATATATATATATATATACACACACACACACACACACACACACACACACACACTGTGTGTCAAAAAAGTATTTAGTCAGCCACCGATTGTGCAAGTTCCCCCACTTAAAATGATGACAGAGGTCAGTAATTTGCACCAGAGGTACACTTCAACTGTGAGAGACAGAATGTGAAAAAAAAATCCATGAATCCACATGGTAGGATTTGTAAAGAATTTATTCGTAAATTAGGGTGGAAAATAAGTATTTGGTCACCTCAAACAAGGAAAATCTCTGGCTCTCACAGACCTGTAACGTCTTCTGTAAGAAGCTTTTCTGTCCCCCACTCGTTACCTGTATGAATGGCACCTGTTTGAACTCATCATCTGTATAAAAGACACCTGTCCACAGCCTCAAACAGTCAGACTCCAAACGCCGCCATGGCCAAGACCAAAGAGCTTTCGAAGGACACCAGGAAAAGTATTGTAGACCTGCACCAGACTGGGAAGAGTGAATCTACAATAGGCAAGCAGCTTGGTGTGAAAAAATCAACTGTGGGAGCAATCATCAGAAAATGGAAGACATACAAGACCACTGATAATCTCCCTCGATCTGGGGCTCCACGCAAGATCTCATCCCATGGGGTCAAAATGATCATGAGAACGGTGAGCAAAGATCCCAGAACCACACGGGGGGACCTGGTGAATGACCTGCAGAGAGCTGGGACCAAAGTAACAAAGGTCACCATCAGTAACACACTACAACGGCAGGGAATCAAATCCCGCAGTGCCAGACGTGTTCCGCTGCTGAAGCCAGTGCATGTCCAGGCCCGTCTGCAGTTTGCCAGAGAGCACATGGATGATACAGCAGAGGATTGGGAGAATGTCATGTGGTCAGATGAAACCAAAGTAGAACTTTTTGGTATAAACTCAACTCGTCGTGTTTGGAGGAAGAAGAATACTGAGTTGCATCCCAAGAACACCATACCTACTGTGAAGCATGGGGGTGGAAACATCATGCTATGGGGCTGTTTTTCTGTCAAGGGGACAGGACGACTGATCCGTGTTAAGGACAGAATGAATGGGGCCATGTATCGTGAGATTTTGAGCCAAAACCTCCTTCCATCAGTGAGTGGTTCCCCAGCTGCACCAAGGCCGATCAGCAAGCACTCCAGCGGGTGGTGAAAGAAGCTGGCAGAATTATTGGAACAAGTCTGCCAGAGATCAGTAATATCTTCCCCACTCGCTGTCTGAGGAGGGTGCACAGTATCCTGCGGGACCAACATCACCCTGCGCGCCACCTTTTCCATCTGCTGCCCTCAGGGAGAAGGTACAGGTCTATACAGGCCAGAACATCCAGACTGGCCAACAGCCTGTATCCACAGGCTGTGAGGCTCCTGAACTCTCTGCCCCCCTCTCACGGACAATAACCATATCCAACTTCTTAATAGCAATGAACTGGTCTGCATTGGTGCATCATATCTTTATTCTCTTCCCCCTCCTGCCCCCCCCCCTTTCTTAAATAGATAACTATCATATCTGATATCATATCTCACAGTACAATAATATTGAATGGGTTGCATTGTTGTATTTTGTCATGTTTCTCAGGTCTTTGTCTGAATTTCTACGAACATTATTGCTAAGGATTGTCTTATTGCATTGGAGTCACACTGGGTTAAATATGTACACTTGGGTTTTAAGGGGTATTTATTATTTTCTTCTTTTTTTGGGGTTGTATGGAAGCCCCAAACGCAATTTCATTGTTCTTGACAATGACAATAAATAAATAAATACTAAAATACTAAATACTAAACTTTGAAGATGAAACGAGGCTGGGTCTTCCAACATGACAATGATCCAAAACACACCGCCCGGGCAACAAAGGAGTGGCTCCGTAAGAAGCATTTGAAAGTCCTGGAGTGGCCTAGCCAGTCTCCAGACCTCAACCCCATAGAAAATCTGTGGCGGGAGTTGAAAGTCCGTGTTGCTCGGCGACAGCCCCAAAACATCACTGCTCTCGAGAAGAGCTGCATGGAGGAATGGGCCAAAATACCAGCTACTGTGTGTGCAAACCTGGTAAAGACCTATAGTAAACGTTTGACCTCTGTTATTGCCAACAAAGGTTATGTTACAAAGTATTGAGTTGTATTTTTGTTATTGACCAAATACTTATTTTCCACCCTGATTTACGAATAAATTCTTTACAAATCCTACCATGTGGATTCATGGATTTTTTTCTTCACATTCTGTCTCTCACAGTTGAAGTGTACCTCTGGTGCAAATTACTGACCTCTGTCATAATTTTAAGTGGGGGAACTTGCACAATCGGTGGCTGACTAAATACTTTTTTGCCCCACTGTATGTATGTATGTATGTATATATATATATATATATATATATATATATATATATATATATATATATATCTATCTATCTATATCCCCAGAAGGTACCTCTCCAGCTTTTATTGTCATGGCAAGCGTTGCATAAAGACAGCAATAATTGTCAGTACAATTTAAAAGGAGCGCTTCAGGCTGCCTTCAGGCTCTGTGGATGTTTGAAAATGCAATACTAACGGGGTGCCCAGTCTGTTCCTCTCAATGCTATAGATATGTTGTTTTAACCTCTCCAACAAAGTTTGACCTGTTTCACCCACATAGAGTAGACGGCATTTTTCGCACCAGATGCAATAAATGATATTCCTCATATTAAGGGTCATTCTCTGCAGAATGGGTGCCCCTATTTTTCCATGAGGATTGTACACAAAACAGTCTCAGCTGAAAGGCCCAATGGTCGGGTTTCGCTGATCTTATTCGCCTCATCTGTTCTGGTAATGTGGCCCTGACAAGCATGTCTCTTAGATTCTTATTTCTCCTATGGGCTGAGATTACTAGTGATGGGTCGTTCGCGAACGAAATGGCTCTTAGAGCCGGCTCTTTGACGTGAACGACGCGAGCCGGCTCCTTATCGCGAGCCGTCACGTGGGTTTTTTTTTTTTTTTCTTTCTCTCAGCCTCTCTCTCGCACTTTTTTTCCGCTTCACTCTGCACGCGAGCCTTGTGCTTTACGCTGGGCAGAGGGGGGGAGGGGCGGTAGTTACACTCAGTAGCACAGGAACAGAGCCAGAGAGAGAGAAAGAGAGGCAGGGACAACAACATTAGAAAGGTATAGTAATCATCCACAACTATTTTCGGTTGCAGATGATAAAGGATTGAGAAAGTTTATTCATGCAGGTCCATATGACAGAGAATATGCATGTTCTTTTAGTTTTCATATTATAATTTATATTTAATTGTGTTGTGGTTTGCAGTGTTTTGTGTTCTTTTCACTTTAAATTTGTGAAAGGAAAAAGCTGAAAATTTAAATAGTTAAAACTTGAAATGTGAATAGTTGATTTTTGTATTATATGATTTATTTATTACATTTTATGTGGAGTGAATAAATAAAAGTATATTTACGGTGGCCCCTAGAGACAAAGCACATACAAACTTCAAATCACGTACGAACTCTGAAGCATGTACAAACTCCAAAACACGTAAAAACACGTACAAACTCCAAAACACGTAAAAACTCCAAAACACGTAAAAACACGTACAAACTCCGAAGCACGTAAAAACTCAGAAGCATATAAAAACTCAGAAGCACATAAAAACTCAAAACACGTACAAAAGACAACAGAAGTGCTCCAGGATGCTGGGCGCAGTGTTGAGCCTTTGTTATCTTGTGGCTACACAAGTACCAACGACCGGATTTGGTGTGTGGTAGTAACAGGTAAATGAACTTTTTTTTAAATTATTTGAATATATATATGAGTGCCTGTGTATAAATACACAAACAATACACACATGCTTTCAATTGTGTAATTTAAGTGATCTAGTAGCTCTGCTTTGGAAGTTCAGTTCATGCTAGAAATGTGTTTTGGAGTTTGTACGTGTTTTGTCTCTAGGGGCCACTGCATATATTTATATATAAACATATATAAATAAAACCACTTGTTTTTACGTTAGTAATTCCTTTTGTGCATAATTTTATATTATTGTTAATAATAAATTAATTAAAGCAACAAAACAACCTGAAGAGCCGGTTCGGAGCCGAAAGAGCCGGCTCTTTTTAGTGAGCCGAACCGAAAGAGCCGGATCCCTAAAAAGAGCCGGAAATCCCATCACTAGAGATTACTCTACAGTTTTGGAATTGTGTCAAACCGGAGGTGTGTTTCTTAAAGTTTGTTTTGAGTTGATGATGCAATGGTAGGTAGGAGTGCGAGTAAGTGGTTACCAGTGGCATAAGTCTGTTCGGTTCCCCCAGTTGTACCTGATTTTGAGTCCGATTTCCCCCTGAATCATTTGAGACTTCACCTATATTCATTATGTTAGGATTGAGTCCTGCAAGTGTGCTACTTTTAATTGCTCTGAGAAACCTACTAGAGTAAGCCTCTTTCTGAGGCTCCGGAATAATACACTAATTGAGTCCTGAAGATCTGACTCCTTTGAGGATATTCTATAGAATCTGATGATTTGCGATTTTATGATGCCCTTGAAGGTGTGTTTAGGATGATAGCTACTCTTGTGTAGAAGAGCATGACAGTCTGTAGGTTTAAAGTAAACCTTAGTAGAAATTTTTTTTCAGATTTTGGTCCAATTGTTCCAAGAACACTGTCGTGTCCAGGAAGTTCACCTGTACCGGATGCATTTCATATTTGACTTTGATAGAGGGGTGGTGATTGTTGAGGATGTCAATAAATTCAGTGAATTTTTTCTCACCATGGGACCATAGGAAGGGGCATATCTGTGCCCCATAGCTGTACCCTGAACCTGTAAGTACTGTCTCCCCGCAAATTCAAAGTCATTGCATCTTAAACAGATTTCCAACAACTGCAAAAGTTCTTCATCCGGTCTCTTAGGGTCCGGATGCTGTTCCAAAATGTTTTTTATTGTTCTTCGGCCTAATTCTGTATTGATATTCGTGTAGAGACTTTCAATATCAATTGTGAACAATTGCGTATTTATCGGTAATCGTATTGGTTTAATAAGTTCCAAAAAGTGATATGTATCTTTCAGATAGCTAGGATGTTTACAAAAGAGAGGTCCCAAAAATCGATCTATATAGAGGGAGATATTATAAGTCGCGCTGCTACACTCCGATACAATGGGCCTTCTCGGCGGGATCACATTTGGTACTGTCCACATCTGCGGTCTTTGTGGATCTTCGGGAGGTAGAAGGGAGGTAAAACTGCCTATTTTGGGGTTCATCCGGGCCATATAAGAAGTCTCTTTGTTTTGCAGTAATGTATTTTCTACTATATAATTTACTCACAATACTGCGGACCTGAATTTGTGTATTTTGCTGAATGCTATTCTCAATAGATCTGTAATATTTTGCATTAGCTAACTGTCTATTAGCTTCCAAAATATATTGATGTTTGTCCAAAATCACAATCTTTGAGCCCTTATCCGCTGGTTTAAAGATAATGTTTTTATTTTGTTGAAGTTCCCTAATCAGTTCCATCTCCTCTCTTCCAGCACCGTCTGTACGCCTTGTCCACTGTCGGAATCCTGCAGAGTCACGCGAATCGGCTTCAATTAGCTTCCTCACTCTCTCATCCAACTGGCCCCAAGTAGGTTCCCAATTAGATGGTAGCGCAAGAAAAGCCCCATAGTCCCCATCCTTTTTATCCTCCCCAAAGTAATCCAAGAGTTTAATCCTCCTATGATATAAGGAAATATCCCTCCATAAATCCTCCCTGTCTAGCGTACTTGGGGCTGGAATATAAGAAAGCCCTTTCTCTAAAATTCTATTTGTCTCATAGTGGGTTGGAATAGAGTTGATCAATTTAATATATTACTCTCCTCAGCACGCCAAGTGTGTCTAGAGGATTTCAAATCATGCAACCCATCTGTGGGCAAATGAAAATCCAATTGAATTCTATTAAGTGGATCAGTGAGAGACTGTAAATGGAAGATGGAGGCCTGCTTCTCCTTACAGTGATCCCGAGTAGAATCTGAAGGGAGATCCCCTATATTAGGTTCAGTATGAGTTAAAAATCCAATTGCAACTCGCTGCACCACTGCTTGAATATTCGCCCCGCCGTTTCCTGAGTCCAGTGGATGTTATCTGTGACCATATGGAATTGGTTCTCGGCTATATGGCTTATCACAGGCAAGCGCTTTAGCGCAAACTCATTCACAATGTCTAAATACTGTTTCTGTTCCCGAGGTAAGAAGTGTGAATAATTAATCAATGGGAAGTAAATGTTTGCATTGGGGAAGACAGACTGAGCCTTCCTGTAGAGCATTCTAAGCTGTTTTATGGACGTTTTATGAGGGTCCTGGTCTCTGTTATTGATACCTACCGACACCACCACCAGCTTCACCAGTGCACGCGGAGGGGTTTTTTCCAGGATCTGGTTAAAATGATAAAACGACGCTCCTGGATAACTGTCGACCTGAATCTCACCTGAGCAATGTGGCGACATACGATACAGATTAGAGTCCCCCAGGAACCAAATTGGTTTGTTACATCTGAATTGCCAGTCCATAATCTTTCTCCCCTTATGGGTATTGGGAAAATGTACATATTTGTCTTTCTCTCTCTCTGTCATTTGTTTTGAGTTATTTCATTTTTGATGTGAGGTTGCCGCTGACACATTTAGGGAGTAATTTTAGGGTCAGATGAGGTCGTCTGCATCCCACAGTCGGCATTATTGCGCTTGACCGGGCCCTGCATCATCATGCTGTTATTTCCCGCTACTCTTTTAGCTGTGTCTCGCTCCCCTGTTCTTGTGTCCATTACAGCGGCACTCCCTTCAGCTTGCAACCTGTATTTTGCTGCCGTAGCAGTAGAATAAGAGATGAGTGTTACTCTCCTGTTCAAAGCCATGAATTTGTAAGCCCAGGTCATTCTGAGAGACCGCCACATTGCTCCTTGCCTGTGTAGGCTGGTGAAGAGATACACTGGTCAATTTTGTGGGTCTAGAATAATGTTTATTTGTTCTTAAACTGCCCTCACTTTTGTTAAATTTGCCAGCTGTTTCGATCCGATTAACATTACCTTCTGTGAAGTCACCTTCAGATGTTCGAAAGGGGGGTCTGTTTTCTTTCTCCCTATGTTGTCGGTCTCCCTCGCCCGCACATCCTTGTTGTGAAGGCTGTGGGGCGGAGAGGCAGACCCCTTTTGACTTACATTAGCTTCACGTGTCCCCAAATGGACCTGAGTGGGTGCAGCCGAGTTATTTTCCACAAATGTGGGTATTGGTGTTATAGGGGAGAGGGTCCGATTACGGGTCCCCTCTAGTGGTCTATTCATATGAGGGTCTATTGTTAATTCCTCTCCAAACGGAGTGGATTGAGAGTCCCGTGGGGGTGGATGGACCCTCTCTGGGCCGTGGCTATTCCTCCCTCTGTCATTTAAGGCCGCAGCCATTGATCTGGTCTGCTTCCCAACTATCACTTTGGGGTAGAGGGATGGGTGATGTTCTTGTTCTGATCTTTGCAATGGTGGAAAATCTCCTTCACTGTCTATGTCAAAATCTGATGTCGATGTTCCCTCCAGTGATATCTCGGGGGATGATTCTACATAAACTGACCTATCAGGTGATTCTCCCTCCCCTGAAAAGAAGTTCTGTATGGTTTCCACAGTAGATTGAGAGAATCTAGCCTTATATCTTTTTCCTGCCCAAGCAATTGCTATTCGGAGAGCATTTTCATTAAAAGAAAGGTTAGCGTAGTTTGTAATCACGCTGATGTAATGTTCTTGCAGCGCCAGCAGGTTGTTCTCTAACCACTGTTCTGTATTCCTCTCTACTGCTCTTTGAACCTCCTCAGAAGGTGAGGCTGGTTTAATGAAGCTCGTGAGTTTAATCACTTGTTTTGCCATCCCTCTTGGTGGATTTTTATTTGTAATGGCTAGATCTATGATTGCTTTATGATGGATTGCCTGTATTAATTTGAAATATTGTTTAGTCACAACACTTAATGTTGCCCGTTGCTAGCCTGAGGTTGGATGTATTCTACGGACCCGACATCAAGGACAAAGTGGGTCCCCGAGGAATAGGTTACCCTGCCATCCAGACGACGTCCTTGGTTACGCTGTATGTGAAAGTGTAGCCCTTTGGTAGCCCAGTGCTTTTCCCACGCACTGTCGCCGAGAGACAAAGGTATGGTTTCTATTTTCCTTGCTTTCGTGAACCTGAGACTGGACTGCTCACTCCCACTGCTGTAACTTTGGTCAGCTTAATGGACTGGGACCCTGCAGTCAGCTCCTGTTCACTACAGTTACACCTCAAAAAAGACTGTATATGGTTGCATGTTCAAAGGACATTTTGTTGGGACTGACTCGTAGGAACTGGGACTATTACCCTGTGAACATTGTAAATTGTGTCATGTTTGTGATACAGTGTTAATAATTCTGGAGAAGAGAATTTCTTTGTTTCATTATTTTATTTGTATCGTGATTTTTTTTTTTTTTTTTTTTTTTTGGATCCCCGTCTGTGGCTAGTGTAAACCCAGGGTTTTACAACAGTGGGATCACATTTGCCTGTTTCATTCGTTGAACCTGATTTCTTTTTATTTCTTTTGCATTTTTGTTTCTTGCCATCCATGATTTCAGGGCCCATCATAACTGATGGATGGTAAAGTTCAAAGGGCCATCTGAGCAAATTAAAGTTTAACATTGCTTAGAAGAGACCGTTTCATGTTTTTGTCTAACCCAAGTTGCCTTGGAGTAGGGGCACCCAAGCTATCTGGTTGGGGTACAGAAAATCAGAGGAAAGGTAGGCTAGGCTGTGTTTGTGTCTGATAGTATAGTATACTCCAGGCAGGCATCGTTTCTCAAGATTGAATCCTGGAGCCCCTCTTCTGTGCCCGTATCAGCCAGACAGCTAAAACCATTCTTACAGAAGTAAGTATCAGGGTCAACTGTACTGGGGGGGTCACAGACTCAGATCCCACCACCCACTAGTCGTTCAGGGCAACCTGTGCACCTCTTCGCCCCTATATAGCGGGGCTAGTAGCCCCTTACACATGGTTTGTATTTTATCCAGCTTCTCTCTCAATAGCATCCTCAGCTTCTGAGCCAGAGGAGACCCAATGGATGGTGATTTTTCCATTTGTTCATTGAGGCAATGATCCAGCATAGTGAGCAAAGGTATGACCTTTGACCCAGACACCCTTTTTTCCTGAGAGAGCTCAGTGGTTATATCGTTAAATGGTGCTAGGACAATCAGACACTCTGAAATTATACCAAATTCCTCAGATGAAACAGGTGGGATGTCTCACAACAGACATCCCACCTGAGTTGAGGCTTCCTTAGTTGTTCCTGCACCACTGAAAGCCTCTCCTTACAAAATACAATTAAAGAAGCATACATTAGATTGTCAAGGGAGCAGAACTATACACTTAAGTAGCATTTAAGAAACTGTAATTAAGCCACTTAAGAACTTACCTTTGCAGTGGTACTGCTCCTGAAATATCCCACGATCTTCCTGGACTTGGCGCGGATGTCAGAGACCTCAGGGGTCTGGTCAAGGGCCTTCTTCACCACTTCAAGTTCAGGGTGTGAGCTATGCATATGGCATGTTTGGGTTATAGCTCCCTTGCACAAGCCTCCATATTGGCAGCTCCATCTGTTACTAGGCATGTGACTTTGTCAGTAATAGCCCATTCTGTCATGAGTGAGCCTTTCACTTGTGCAATATTTTCTGCAGTGTGTGCATTAGGAAAATATTGCACTCCTAAAACAATGTGCTGGACTTATCAGCAAAATGGCAGGTGACTGCAAGATAGGCCTCTGTGTTGATGGAGGTCCACATATCTGATGTCAGACTCACAGCTGCTGCCTTCTCAATGCTGGCCTTAGCTTTCCTTCATCTCCTGGTACCTGGCCTCCACCATGACTTTCAGGGCCTAAAGGAAAGAAAAAACATGTTGTTTAAAAGTACGACATGGCTGTGAAGCAGCGTGTAGCTAGGCTTTGAGCCTCAGTCCTGCCTGTTCACATTTTATTCTGTAAAAACTAAATTTTCACTGCTGTTATGACCTTTTTAGTGGGGAGAACATAGCTAGGATTTAATGATTTAACAAATCTTTTAAATCCTTTGTCCTCCACAATGCTAAATGGCTGGGAGTACTCAATCACCATGCTAACCAGGTCTTCATCTATTTGAGCACAAATAAAAAATATCACACACTTAACTTATTACAGTTGTATAATATTGTTATATAGTTTAGTAACATTACGGCATGCTATATTATCATGGCATTTGATGGCTCACCTGGTCTTGCTCCACAATTGGTGTTCACCTTATTCTCATGCAAAGCTCTGTAGTGCCTAAGCATGGATGAGGTGTTGTTGTTATATCTCAGCTCTCTGGCACATAGCAAACACTTCACCTTGTACAAAAGTAAAGACAGCTTAACAGAAATTGTATTGCACCATCAGTATTATGAAAATACATCTTCTGTAGAAATTTACATACCTTGTTGGGAGGAATAAGATCAAAATGTTCCCACACAGGGGAGGACATCCTCCTCTTCTTAGCTGGCTCCATTCTCTCCTGACTTTCTCTCCTAAACCTCCAAACTGTCTCCAAACTCTCACTAACTGCAACTCTCCATCAAACACCCACATTTTGAATGAAGTCTGAGGGGTTTATATCGCTGTCATAGCTTCCTGAACCAGTGATGTGGTACAGCCGGGCAGCGAGGCTTCGGATGTCATCATTTTCAGCTCCTCCCATAAATGAAGCAAGCCTCATTACGCGCATCGCGGAAATGCCCTCTCAATTACTCGACACAAGCTTTGAAGCCTCTATACAGAACGTCACATCACTACTCAGCACCATCCAGTGACAGCAGACAGATCATCCAACATGTTAACTGCAAAAACAGATGAAAACAGTACAAAGGTTCAAGTACCACATGTGCTGTCAGTGAAAGCTGCAGCTGTTTTCATTGATACATTTAAAGACAAAAAGTCAAAGGATTAATCACCCATGTAACTGTGTCACTAAATAACAGCATTAACAGTACCTTAGTTTAGTGTTTCAGAAAGCTGCTGATCTCAGACCTGCACAGGTTCTGTAATGTTATGTGCACATTGAGAATTTTAGCATCTCCTAGTGGTTAGCTTGGAGACTGCGGTCAAGTGAATTTTTATGTGGTTTGGCTTGTATTCCTATTGGATGTTTAGAGTCACATGAGTGGGGTGATACAGGAAGAGTTTCCTATTGGATGTTTAGAGTCACATGAGTGGGGTAATGCAGGAAGCCATTTTAGTATTGGGATTTGCACAATGAGGCGTACCAGAAGTCTCCCTGTTTAATCCTTAAGCATCCACCTGTGTTATGCCATGGAGAAGCTTTGTTTGTAAGTTTGAATTGTATTTCATCTTTATAAGTAGTGAGTGTTGTATATTTTATTGATTTTATGCATATTTGGAGAGATGTATATATAAATGCCTAGATCTGTTCGCCATGTGAAGCAAATGCATAATTCTTTATTGAGCATATTTCTTTTTGTATTTTTTGTAGTTTCACAAGTTCTGGGAAATCACTGTAAGTTGTACGTTGATGAAGACAAACAAGTAAACAGCCCTCAACTTTACTTTCACGCCTGACTCATCATTCAACGCTTTCAGTGCTTACGGCATATGTTTAGCTATCTGTCACTTCGTGTACCAGAACCACGCACGCAGGGGACAGAATAGTGAAAAAACAGCATCACACCTGGGATAATACAGTAAGTCTGGATAGCAGAGACCGCTAACGCTCATTAGTCTTCCTGCCTCGTTTAGTTTTACCTTGCATGCCGAATAGTCATCATGGACAATAAGCCAGATACAGAAGATCAACAGAAGACTAGATCTCCAGGAACATCTGTGAAATCATATGTGACCAGATCTGTTGCTAGTTCTTCTAACAGCTCCTGCAAGTCTTCAGCAAGCCTAGCAGCTGCTAAAGCACGCGCAAGAGCTGAAGCAGTGCGTGCTCGCTCCACCTTTGTCAAAAAAGAAACTGAACTCATGGTGGAAAAAGCCCAGTTGAGAGTAGAAGAGGCACGCATGGAGGCTGCTCTGGCCACACTGAAGCAAGAGAAAGAAGATGCAGCGGCTTTAGCTGAGGCGGAGGTTTTGGAATCAGCCGTAGCAGAACTCGGCTCTAAACAAGATCTCAGGGCAGCGGACATCATAGGAATTCCCCCTGACTCCACAGAAAAAAGAACAAATGATTATGTTGAGTGTCACTCAAGAATGCACTCTAGTCAGCTGTCGTTGCCCGGCCTTGAGTCCCATATCACCTCCAGTCGGCCACGCGATTTCTCTCATGCTCCACCACTCCAGGACAACGAACTGAATCCCATTCGTACAGCCATTGATGGACTGAGCTCCACTCCAGCTCGTGTCAAGAGCCATACTACCTTTGAAGAAAATGGTATGAAGCATCCATCTGCTCAGAATTACCCTGGGATTTATCCATGTAGTGTCACCCCCCTGCAGGAACCTCAACCACACACACATCCTCTTAGAATGCAAGCAGCGCAGCCCTCTGCTCTGAACCATACCGGCATTAATGACTTTGCTGTATACATGGCTCGCCGGGAACTTGTGACATCCGGGATGACAAAGTTTGATGATCGTCCAGAGAATTATTGGGGCTGGAAGTCTACCTTCATGAACATCATTGAAGGGCTAAAACTCACCTGCAATGAAGAGCTCGACCTTCTCACTAGATGGTTAGGTCCTCAATCATCTGAGCAAGTCAGGAGAATCAGAGCTGTTCATGTCAATGACCCCGCTGCAGGGCTCAGGATGGCGTGGATGCGACTTGAAGAGAACTACGGGTCTCCTGAAATAATTGAGAAAGCTCTGCTGGACAAACTGGAGAGATTTCCTAAGATCAGCAACAGGGACCTTCTCAACCTGAGAGAGCTTGGTGACTTGTTAAGGGAGTTGGGGTCAGCAAAGTTAGAAGGTTGTTTGCCTGGGCTCGCCTATCTGGATACCTCTCGCGGCATTAACCCAATAGTGGAGAAACTGCCGTATGGCCTTCAAGAAAAATGGATGACACAAGGCAGTGCGTACAAGCTGCAAAACCAAGGCCAGTTTCCACCATTCTCATTCTTCACTGACTTTGTCTGCAAAGAAGCCCGCACTCGTAATGATCCAAGTTTTGCATTTAGTTCATTTGGGATGACGACAGTGAAACCAGAAAACTCACCTAAAAGGTACACGCATTCCAGGAACTACGTCTCATCCAGCAAAACAGAGATTACATCAACATCTGCCATCAAGCCCACAGAGTCAGCTAGCAGTAAGTTGGATGTGGACAGACAGTGTCCGATTCACAAAAAACCCCACCCTCTCAAGCGGTGTAGGGGCTTCCGAGCTAAGACACTGGATGAATGCAAAACGTTCCTGCGAGATAGTGGAGTTTGTTTCAGATGCTGCTCCTCAACTGAACACGTTGCTAAAAGACTGCAAAACAATTATTCACTGTAAAGAGTGTAACAGTGACAAGCACGTCACAGCACTTCATCCAGGACCAGCTCCATGGGCTGTCAAAGACCCTGAGGATGAGCATGGCGGGGAGGAAGATGAAGCGGCTTCTCCTGACATAATCTCCAAATGCACAGAAGTGTGTGGAATTGCCAATAACTCCCGCTCTTGCTCTAAAATCTGTCTCATAAAAGTGCATCCTAGAGGACAACCAGAAAGATCTATAAAAGTCTATGCCGTACTTGATGACCAGAGCAATAGGTCTCTTGCTCGGTCCAAATTCTTCGACCTGTTTGGCCTCAAGGGTAGCGATTCTCCCTACACGCTGCGCACATGTGCGGGAGTCACTGAGTTATCTGGCCGAAGAGGAGTTGGATTTGTTGCTCAGCCATTGGATGGACGTCTCAGCATTCCTCTTCCCACACTTATTGAGTGTAGCCATATCCCCGATGATAGATCCGAGATACCTACTCCTGATGTAGTCAAACACCACCCACACCTAAAGTCTATCACTCATCTCATCCCTGAACTTGATCCAAATGCGCAAATTCTCCTTCTGCTGGGTCGGGATGTGTTACAAGTCCATAAAGTGAGAGACCAACGCAACGGGCCCAATAATGCACCCTATGCCCAAAGACTGGACCTTGGCTGGGTCGTAGTTGGAGACGTCTGTTTGGGTGCAGCTCACAAGCCGAAAGCAGTTAATGTCTACCGGACTAACGTTCTGGAGAATGGGCGTCACTCTCATTTCAGTCCATGTCCCAACCACCTAGTTGTGAAAGAGAAGCTTACAACAAGGACAGGCATAAGACCTCTCAACTCTCAAACCCTGTCACACTTTCATCCTCTGGACAGCCTGTTTCAGAACTCTGATGATCATTTACTTGGCAACAAAATCTTCGAAAGAACAGAGAATGACAATGAAGTTGCCCCATCTATTGAGGACAAACGGTTCATTCAGTTGATGAATAATGAGATGTTCATAGATGATGCTAACAGTTGGGTAGCTCCCCTTCCCTTTCGCATGCCAAGACCACGGCTGCCTAACAACAGAGGACAAGCTCTGACTCATTTCACCAGTCTCTGCAAAACTCTAGAAAGGAAACCTGAGATGAGGAGACATTTTCTGGCTTTCATGCAGAATATCTTTGATCGAGATCATGCTGAACCAGCTCCAGCACTCAACGATGGAGATGAATGCTGGTACCTTCCCAGTTTTGGCGTCTATCATCCACGCAAGCCTGGCCAGATCCGAGTTGTGTTTGATTCAAGCGCTCCTTATCTTGGCATCTCCTTGAACGATGTGCTGTTGACAGGGCCAGACTTAAATAACACTCTGCTGGGAGTCCTAATGCGGTTTAGGCATGAACAGGTAGCCATCACAGCAGATATTGAGCAGATGTTTCACAGCTTTGTTGTCAGGGAAGACCACAGGAACTTCCTCAGATTTCTGTGGTTTAAAGACAATGACATCACGAAGGAAGTTGTGGAATATCGTATGAGAGTCCATGTGTTTGGCAACCGCCCCTCTCCAGCTGTGGCTACTTATGGGCTTCGGAGAGCAGCTTTACATGGAGAGGGCGAGTTTGGGGAGGGGGCAAAGGAGTTCATACACAGGAACTTCTACGTTGATGATGCACTCAAGTCACTGCCATCTGCAACAGCAGCTATCAGTCTTCTCAAGGCAGCCCAAGGCATGCTTGCCATCTCCAACTTGAGACTTCATAAAATAGCATCCAATTGCCTAACTGTCATGCAGGCTTTCCCATCAACAGATCATGCAAAAGACTTGAAAAATCTCGACCTGGACAAAGATTCACCTCCTTTGCAGCGAAGTTCTTGCAACTTGTACAATGGGATGAAGTGCTGTAGTGTCGTCCATGTTTTCTACAGTCATTGGCTGGGACCTCACAACAGCAGCACCTGAAGGACGCTTCTCTCTCTCTGATAGCTTGTGTTCTGAGACCTGACTTTTGAGACCTGACACCTGAGACATGACACATGATACCTGACAACTGACACATGAGACCTGACAATTGACACCTGAGACCTGACAGCTTTTTTTCCTGAGACCTGAGGATGTCCTAAAATGTACACCCTACTGGAGATAGACAGATGAATTGGTGCTGCAGCTGCAGTGATCCAGACGCTGTACCAGTCCCTCTTGGTGAAGAGACAGCTGAGTGTAAAATGGTAAATGGCCTGTATTTGTATAGCGCTTTACTTAGTCCCTAAGGACTCCAAAGCACTTTACACTACATTCAGTCATCCACCCATTCACACACTGCTGATGGCAAGCTACATTGTAGCCACAGCCACCCTGGGGCGCACTGACAGAGGCAAGGCTGCCGGACACTGGCGCCACCAGGCCCTCTGACCACCACCAGTAGGCAACGGGTGAAGTGTCTTGCCCAAGGACACAATGACTGAGACTGTCGGAGCCAGGGCTTGAACCGGCAACCTTCCGATTACAAGGCGAACTCCCAACTCTTGAGCCTCGATGCGAGCAAAGCTCTCAATTTAAAAGTTGGTCTACATCCTTTATTCTCCCATTTGGGTAGTGACTAAAAGAACGAGATTGCAGATGCAAGAAGCGGAAATGAGCTTCCTCCAAAGGGTGGCTGGCATTTGACTAGGAGGCCTCCTCGGTGAAGTGTTCCAGGTATGTCCCTGAAATAGTTTCTGTTAATTGATGCAAATGTGTTACTTTGTATTTTTTAACCTGGATGTTTTGTCAAATTTCCTTTAAGTCAGACTGAACTGCATTATTTTGAGTGGCAGTAGTACTTTTGTAGAAAACGTTTAAAAGTCCACAGCTTGTTGGTCAGGGTCAGGGTCAACATTTTTGCATTGCTTTGAAAAGTATTAAAAATGTTAAAATATGAGGAAAAAACATAACAGTATAAAAATATATATATATTATAGTCATTTTCTGTTATTGGTTTGTTGAATACATAACTTTTTTTCAAAGTCAAAAAAGTGTCCAGGTGAGTAAACATGTTTGCAAACACCATGAAAAATGAGTTGGTAACATTTCAATTACACTGTTTGTTTGTTTTTATTTTTCTTCTCTAAAGAAAAATAAAAACTCTCAGAAATCACAATCACAAATCTTGACAGAAATCTTGTTTCATGATTTCATAATTCATACATGAAACAGTTTAAATATGAAACAGCAGATTCTTTTTTTTTTTTATGACATTTCAGTGTTGGAATCATATCCATGTCAGGAAAATTAGACGTATGTCAGGAAAATGAAACTTTGCTTGGTTTTAAAACATTGCCAAATTACTGCTCAAAGTTTGACCTACTCATCAGTTTGATGTCATGGGGGAGTTCCAGGTTGTTTGTCATCAGTTGATGTTTTCTTTAATGCAGTCATAATGATGATAATTAGCCAGTTGACTTTATCCCTTTGTGTAATAATAATAACCTCCACTGAAACTAATTAAAAGTGATCATTAACGGGATCATTAATTATTTAAAGACTGCTCTGTTGACTGGCGGTTAATGACAACACATGCAATAGCAGGTAAACAACAGAAGGTTAAAGTTACTGGGGAAAAATAGTCAACAAAACTTAAATTGAAATTACTTATATTAATGTTAAGATATATTCCTGACTGCTAAATGAGTTTGAAGGTGTGGAGAAATAATGCTTATATGACAGGATCTATTGCAAAATGTAGGTGTGCAATATCTTTCACACCTTGCTATCTTCATATGACCTTTTAATTTGTTTAATTTGCATTCGTGGACCCTGATCATTTGTGAAGTACAAAAGTTAGTTACATTAAACTTCCAGTGCAGAAAAGTAAATAAGTGGTATTTAAAAATGCAGTCAAACATTTTTTATACCCACCCCAAGAGCTATAATCAAAGAATTTTTTTCTTTTTGTTCACCATAACTTTTTTAATCTAGCTTTCAGCATCGTAGCATTATATTGTGATATGTCATAGTTTCAATAAGAAAAATCCGCTAATTTAACATCTCTGTGCAGAAGAACAATCATTCATAACCTGAGTTTACCTGATTTCTGAAAAGTCACTTAAGAAAAATTCAGAAACTGGATTTTGGCAAAACTTTAAATGGTCATATCACCATTTGGGATAGGTGGCTGGTCAAAGCATTCTTGTAATTCTTCAGTATGTTGGAACAGTGAAATTTGCAAGAGCATGGCTTTGCACAACACTCACTTTGTTATTTACACAATCTACAATTAAAAATAAAAATAATTCTGCTTTCTATTAAAAAAAAGACAATCCAATCCAACTTTATTTATAAAGCACTTTAAAATAGCCAGCACAGCACGTACAGTAAGTAAGTTAAGAACAGCCAAAAAATAAAACACAAATACATAAAATTACATTTGAAACAGCCCTATATTTAAAAAAAACAACATAAAACAACATAGAATAAACTAATAAAAAATAAACTAAAAAACAACATCTCACAAGGTGTCAAAGGCCAGCATCTCACTAAAATCAGCATCATCAGCTCACTACAACCAATTAAAAAAAAACAACAACAACAACATCTCACATGGTGTCAAAGGTCATGGTGAAGAGATGGGTTTTCAGAAGTGATTTAAACACAGGCAGAGAAGAGGCCTGTCTAATCTATAAAGGCAGATAATTCCACAGTTTTGGAGCTGCTACAGTAAAAGCACGATCTCTTCTAAGTTTACGCTCAGTCCTGGGTACATTCAGGAAACAGCTGACCTGAGAGAGCAGGTGGGTGTATAAGGCTGTAGCAGGTCAGAGAGATAAGATGGGGCTAGGCCATGGAGGGCTTTAAAAGCAAAGAATTTTAAAATGAATCCTAAAAGGAATGGGCAGCTAGTGAAGTGAAGCTTCACTGGGGAAATGTGCTCAAACGTTCGAGTGCCAGTTAAAAGACGGGCCGCAGCATTTTGCACCCTCTGTAGATAAGCAATGTATGACGCACTGACCCTTATATAAAGTGCATCATAGTAATCCAGCCGAGTGCTAACAATTGATTTTACGATTGCCTTAATCTGAATGTGAAGCTTCAGAATCCACTTTGACCCCCAGGTTTGTGACAGTTGGCTTATTATATTGGGCCAAGGAATCTAAATACACATTGGGGGTCTCAGTGGGACTACCAAAAACCATCACCTGAGTCATTTTGTCAATGAATTTTAAAAAGATAAGAGACATCCAAGCCTGAATGTCATCAAGTCACTGAAGTAATGGCTTTATGGAATAAGTGCCTTTTTTCTTTAGAGGGACATAGATCTGACAGTCATCAGCATAAATGTGAAATGCAATGCCGTGTTTTCTCAGTATAAAACTAAGAGGGAGCAGATACAAAGAAAAGAGGAGGGTGCCTAGAACTGAGCCCTGTGGGACACCACAAAAGAGAGGAGTGGGGGACGACACATGGTCACAGAGACTGACACAAAAAGTTTAGGACCTGAACCACTCCAGTGCTGTGCCCCTAATGCTGTTCCTACTGTTCCAAACTAGAGAGTAAAATGGCATGATCCAGTGTATCAAACGCAGCTGTCAAACCTAAAAGCACAAGAACAACACAGTGGCTAGCGTCAGTAGCTAAAAAAAAATCATTAAAAACTTTTAAAAGGGCTGATTCAGTGATATGTAAGGATTTAAAACCAGATTGGAAAACCTCTAAAACATTTTGCTTTTCCAGAAAGGTCATTAATTGGCTGTGAACTATCTTTTCAAGAATTTTCTAGAAAAGATAGTTTGGAGATAGGCCTGTAATTTGCAAGAACCTAGAATCAAGAGCAGGTTTTTTAGTCAGGGGTTTGACAACAGCATGTTTAAAATCATTAGGGACTACACCTGACAACATACTGTGGTTTACCAGCTCAAGAACCAACTGTTGGTAACACCTCTTTTAAGAGTCGGGGAGGGACAGCATCATCTGGAGACCCCGCAGGCTTCAAATGACTCTCCTTTAAAGAGAACAGAGGCCATGTCCACACTAACGCATCGTTTTCTCTCTGTTTTGGTCTCCCGTCCACACTGAGACGGCGTTTTCCTCAAGGAAAAATGCAGCATTTTGAAAACGCTCTCGAAAACGCATACATTTAAAATGGAGCTGTCCCATCACAGTGTGGACACTCGAAAACGCAAACTTTCTAAAACAATGACGCATTTTAGTCATGTGATGCAGTCACGTGACCAATTAAACAAAGATAGCGAAGGGCATTACAGCAGTTGTTTTGATTGTTCTCGATTTTGACAGCCCTAAAAAGATTAATATCAGTTTGTACATGCTCCAGATGGCTTTTCTTCAAATTCTTTAATTCTTATGCGCATACGCATGACTGGAATGTAAGCATTTTGGGCCGTTTCAATGTGGACGCATGTGTGGACACGGAGCGTTTTCAGACGAAAAACACAGTTTTCAAATCTATCCAGGCTAGTGTGCATAGTCAGTGTCACCGGCTCAAACCTGTCAAAGACAGCAGAGCAGGAAGCAGAGACTGTGGGGTCATGAGCAGAAGGAGAGATTTCAACCATGGTGGAGGAGACCTTCTCAATAAAAATGTATAAAAAGATTTTTACAGGCAAGGGCTCGATACAGTCAGTATGTGGTGCACTAAGAACAGAGTTAATGGTCTGTTAATAAAACATGCGAGTTGTGACATTTTGATAGATTAATGTCAGAGAAGTGCTTACTTTTGGTACCTTTTACACTTTTTTGATACTGACTCCAACAGTCCTTTAGCATCTGTAATGACACTTGTAGTTTGTCCTTTCTCCATATGCGCTCAGCTCACGGCACTCGCATCTGACAGCTCGGGTCATGTTGTTCAGCCAGGGCTCAGATTTAGTTTTAGGCAGCCTGGTTTTTAATGGAGCCACAGTGTCCAAAGCAGTCCCGCAGGTGGAATAAAACCAAGAGCTCAGTTCCTCAGTCTGGGTGCATAAAAACTCCAGGATTTTATAGCTCTGGTTAAAAACTCATGAAAACTGCTCAGCAGTGGAGGAGTTAAAAATGTGACAGTGCTGAGCAGCAGTACGAGGTTTAACTGAGGTACAGGGAAGAGAAACTACAAACATCACACTACTATGGTCAGAAAACACAGGATCACAAATCTCTATGTTAAAAACAGAAAAACCATGAGATAAAACAAGATCCAGTGTGTCCACGTTCATGTGTGGGACCGGTCACACATTGCACCAAATTAAAAGAATCGATAAGGTTTAAAATGCCCTTTGCCATGGGCATGTCAGGGCAACACACATGAATATTTAGAAAAAAAGACACACAGGAAGAAATTTCAAATGCATGCATGAGGTGCAGAAATGTGCCAAAAAGACCATAACACTTCTGGGGTTTTTTTCTGCTTTTAGTTTGGGTGTCTTTTTCTAAGGGCCTTCAACTTGTCTGCCTGTCTGTCTATTTGATTTCGATAGATAGATAGATAGATAGATAGATAGATAGATAGATAGATAGACAGTGCATGTAGCTCTTTAACCACAGGGGGGCGACCTTGTGTGTATTTTGCAGAGCTTTCACTTCATTGTTAGATGAAGATTACAAGATTGTCCAACACAAGGCACATTCAGCCCTTGTAGAAATTAATATGAAAGCTTTGACAGTTACACAGAAATACCATGGGTGAACACTCCAATTTCAGTATTAGCAGCAGCCATTAATACCATGTAGTCAGAAATCAGAAAGCTGTAATACACTATTTCAGGGTTTAAACATGGGGGGGGGGGTGTAAAGAATCAGTCTTTCAATAGAAAGGCCTTTCAATAGAACAAAGATATTTTCTTTTCTTTTCTTCTTTAAATCAAAATCTATAAAAGGGCAGGGACAGGGTTTAAGCAGACCTGATCATACAGAACTGGATATTTGGAGCACTTGACACATAGGAATGTGATATTTCCATGAATACCTGCGTCTAAGGAAGTCAAGAGTAATATCAAGAGTAAACGTCATGAGTATTGTATATATTAAACTCCTAGAAGAACAAGTCTCTTTGTATTTTTTGATTTTACTGAAGAATTTCCATATCCAACAGTCATACATCCTAACATCATATCTTCATCATCATATCTTCATTTTTATTATTAGTTTTTATACTGTGGCAACCCCAATGCAATAACAGCCTAATGTTACGCAAAGTGTAAGATAATGAAGATATAAATTTTAAAAATGCATAAATATGCACCCAGTGCTTTGTTGCACCCTTGTAGTTTGGATCCTGCTGGCATATTTCGCATGAGTGAGTACAGAAATGATTTGTATTCTCACAGCAGTAAGTAGTCTAGTCATTATACTGATAGAAAATGTTTTCCGTTTTATTAGATGTCATTTAAAAAGAACAGCGTTAGAAAAGGTTAAATGGATATAGAAATGCACCCTGTATTGTATGTCCCTCCTCGGCTTCCGTTGGAGCCCTTTGCTCGATGTGTTGTAATTGCGGCCGATCAATATGGCCGCGCTTAGGAAGGGAGCAGTGTATCTCCGTTTCGTCAGGTAAGGCATTAAGGTTGAATAAACATACGTACTGATTTTGTCATCAGGTCGATTTATCCTAGGCTGAACTGACTTTTGAAAAGAAAATCCTTTAGTGTAGGAAAATGATTTTTTTGTTTGATATCGCGGTTAACAATGGCAACGGGAAGTTATGAGTCTTAAAGTCATAACTCAGCTACGCTTAAATGAGCGTTGTTTTTGTGACTCAATAAAAATGTTCAAAATTACATTCATTTGTAAACCAGCTTCACTTTTGTTTTAATGTTTTATTTGGTTTTTGTTTGTTTGTTTTTCCCTCGTTGGGCTTTTTGAGCTTTGGTACCTGATCGACTGGTAAAAACGTCATGGATTTCACTGGAATTCGCAGCCTGAAACTGAAAGTATTTTTTTGTTTTTGTTTTATCAGGAGTTCCGGTAGTGTCCTGTTGAGCAGCAGAAAGCCTGCAGTTAGTAAACTGGGAAAATGGAGAAATATTCTATACACAGGTGTAGCGTCGTTAGCTGTGGGCGGTGGGCTGTGTGCTGTACCTTTCAAACAGGTGAGTCGGCCTCCCTGCCCCAGCAGTTGTTACAAACTTCACAGCAGTATATATCCGCTACCTGACCTACTTTACATGTTTATGTTCTGTGTCTTTGCTGCAGGTTGAACCCCTTTCTCATGACTCCCTAATCAAAAGAGCAGCCTCTCTGGCGACCGACAGCTCAAGCACTTTTCTCTCTCAGACCAGTCTAGCACTAATAGATGCCATCACAGAGTACGCCAAAGTAAGTCTGGCTCTTATGGGAAACTTTCTGTCCAATTAGTAAAATCTAGTCCAAGTTCATGTTTATTGTAGCATTTTTACCATCACAGTTGATGGGAATTTATCTCGATGGGCTCACATATACTGCAAGAAACATCCAACAACACACAACTCTGCACAACATGGTATAAAAATACAAGTTCATGCTATAGATCACCCCATAAAAAACTCCACTGGATCAGTTTTCTTTAAAATGGCTTTAGTGGAACAACAGTCCACAGTGCAAGAGGATCATTTAATATACAGCTTAATATATAACTTTTAATTATTATAATTTTTTGTGTTATTATAATAAAGATAATAGTATAAATTTCAGTGCATAATACGTTCAGATTATATCATCACAGCTGGATGTAAATAAACTGAATTAATAAAAGGTTCAGTGCGTATTTAAGCTTGGGGGTAGGTAGTACTCCTGAAGTCTGATATTCTGCTACTATTACTCTTGTATCTTTTGCCTGATGGGAGAACATTGAACAGGTTATGTGAAAACTAGTACTACATTTTTCTACTAAAGTATATACTGATCAGCCACAAAGTTGAGTAGTACCTGCCCAAACAGTTTTCACCTGTTATGACATGGTCGTTCTGTGCCCATGCTCAAATCTTGGCAGCAGATCCTTTGGATCCTGTGTTCTGCAGGGTGGTGTGGGCTCCATAGATCAGAACGTTCTGGCCCATCACCTAAAGATTATACTGTGATCGTAGGGGTTTGGAGGCATTATATTGTGTTTTTGCTAATGTTTATTTATTTGGTTTCTTGTGTGTGCCCCTTGATTTTGCATTAATTAAACATAATTCAGTTTGTGGCTCCATAATGTAGTACTTAGTATAACACATTTGATTTAGCAGATTAAAGGATGCTGGTTCAATTCCATTTGAGGAATTCCCCTTTGGGGTTGTGAGAGGAGGGACATCTGGCGTAAAATTCAGCCAAATCACTACCTGCCTACTTGCTGTAATGAGCCTCTGTGAAAAGGCAGTAGCCAAAGTAGCTGCTTGTTCTTTTTCTGACAGAATGCCTTTCCTGTCTGTGGGAAACAGTAGCCCGATCATGCCTTGCTCAAAGCAGTAACATCATCACTCTGTCATCAGCAAAGCAGACAATCACATAATTCAGTATATAAACACCTGGTCCACAGACTCCTCAGTCTAACATCTTGTAAAGATTATTACTGCTGATGACACCCACTGGCAGCTATACCTATCATCAAGCGTTGCACAGTTCTAAATAAGAATTAGTAGACTATCAGTAACTACGATCAATACATGTGTTCACGAAATCCTCAAAACATATCAAGAAAAACTGGTATAAAAACAGCATGCTGTGACTGTTATGAACTGTGTGTTTCAGCAAATACTATTTTCGTTAACATAACCGAGGCTGTTTCAGTTGCTTAGTACAGTTCAGTGAGAGAAAAACAAGTAACAATGTCTAAATTTGTCATGTGTAACAAAAAAAATGTTCTTTCAAAAATTAGTTTTTCAGCATTTTGGGGGAGTTAGTTTCTTTTTTGTCACATCCCCATGAAAAAATTGTTCACACAGCACACTTGTTTTTATTTATTATAAAAACAACACAGTGTCCCTGTAAATAAATGTCAGTAAACGACCTGTGGATCATGTGTCATGTCTGGAACAAATACATCAGTGAAGTATTTTTTTGACCTCTGCAGTGGCATCAATGCTTGCACGGTGGGTATAGCTGGGTTTCACTGTCAAAGAGTTCCCACAAACTATTTGCTGATTCTTTTGCTGTGGTTGCTGCTGACACTGATGATGATCATAATGACATATGTTTTTTGGGTATTTAGTGTCATCAGGTTTGTTCAGCAGTCTGCTGATCAAACATAGAAGCACCAGAAAAGCCACTTTGTCAAAAATGGCATGAAACGAACCAAAACATCAGTTAGCTGTGGTCATATGATGTGGCTATTTTGAACCATGTTTCAGACCAGTGTACAGAATATCATGTAAGGCCAGTATCGAGTTTCCCATTCCCAGTGAGTACACATCATGCCTGTTCAAAAATCTGCTTATTAGCTTGATAAATAAAGGTTTATAAAATCACGAGTTTGCAGACTGCAGTGCTTATCCTGCTCAGTGCAACACATTAAACTGCATGTGAAAATGCCTCCAAATATCACTTTGTTCCAACACTTTCATGCTCTCAGATTGCATCATAAATCTAGCAACTGTTTAATCTTGCAGTTAAAACCATTAAAATAAAGTTTAATTTGTTTGAACATGTGCAGTGGAGAAATGGACAACAGTAAATGGTGACCATGGAGCTGTTTAGGGATGAAGTGAAGAAAAAGACAGGGAAATTGTTGGTGTGACTTAAGATAATGTAAAGGATAAGGTGAAGTGGGGATAGATGTTCTGCTGTGGTGACCCCTGAAGTGTTCCTACTGTTTCCAAAGTACTACTAAGTTGTTCTTTAATAAGCTCCTTGTCCTTATTCCAGGCTGTGCACACACTCATTGCCCTACAAAAACGATATCTGGATTCACTGGGAAAACTGACCCCAGCAGAGGAGGATTCAGTCTGGCAGGTGATCATTGGCCAGCGTGCAAAGGTCAGTCTTCATTGCTCTCTTCGGTTAGAAGTATTTAAAGAAAAACATCTCGTTTTGTTTTTTTTCGTCATTCTTTGTAAATGTGACCACAGATTTACAAACAGGTTGCTGTAGATCTGTTTGGGTCTTATTCTGATTTTGTCCTGACAGGTTAATGACAGACAGGAAGACTGCAAGCATTTCGAGTCAACCTGGTTCAGTGCAATGAAGCTCTGTGAAGCAGCAGCTGAGGCCGCATACACATCAGGTGTGTTGTTTTAAAAAAAAAAAAAAAAACATGAGCTATTTGGCCTGTGTGGTACAACAGTCAGGTTGTAGTGTTGAGGCAAGTTCTCCTAGGGTTCATCTTTTTTAAGCTTTCTACATTGCCATTTGTGGTGGTTTCTATTCAGGTGCTGACAGTGTTGCACCTTGATCGGTGTATGGATCATTTGCTGTCACTCTGCAGACGGACAGGTTTTTGCATTTAAACAGAATGGAGATGATGGACAAGGAAGGCTGCCTAATGACTTTAGCTAATGTCTGAACTGGATAGGGTTGTTGTGTGAGTCTTTGAACACTGTTTGCATTTGTTTTTTTTCAGGGGCTGAGCATGCGTCTGTAACTGCAAGGACGAACATTCAGTTGGCCCAGGCGCAAGTGGAGGAGGCACGAAAACTCTCACTAGATGCAGATAAGAAGTTAGCCGAGACTAAAGTAATGGAGGTTCAAAGGATGGCACAGTATGCCGCCTCCTTAGAGAATAATGAGGAGGAAGAGGTGCCTGAGGCTTATCTAAGAGAGGACTGAAACAAACAGCCACGAGTATCAGAAAACAATAACTTCTCATTATTCTAACACTGTCTTCTTTTATGATGTGTAATATATTTGGTTTGGTCAAACTGATGTGCTTACATCAACAACATCAACAAAAGGGTATCTATAATTCAGAGCTTCTTGGAAGAGTGTTTCTTTAATGGGGTTTTTTTTTTTGGGTTACCAATAGTGAACGAACACAAATCATTTGTATTATGTCAAGATTTATTGCAATAAATACAAACATCCTGTGTAAACAAAATGCAAACTGTTTTTCGTGTTGTTGTTATGGTGTTGATCCACAGAAAATGCGTTTTTAATTTCTGCTAAAATTGGACAGGAGACCGTGTGTCCACTTTACATTGTTGCCAAACTCAATTGTTAGTGTTTCAAATGAGATGCACGAGTGCCAACTATGCGAACAAAATATCCCCTGTGGTCATTGTGAAAATGTTCTGTTTTCTAAAATGACCAGAAGACACTTTGTAAACACAGTAAGTTTGCCCAGATGACTGACTGTCAAGCACCTTCTTTGCGCATTACAATAATTCTTGCATGTTTTGTTTTGTTGTTGCAGTTGAAATGTCTACAGATTCCCACCCGTATGTCCCTCTGAAGAAGTCTTTTAAAAACGGCGTTAGCTTGCTTGTTATTTGTATCTCTTGTTTTCACTCAGCAGCTTTACCTTCACTGCTAATTACCCATGTCCTGATTGAGTTCAATAGAGCTTTTAGGCAGGTTTCAAAACCCCTCCTTTGCTTTCCTGTCGTCACTTCATCCACAGCAGCAGTCTTTCCACACCGCCACTGAACAGGAAAAAAGTGAAGACTCAACCTCTGGAAAAACATTAAAAATGTATGAATTATGATGCTTTAAGGAAAAATTTAAAACATGGAAAACAAGAGTTATTCATAATTGGATATAATGTCTTTGTTCCCAGGAAAGTTAAAAATGTGATGAAGCAGAGAAATTTGTCTTAGTTTATTTATGCTTATTCCAGCAGATGGCGATCTAAGTCCACTCCACTACACATCTTTGCCCTCTGCTTCAAATCAAATCAAATCAAATCACTTTTTATTGTCACATCACATGTGCAGGCACACTGGCACAGCACATGCGAGTGAAATTCTTGTGTGCGAGCCCCACAAGCAACAGAGATGTGCAAACACAACAACACAAACGAGCAAAATACAAGAATGGCCAACCTGAAACTAATAAATATATGTACAATATATAATAGTGTATGCATTTCTGGATGTGTATACTAAATATTTTCCTACGTGTGTGTGTGTGTGTGTGTGTGTATACACATTTTTACAAATTAAATAGTAAAAAAATAAAATAATAATAATAATAAAATATATAAAATATACAGAGTTGAATATGTGCAAAACAAGTGGCATTTATATACAGTGTGGAGTGCATAATGTTGAAGTTCCAGTAGTGAAGCTGAGGTGTCTATGACGTGTTCAGCAGTCTGATGGCCTGATGGAAGAAGCTGTCTCTCAGTCTGCTGGTACGGGACCGGATGCTGCAGAACCTCCTTCCTGATGGAAGCAGTCTGAACAGTTTATGGCTGGGGTGACTGGAGTCCTTGATGATCCTCCCCGCTTTCCTCAGGCACCGCTTCCTGTAGATGTCTTGGAGGGAGGGAAGCTCACCTCCAATTATCCGTTCAGAGCACCGCACTACTCGCTGGAGAGCTTTGCAGTTGTAGGCGGTGCTGTTGCCATACCAGGTGGTGATGCATCCAGTGAGGATGCTCTCAATGGCACAGCGATAGAAGGTCCTGAGGATGCGGGGGCTCATGCCGAATCTTTTCAGTCTCCTGAGAAAGAAGAGGCGCTGCTGCGCCTTCTTCACTGTTTTGTTTGTGTGTACTGACCACGTAAGATCCTCAGCCAGGTGTACGCCAAGGAACCGGAAGCTGCTCACTCTCTCCACAGCAGCGCCGTTGATGGTGATGGGGGTGTGTACTTCTCTGCACCTCCGGAAGTCCACTATCAACTCCTTTGTCTTTGCGACGTTGAGGGTGAGATGGTTGTCTTGACACCAGTGGGTCAGGGCGCTGACCTCCTCCCTGTAAGCCGTCTCATCACCGTTGGTGATAAGACCCACCACTGTAGTGTCGTCCGCAAACTTCACAATGATGTTGGAGCTGTTAGTGGCTGTGCAGTCGTAGGTGTAGAGTGAGTACAGGAGAGGGCTCAGTACACACCCCTGTGGAGCACCAGTGTTCAGTGTGATGGGGGATGAGGTGATGCTGCCCAGTCTGACCACCTGGCGTCTGTCAGACAGGAAGCTAAGGATCCAGCTGCAGAGGGAGCTGCTCAGTCCTAGATCCTGCAGTTTCCTGTCCAGCTTCGAGGGAACGATGGTATTGAATGCTGAGCTGTAATCTACAAACAGCATCCTCACATACGTGTCTCTCTTCTCCAGGTGTGACAGGGCAGTGTGTAGTGTCAGGGCTATGGCATCATCAGTGGGATGCATTGCATTTACATTTTCATATCATGCCACATGTATTTTATATATGCAAAATGCAACTCATATTTTACTCCAGCACATGCAGCCGGTATTGATTTGTTTTGAATTAATAGTTGTGATTAAACAGGAGCCCCAGATTGTACTGCATACCTACATTTACATATGGCATTTTGTCCCTGAACTGGTGTCTGCACATAAAGTACAGTGAGACTCTGTATGAATTTTAATTCGTTTGAATTCCGAACACTGTAATTTATTTCTTCAGTTGTTACTTTTATGCATCTCTTAAAAGTTGATTGAATACTGAGTAATTTTAAATAACATTTTAAATAAGATGTGCACAGTTATCGGCCTTATCCATAGTATGTCCTCTGTAACAGGTACTCTATCTTAATTTCACATGTACTTTCTTAAGGTCGGTGTGTACTACAGAGGCCATTTCATACAGAGCTCATTATGGGAAAGACCTGTGTGGAGGTGCAAGCACAAGTGTGTAGCGTCAGCAGTGAGGTGACCTCTCCTCGTTGTAGATGGTCAAACCTTGGCAGGAGATTGGACTGAAAGTGTGGCTACAATGGGGGAGGAATGGGTGGGAGGTTTTGAGGTGTGCAAGGGCCAGCTGACCAGTGCGACTAGTAAGGAATGTTGTGTTTAACAAAGGCTGTTTTCACAGACTGTAAAACCAAATTTCCCAGACAGCCTGTGTGGATGTGCAGCCACTGGTCACAGGGGAGGTGGTGCCAGTGCAGCATTGCTTGCCTGGAAGAAAATGTAATAACACTTAGTGAAAAGTATTTTTGCTGCATAAAACCTCAATGAGGTAACCACAATTACAAAGGTCATGGGCCATAAATGCTCATAAACTATTTAGTGCTACTGAGGGGGGTTTAAGTATTTATGCAGCAGTATGCATTTATGCCAGTGGTGTGGAATAAGCCTTGCTGAAGCAGTTTTTGCCCAAATTGTTGATATAATTAACACATTAAGAGTTGGATAATCGAAAATAAGATGTGAATTATCATCTCATAAAGACAAGAGGTTGCCTGCTGCACTAACTCTATCGTTTCAATGCAAAGTGCCCCAGGAGGGGAGATTGATTAGTGAAAAGGCCATCACTTTCACCTGGGGATTTATAGCTCTTTGAGGATATAAATAAACCACCAGAGGGTATGAAGGTAGGGGGTACAGTGTGGTGACACATCCCGGGTCATGCTTTAATCACTGTAAAGCTGAGCTATAGCACTGAGAGGGAGTGAGTTCAGTTCTGCAGGAGATGGAGGTTCCCTGCAGAGTTCACATTGCCCTGATGAGGACTCGGAGCTAATAGAGTCTATAAAGACATCACTGCAGAATGAAACTGGTGGCTCAACGCGAGGGAGGCACATCGAAACAAGCATTTTTGCTTATCTTCAGTGAATAAATATGATGTTCGCCTAAAATTGCTGAGCGAGCAAGTTTATCAGCTCAAGCTTCAGTGCGTGATAATAACACAGTGCTGCACACAGCGTCGGATTCCTGAATGTGTAAAAGCTGTAATTATCTCAAAGAAAAGAACAATGCAAGAGTGTTTCATTACCACTTTGTTTTAGGACAGAGTAGTCGAAGTGTGTCTGCATTCACGCTGATGAGTGCACACTTTTTTCCCCCCAGCACTGTACCTGCATGTGATTGCTTTGTCCTTCAGTGACTGATCTCCTGGGGTTTATATTAACTTTCACATTCACTTCCTTGTTTCCACTACAGTTTTAGGATAGTTCAGCATATCTGTGACTGAGTTAACATTAATAAGCTGATTTAAAAAAAACCAAAACCTTTGTGTGCACTGTGTGCACTGAGGCTTGGTTAATGGTACAGCAATGTTAGCATTTCTGGTGTGTGTAGGGGTTATTGTCAGTTTCCTTTTTTACGTGCTAAAGGACTGAGGGAGAATGGCTCATGATGCGTATTTTGTGTATTTTACTGTAATTAAGGAGGTTAGAAGGGGCATAAAGTGATTGACTGGACTTGCTAAAGTGAAAGCAGCACTTATATCATCTTACAATCTCCTCAACACCTGCTTATGAAAATGTGATGTAAAATAGATTGGGTTTGGTCATTAGAGGGACTGAAGGGTAACCAGTAGGTTGCTGTTTTTAATCCCCACAAAACCCGTGAACCCACTAAAAGCATCTTTAGTATATTCTTAAGCAACTTGATGAACCTTTGCCTGTTCAGTTGCTGCACTGAAGACGATAATCATGATTAAAAAGCAAATGGTTATTTGTGCTATAAATAGTTCTGTTCACATTTAATGTCTGTTTGCACAAGTGAGACCTTAAAACAAGGAAATTCCTCACTCGTTCCACAAAAAAGAAGAAGAAAAAAACAAACAAATAAACAAACAAAACTTCATTATATGTGAGGTTTTAGTACTTCTTTCTTATAAAACTGTTTATGATCCTTATCAGATAGGTTTATATTAACTTAGGGGTGAAATCAATATCTTTTTTTGAGCCTAGTCATAGTCAAAATTTGATCCTTTCTAACTGCAAAAGTCCTTTCAGATGTATCAAGATAGTCTTATGAAACTGTGCCTCTTAATAAATGTAGTACTATTTCATCAATCTTGCGTATGAAAATGTTTTGACTCCCTCTTGCTAATCCTGCTGTCCCTACAATAACAACAACAATGACTGCTATTGCTAAGGTTGTAATATTTCATGTGAAAATAATTAAGCAGTTTAGATGTTTCTACTTTTTTTTCATCACCCGGGAGGTTTTTGATCGGTCCCATATTTTACAGCCCAAACATACAGCAACAGATGGTTTATATGGCCCCACGGAGACCCGATTTCAAATCATGCAGTCAGTCTGGGATTGCGTGAACAGGCAGACGATACCAAGACAGCCTAAATCCACTGAAGCACTATGGCAAGTTATCCAAGATGTTTAGACAACCTCATTTTCTTTGACAGGAAGAACTGACACTGTTTAAAAGATAAAGAGTGCTTATACCAAAAAGTTCTACTTTTAGCCGCTTTTTAAATTAAATTAAAAACAAGAATCACTTATTTCTGAAAGCATCCTTTCTTTGCTGTAAAACTAGACTAAGTCGTCTATTTTATGACTCGATAAAGTCACTTCAGTTTGGCAGTTAGCCTATTGCATACTTGAACTATACTGTGACATCTAAAAAAGCTCAAAGCTATCTGAAACGTCAGTTTGGGGCAAGTTTTCCCAACACAATCAATACAAGCAAGCCACGATAGATTTTTTTTCTTAAGACTGGGTTGTCTACTAAGAGTCAGTGCTTACATTGTAGTATCTGCTCTAGGCTTTGAAGCCCCCTGACATATACCAATGAAATTATAATGAGAGAAAATCTACTACTAGAACAACAACAACTACTACTACTACTAATAATAATAATAATAATAATAATAATAATAATAATAATAATAATAATAATAACAATGAGAAGAAGAAGACAAAGAAATGAGCGAAAATAAGAATAAATAACTAAATGGATTTGATATATAAATTTAAAAATTTTTCTTAACAATCAAACATCGACAACTGGCTCCACACGAGAAACTAACTGAAATTAAACGTAATAAAATAACAATTAAACATAATTTAGAGTGCTGATCGTGATAGCCCTGCTACCTATATTTATGTTGCCCGAATCTGTATATAAAGTACCAAAAAAAAAAAAAAATCCCACAAGAAAACCAACAAACAAAAAGACAAACGGCTCAATGACAAGCATTTCAGAACTGCGCTAAAAGTGTATACACACGGAGACGAGTGGGTCAGCGCGCGTGCGTTCTTAAGTTTCATGTGTGTGGGGGTTTTTTTGGGGTTTTTTTTGTTGACTTGCAGAATGGTACAGCCCACGCGGTTCTGTAGCTATGGAGAGAGGCTCCCCAGGAGCACGAGCCAGAGAGAGAGAGAGAGAGAGTGAGAGAGAGAGCAGGGACGAGCGAGGAGCGAGGAGAACGGATCCGGGAGTGCCGAGGCGCACAGACACACAGGAATCATGGAGAAAAGATTACCGCTCAGGAGGACTTTGCCATCTAACGGACTGCGACTTTTAATATCCCTCCTCACCGTATACGGACTTACCGGTGAGTTAACGGTTTCTGTATCATCCCTCCCATAATACTTTTGAGGCCATTGAAAGAAGTTGTTGCAGTAGGATTGCTCGGAGAGGGTCACAGTCCACTACCCAAACCGGCTGGCTAGTTTTTGTTGTTTTGTGGTGGGCTCGTCCTGCTGCATTTAAGCTAAGCTTAAGCAGGCTAGTTGTTGCCTGTGGACAGTTATCTTTACGTTAACACTGATGGGAAAGTAGCTGCTGCGTCAGTTGACCGTTAGCTAAAACTCACTCTCCTCCCCCCATTTGAATTCAACTCCGTTAACATCAGTTAACTTCTTTACATCGGAGCGACTGTTACACACAAGCTAACTGTGTTAAGATTTTCAGCTTATTCCAGGAGACATAACTCAGACACGGCACTGATTGGTGTTATGGTGATAATGGGCAGACCTTCAAGCTGAGGTTACTTACAGTATGTCACATCATGACTTGGCTAACATCATTCAGGGCGTTTGGGGGATTTACCGGCTAGTTTGTCTCCCACCCACATGGTTACAAACTGAGGAGAAGCAGTGATTAGAGGTGCACAGAAATAGACAAGAAATGGAACAATCCGGGTGTCACGTATGGCTAGGAAAAAAAAGAGGCTCCTTTGTGAAAAGTTTGCCAAGTGGTTGGTTACAGATGGATTGTAGGTTATGTGATACACGACAGAAGGAGAGTCAGTGCAGAGTCTTCAGCTTTGGGGTAAGGGGTGGCAGGGGAAATGAAGACATATTTGAGTGCATGCACTGCAGTCGCAGAGTCTGTAGAAGTATTGACCTGCAGTTGGGCTGCATGCCAGCTGAAGCACCTTCCAGCCCCCTCACTGTCCCGAGGAGAGCAGCTGGAGAGCTTTGCTGTGTCTCAGACACAAACACAGATGGATGCTTAAGTAAATACTACCCAGAAATACACCAGTGTTCTTTTCTTTTCTGAATCCAAGAGCAATACACGAAAGAACAACTTTTACTGTATTGCTCATTGTAATGTGTAACATAGTGTTGGGCGGTATGGAAAAAAACCAACTGCATGATGGTATTTTTTTAAGATTCTGGATGGTTCATAATAGATCTATTATTATTACTATTAACTTTTTCATGGCCATCTGTAAGGTTTATACAAAAAAAAACACTTCTCTTTTAAACCATTTAAAAGAAAAAAAAAACAATCAAAATAATAAGTAAACCACACTTAGACTCTTATCAGTAGTGCTCATGTGTTCAGTAGACTCGGTCCTTAATAGACTGCTTGTTCTGCTTTTAGGTTAGATGTCAAACTGGCTCCTTAGCATTAATATTTCCACAGCAGAGCTGGGTCTGAAAAAGCCTTGACTAACCTCATATCGTTGCCCTACCTGATTCCCTTTTGCTGTGTGCGAGTAGAGTTCCCTTAGACTTGCCTCCAGTGAAAGTCCAGCACAGAGACAGCATGACACAAAGCGAGTCTCATTTCTTTACAATTGAAAAATCAACAATCGACAAACCCAGCTCCTCTCTGGGTCTCAAGTCATTTGGGTTCATCCCCAGTCTTGTTTTTTTCATCTCCCATATGGCTTCACTGTTCTTGAATGTAATGAGGGAAGCCCACCCTTACTTCCCTAGCTGTTGACACATTGTTATGATGTGTTCAAACCATATGCCAACAGAAGTTTTCATGCGGTGTGATTACATACAGAGTGAGGCGAATTGACAGAACGTTGCGCTACAGGAGTTGGGATGAAGCTGTTTGCTCAACTTGTGACACACAAAAAAATCCACTTCACTCTACGATAGAGGCAAAAAATAAAGAACAAAGCTCGGAGAAAAGCGAGTGAAATCATAGTAAGGCAAGGCAAGTTTATTTATATAGCGCAATTCAGCAACAAGGTGATTCAAGTAAGGTCTCAAAATACGTGATCCAACTATTGTGTTTATTTTGTCTCTGCCCTCTTTTAAGGGCAAATATTTGTTTGTTTCTAACTTGACTATGTTCATAAGACTAATGCAAGGTCAAACTTTGTGATTTATGTCACAACACTGATATTTCTTGGCACCTTTCTGTTTTAGTCATGTAAATGTACTGTTATTAATGCTTTAAGTGGTTTTATCATTAATTATTCCGTACCATGATTTTTTTTTCCCCACAGGTTGTGGATTGTTAATATTGTGTATGATTGGAACTGAGTTAATATGGGTATCATCTCAGTACACTCTTCTGCGCTCCTAGTGGCAATATAGTGCATGTAAACCACTTGGAAAACCTGAGCGAGCATTTTGCCTGTTCACCATTATTTTCAAAATTCAAACATGCATGAAATTAAGCTCAGGATGCTGCCCAGCACAAGTGTGGCTCCCAATATAACAGTAACTAATGGCCTTTTAAAAGCTGTGCTTTTTGCCTAGACACTTAGAATTACTATTGATTTATCTCTAATAATATTCTTGCTTAAATGCTTGATCCAAACAATATGTGTTACAGTTTTCCAGAGCTTAAGCTGATGTACAGAGATGCCATGTTTTGTCAGATCTGTAATTAAAGAGCAGATATTTTTGCTTTAAAACCCTAGAAGACTGAGCAAAAACTCTCCGAGAAGCCATGTCTTGTCTTAAATTGTATAATATCTGCTCTTATAGTAAACTGATTAATCAGTTGAGCACTTGTCTTTTGCGCCTGTCCTCCTGCTACAGTCAGTTTCATTTCAGTTGCTTTCAACAAATGTTTTTAAAGAAGCCTCTTCGTGCCTTTCTTTTTGTGTCTGTTCCCACAAAACACTGGTTCATAAATCATCACAGCAAACCGATAAACAATGCAATGTTGCAATCTAAGCTGATTAGCCTCAAAGGCGTGTTCAAGTGTGTTTGTTGATTTTCCAGTCCAACATGGTACCTCTACAGCCAGATTTTCTTAGCATGAACACATACGATAACGTAGCCAGCATTTTTAGTTTTAGGGGGGTTTTTTTCGGTTTTGTGTTTGGATAAAAATGTGTACAGGTTTTTGACTCGTAAAAACATTGTTAGCAGCCATGTGGTCCTAGGGGACATTGTGATGTAAACACTTTTGAAGTTAGTTTTCTTCACTTCGCTGTAGCGTGTGGACAGGATTTTTGAGGAGGGGATTTGTTAAAAGGCGTGGCCACTGGCTGTGAGGACTGTAATTGAAGACCATAGTTTTGTGGTTCCTTCTCTTGGGGCCACATGATTCACAATCTAAATAAATAATGTAGTAATGGAGCCACCCCAAATTACAGACTCAGAAATAGATTTGAAAAAGCAGTGCAGCGACTGAGCAGATTTGGTCCTTAAGCTTAATATGATTCTGGACTCATTAATTGACAGCATGATGTAGCCAAGAAAGTTACTTTGTCATTAGGAATATAATTAAAACAACCGTGGCTTTGCCACCACATGGTATAGGGCAGATCAGGTCAAGACCCTTTTGTTGGGGGAGGAGATTGGATAACTTAATATAAAGTTACATCCCAGTCTTACTGGCTTTTCTGAGCAATTACAGCGTTAATACCTTGGATCGAGTGATTTAACTTTTTCAGGACTGATTACAGACATTAGTAATTATAGGATAACCAATATTTTAATATATTTTTAAAAATAGCATGTTGTCATGTTTTTATTCTGCTATTTTAATGCTTATTTTTTTATGTTTTAAGTATTAGCTGTTATGGTGTTTTAGTGTCTGTTTAAGCCTTATGCACTATTGGGGTTAGCACTGTTGCCTCACAGCAAGAAGGTCCTTGGTTTAAATCCACCATCTGGCCAAGGCCTTTCTATACGGGTACACCGACTGCAGATGTTTACCTGTCTCTCTGTGTTAGCCCTGCAACAGACTGGTGACTTGTCCATGGTGTACTCTGCCTCTCACCCTGTGGCAGCTGGGATAAGCTCCAGCTACCCTAAATTGGATAAGCAGTAGAAAACTGATGGATGAATATTCAGTGTAGTCTGAAGCTGCCTGCTAACTTAACCACTAGCATAACCCTTTGCCCTTTTGCTGTTTTAGTGTAGCTTTCGCCACTGTAATCCTTTTTCCTTATCTATTCCCAATATGTCTTGGTTTTCTTCAGTTTTGACAGCACTGTCTTACTTTCACCCCTCCAGCTGGCCTGATAGCAAGCCTGCTATCCTTGCCTTCATTGGATGTCACTGCAAAATATTGCATTTGATCATTAATGCATCTGGGAAACTGTGCATGCTTGTCATGGTTGTGTGGTCGTACAGCAGAAAGAATTGCAGCATTTATTGCAAGGTCAGCTATATCTGCGATATGCAGTCCAAACCACAGCTCCACTACGGGAGCTGCTTCAGACTGTGTTCTGCTCTGTGCTCAGTGGTGATAGGCTTTTGTCCATAGCATGTAAACAATCAGAACATTATGTGGGTAGGACCCTATATCACAGAAAGTCATACAGAGAGAGGCAGTTTTGTATTGTGACAAATCAGCATGCAAAAACACAGAATAATGACCCCAATAATCAGCCTATCCATAGCTAATGCTTAAAAAAAACACCCTTTGTCATGATAAATTTTGCACCACTCACTTGATGCTTCTGCATATTTCAGCTAGTCTCTTCCAAACAGTGATAGTGATAATTTAGCATGACCTATTGATTTATTTGTCAGTAGATTCAACCATTTCTCTTCATTGCTGATGTTAATTATCCACAGTTGTTATTTGTTATCAGAATTATGAGCAAGAAAAATGGCTTTGAAAGAGCATTTTAGCATTTGGATTCACATGTGTGGGTCACAGCTGTCACATCCATCTGAGCCTCCTTATTTGATCTCAGTTGAGAAGCAGCTGACTGAACACCCCTAATCACATTAAATGCACACAGGGTTTTCTTTTTGAAGGAAGGCCATCAGCAGATGAGTGTGTGGCTTTGTTGTGTAGGCTGGTGTGTAGGCTGTGTGGGGAGTTCAGGGAGCAGTCTGTGGTCACCGGCTCCTGTTGACTCCACCCTTTGCTTCCTCTTCCATGACAGATGTGACTGACTGTCAGAGGCTCTGAATTGCAAGCAGCTTCCTGGTGGTCCTTTAGTGAAAGCTGAGTTGTAAACCGCAGTTTTACCTCTTCAGCAAATTTGTTTGTAATTTAAAACACATCATCGTCAGTGACACTAAAGTTGCTGTTTGTTATACCTTGTAAGTGGGGCATAGAAGATGGCACCACTTTCCATTCATTCCAGTGTGAATAGCTCTCTTTTTGTGTTCTTTCTTCTTGAGTGGGCTAATGCACCAGTACGCTTTGGTATTGACTGCAACATTCCACCAATGTGTTCCAAAGCATTTTGTTGTTTGTTGAACCACTTGTCATTGACATATGAATCTTTCAAAGATCAAAAAGGAGGCACCTAATTCAAGGGATGAACTGCTGTGCTTTTGCACATTTTGCAATAAAGCACATTTCACACAAATGTGCAAGTAATGCAAGAAAGTCTAAGTAAGCTTGGCTGTGTTAAAGAATAAAGGTAATCTTATCAAATATTGACTTTCAAGAATTATTAGAATCGTAAAAGCTCTACTTTTTGACTTATA
This sequence comes from Rhamphochromis longiceps, assembly GCF_057381845.1. Lineage (NCBI taxonomy): Eukaryota > Metazoa > Chordata > Actinopteri > Cichliformes > Cichlidae > Rhamphochromis > Rhamphochromis longiceps. The sequence continues at coordinate 30,974,610 of NC_140570.1, forward strand.
TACTGTATACAACCCAATTTCCCATTGTTCTATTGGAGATTATGTATCGGAATTTCAGGAGCGGGACCACGCCTCCAAACACGCTCCTTCCGGTTGTCATCTATATAGGTTCCCCCAAGTTCTGCAAACTGTTCATTCTTGTTTACATGCCCCACCCTCCCTCCTTGTTCTCAATTCTTTAACTTCTTCACTCCTATTTAGTATATGGGGATCTGCCAGACCCGGGAACCGTCGCCAGTCCTCTTCGAGGCCTTCCCCAAACCGCAGCTCAATTCATGTCCAAGCATTCACCTTTACCCACTAAAACGCTGTCAAACCTAAACCTAAAACGAGGACGTGGGCCCAGCTAGTGAAATAAAATATAAAGAAATGAGGGGTGACTATATAGAATCCATCTAAAAGTAATTTTTAACCCCACTGTCTCATTTTGTCAGTCACTGACTTCTGGTGGTATTTGTTGTTTTATGTCTGTACCAACTTTAGTAGTTACCAGTCATTATGACTGCAGTGCCTGAGTGCTTAGCCATTCAGAATTGGAAGGAAAGGGGAAAATATAGAAAAATACACAAAAAATGCTAATATTAGCAGTACTATTTTTACTAGTGTGTCTTGCCTACTGAATAAATCTTGGATAGACAGGAATCAAATGTTTCAATTACTGAGTCATAGGAAACGGTGCTGTATAAATGTCTTCCAGATATTTCCATGGTTAATTACCTACCGTGAATGAACAGAGGGAAACTTTTTAAACAGTGTTTTTTGTCTACTGTTTTCAGGAGTCCAGGGTTTTTCCCAGAAAAACAGAAAGAGTAGATCACATTGTGTGGCTGTTAGGGTCACATGAGCACACTGTTGCTTTACAGTCCATATTAAAAAGCTATACATACAGTATGTCCACAGTCAGCAATCCAGTTCCCCAGGAGAGGAGCACAGAGGTTATGGGAAACAGGTGTGGCGGCTGAGCTTCATCCGCTCCGTCTCATTTGTTTCACTCTTTTCAAGTGTGGGATGAGCACGCAGTCAGTTGTGTGCACTGACACACCCCCTGCCACCCAGGTGGGAGATTAACACCCACCAGTCAAATACTGGGCAGTGTTGGTCGTAGAGGGGAAGCTATCTGCAGCGTGGTCTCGTGCCCACAAAGTATGGTGAGTAAGGTGCATTAAATTGAATAAGAATAAGCGCACCTTCATATTACTCATCTGCTCAACCGCATCAAATAATCTCCTGTTGTGTTCTGACTGTGTGCCTGAGTGAGTGACATTTTTACCTATGTAGGTAATTACAGTCAAGACTTCTAACACACATACTGCACTTGAAAGTTTCACAAAATGTGTTGGCCACAGCGTTAAGACAATTTTTTTTTTTTCTTGAAAGTAACTGTTCTTTATTCCCAGTTTGCATCGTACACAGTTTTGCTACTAGTTGGAGAGCAGTTTTGAGAGTGTTTGCAGATCTTTTATACAGACTACTGTGGCAACCCGTTAGTAATGAACGTGATTGCAAGGAGGTTTTTGTGACGTGCCCTCTTTGTACTTGATTTCATCGCGCAAGATCCAGCAACCTCCAGAAACTACTTGACACTCCAGGAGGGAAGGGGATCATTAACCGTGTGACTGAGACCTCAGTTATTTATTTATTTATTTATTTTTTAAAAAGGTATGTAAAGTGGGGCCCTGCGACAGACTGGCGACCTGTCCAGGGTGTACCCTGCCTCTCGCCCTATGACAGCTGGGATAGGCTCCAGCGCCCCCCGCGACCCTGAAAAGGATAAGCGGAAGCGAATGGATGGATGGATGGATGTAAAGTGGGATTATTTTTTTTTTACATATTTAAGAAGTCATGAGTACACCTCCTTTCATGTGCATAGGCTCAAACTCTCTCCTCAAACTCCATCTTTTGTTTATTTTTAGAGGTTGTTTAGTTTTCCTTTTAACACCAGCCATGTTTTACCCATGTGTGCTCTAAGTTCTCTAGCATGATGTTTATTTAGTAATAAGACATGTGATATGCACAGAGAAAGAAAACAGACATTTTATTGAAAGATGTTTTCACCTCCGTCAGTCAGTCGCAATTCTGGCTTTTATCAAAGACCTTATTTACCCTCCTTCATCTGATTCTCATTGTATGGTTCTTTTTTGTGGGGATAATCATTGACATACACCTGAATTAAGCAGTGAAAGCACAGAAATATTTGGCTAATTGGAGGTTGAAAGGTTCAGTTCCTTGTTCCTCCTGTCCTCATGTGTGCTTGGGCAAGGTACTGAGCTCCAAATGGCCCCAGTTGCATCCATCTCTGTGTGAGTGTGAGATGGGTAAAAAGCACTTAAAGACATGTGGAAAAAGAAAAGTCATATATAAATACCAGTTCACTTGCCGTTTACGGTTGAACTGTGATCCAAACCCAGAAGTGAGGAAATGTTCACTGCATGCGTTATTTACAATAATATATTTTCTCATGAGTGACAGCCTTAAATTATTTCTTGCATTACCAAGGGTAGTTTAAACATCTGACTGCGGAATTTAACATTTATCTGAAACAGCCTGTTTGTCTTTAAGAAAATCAATGCCGTGACACTTTTTGGATTTCACAGTTACTGTTTTATCTACTGTGGTCCAGGTTTTCAGACACTCAAACCCAGGGAAGGAAAACCTGTCTCCTAATTCACACTTTGCTAATTTGTCTTTCTGAGCATGGTCCAGAATGCAGATTTGTTGCAGTAAAAGCTTCAACACAATACTGCACAGCCGTACTCTTGCTGGTTTTCAGACAGATTGTTCTGTTCCCCTGAGAATCACCGCTACACTACCCATGTCCATGCAGCCCCCTTCTCCATTCTTCAGTCTCTCTGCTTCCGTTTTAGTTTCTGATCCCTTCTTCCTTTCAGCTGAATACATTTCCCCACCTTGATTAAAGCAGAAGCAAAGAAGAACAAACAGACTGCAGGTTTTATTACTTTTTAATATTGATGAAGGGAAGTGGACCATATCTGTACACTTTTTTTCCCCACATTAAGTTACTCTGTCACTGAGGGGATGAGTCATAAATCAGTGCTAATCTCTGAGAAACTTCATGGTTGTTGTTGTTTTTGCCTTGGAAAGAATAATCAACAAAACAAATGGACAGACCGGTTCCTTTTAGGTCTTAAAAGAGTGGAACAATATCAGATTTTTGAGAAAGCAAGGCACATACTCTACATCCTAAATGTGTTAGGCAAGCAATAACAGAAATCTTTGTTTTGTACATGTGAGCTTGTGTAACCTAAATTTGTTAAATCTATTTGTTAAAAGTTTGAATCTCTTTTGATTTGAACAAATGCAGGTGAATGTGGAGAGTGTGTAGAACGTACTTATGCATTTGCCTGTTTCTCTGAGGTCCCTGTGGATACAAGCTTCAATCAGCTTTGCATTTTGTGTTTTAACAAAAGACCTGAGTGACCCAGACACCTACATATTATCTCCTTGTTCTCTCTGTTCAAAGTGGGTGGCACATCTGAATAGAGAGAAGCGCCTTAATCTGCTGCAGAAAAATGGTGAGAGTATGTGAGTGGGTGTGCCGGAAAAACAAACTTCCTCTTAGCAGGATAATGCTGGGGCAATGCCACACTGACCAAACTACTTACTACTTATATAAACAGGATAGGATTTTGCTGGTTTGCTTTACTTCCTCCCCCTTTTGTAAAACAGCCAATATTGCTCTATACGTGCATAGAAATCATAATATACTAATTGCACTAATTAAAACCCACAGGTGTAAGCCTATCTGAGTGATATCTGAGTCTGTCTTTAAGTTATTCCAGGTGTCTGGATAATATTTTGTATGATTTGTCTGTTTGATTGTGGTAGAAATCATAAAGGGGATTACTTTAATCAGTAATCAAATCAAATCAAATCACTTTTTATTGTCACATCACATGTGCAGGCACACTGGCACAGCACATGCGAGTGAAATTCTTGTGTGCGAGCCCCACAAGCAACAGAGATGTGCAAACACAACAACACAAACGAGCAAAATACAAGAATGGCCAACCTGAAACTAATAAATATATGTACAATATATAATAGTGTATGCATTTCTGGATGTGTATACTAAATATTTTCCTACGTGTGTGTGTGTGTGTGTGTGTGTGTGTGTGTGTGTGTGTGTGTGTGTGTGTGTGTGTGTGTGTGTGTGTGTATACACATTTTTACAAATTAAATAGTAAAAAAATAAAATAAAGTAATAATAATAATAATAATAATAATAAAATATATAAAATATACAGAGTTGAATATGTGCAAAACAAGTGGCATTTATATACAGTGTGGAGTGCATAATGTTAAAGTTCCAGTAGTGAAGCTGAGGTGTCTATGACGTGTTCAGCAGTCTGATGGCCTGATGGAAAAAGCTGTCTCTCAGTCTGCTGGTACGGGACCGGATGCTGCAGAACCTCCTTCCTGATGGAAGCAGTCTGAACAGTTTATGGCTGGGGTGACTGGAGTCCTTGATGATCCTCCCCGCTTTCCTCAGGCACCGCTTCCTGTAGATGTCTTGGAGGGAGGGAAGCTCACCTCCAATTATCCGTTCAGAGCACCGCACTACTCGCTGGAGAGCTTTGCAGTTGTAGGCGGTGCTGTTGCCATACCAGGTGGTGATGCATCCAGTGAGGATGCTCTCAATGGCACAGCGATAGAAGGTCCTGAGGATGCGGGGGCTCATGCCGAATCTTTTCAGTCTCCTGAGAAAGAAGAGGCGCTGCTGCGCCTTCTTCACTGTTTTGTTTGTGTGTACTGACCACGTAAGATCCTCAGCCAGGTGTACTCCAAGGAACCGGAAGCTGCTCACTCTCTCCACAGCAGCGCCGTTGATGGTGATGGGGGTGTGTACTTCTCTGCACCTCCGGAAGTCCACTATCAACTCCTTTGTCTTTGCGACGTTGAGGGTGAGATGGTTGTCTTGACACCAGTGGGTCAGGGCGCTGACCTCCTCCCTGTAAGCCGTCTCATCACCGTTGGTGATAAGACCCACCACTGTAGTGTCGTCCGCAAACTTCACAATGATGTTGGAGCTGTTAGTGGCTGTGCAGTCGTAGGTGTAGAGTGAGTACAGGAGAGGGCTCAGTACACACCCCTGTGGAGCACCAGTGTTCAGTGTGATGGGGGATGAGGTGATGCTGCCCAGTCTGACCACTTGGCGTCTGTCAGACAGGAAGCTAAGGATCCAGCTGCAGAGGGAGCTGCTCAGTCCTAGATCCTGCAGTTTCCTGTCCAGCTTCGAGGGAACGATGGTATTGAATGCTGAGCTGTAATCTACAAACAGCATCCTCACATACGTGTCTCTCTTCTCCAGGTGTGACAGGGCAGTGTGTAGTGTCAGGGCTATGGCATCATCAGTGGACCTGTTGTGGCAGTATGCAAACTGTAGAGGGTCCAGTGAGTCGGGTAGTGCAGAGCAGATGAAGTCCCTGACCAGCTTCTCGAAGCATTTGCTTACGATGGGGGTCAGGGCTACAGGTCGCCAGTCGTTCAATGAGGAGATGGTGGAGGATTTGGGTACAGGGACGATGGTGGCCATTTTGAAGCAGGCTGGGACTACAGACAGAGAGAGGGAAAGGTTGAAGATGTGCGTGAACACTCCAGCCAGCTGAGCCGCGCATGACCTGAGGACGCGGCCGGGAATCCCGTCCGGACCAGTAGCAGTAATTGAAATCTGGTTTGTTTAACACTTCGGTTAACTGCTGGTCTATGCTAGCCTATGCTAGGCTATAGGCTCGGAGCCTATAGCCTCCACCTGGGTGTTTGCAGGGACAGCAAGAGGTCCTTGTTCCACGGGACTCGTGCACCTTAAGAGAGATCATCTCAGTAGCCACAGGGACAGTGAAGAGCTGAAGCCAAAAACCAGCTGTTACCTTGGTTGCATGCCACTGAACACCAAACAAAGGCAGCTGCAGGTTCATCCTCAGAAACCTTTTACAACTTTTGCCCTGGATAGATCTTGTTGATCAAAGACTCTTTCCGTCATTGCTCAAGTTAAGGTAAACTGTGACTGTGTTTTGGCTTTCACACTTAGTTTATGCCCATTTGTTGCCCTTGCGAAATTTGGCGCATGCCAAGAGTGATATCAGAAATACTGGCAGCAGCACTGTTTTTTGTCTGACACACAGCCGGCACATCCAGCTTGGAACAGATTGGTCTTTACCAGCAATTCAATTACATGTCAGCATAGAAACTTAGATGAAGATGCTGCAGCAGTTGAAAAAAGATGATATGTTCGTAAGAAAACTGGGGATGAAAAAGCATACTGAGGCCAGTACGCTTTAAGCACCAGTGGTCATGGGGCTTTGCTGAGGTTAAAGTTTACACGAGCAATGGCCAATGCATCAAGCATAATCACAGCTTTAAGTTAGGACAAATGCAAATCACCGAAAGAAGAAAGGTTGTGCTTGACTCTGTAATAGTTGGAGCTATAATCTGATAAATTATCCAGCATGGTTATACAATATACTAAAATGTATCAGGATTTTCGTGGTCATGTTTTTAAAAAACTCAGATCCCATCAGAAGGGATCATATTAGCTTCTCTAGTCCAAACAACACCAGGCATAATGTATTAGTACTGGGCATTTGACTGGAATTAAAACTGTATAATATTTTGCCAACTCTAGCCTGCTGACTTTGCAGCATGAAGTATTTTGCTTCATACTCATATTTAAATTAATATCATAATGTGAAATTATTATTTGGGGAACTTTTTGCAACAGAAAATATGACTGCAGTACACACCCTCAGCCATTGGTCATAATCTTGACATTGTGCTTATGTTGTATGTGCTTCAAGGTTGTGGTTTGGTGTGGCTCACCAATGACTAATTGTAAAGTAAAAGAAAGTATGAAGTTGATCAAGTACTTTTGTAGTCCAAGCAACTTAGAGTCACTTTCTTCTGCTTTTCATTCATTTCATATCAATATTTAAGCTTATTAGCATGACCACAAATGTATTTAAATATGCTTGTAATCAACATTCAAGTTAAGTGTTTAGCTGATTAGAAGATAAAATGGCATAATTGAGTATTTTTTCATATCCAGCCACATTATTGTTCCATCTTTGTTGGAGTTAATGAACACAGCTCTTTGTATATACACAGATGATGTCCACGGAGTAGCATTGTTTTTGACATTCATAGGCCTTGGAGATGATAATTTTAAATACTGTTTGTTAGCAGAAATTGGCATCATGCAAGAAATCCAGAATTAGACAATCATGAGAATCATTTGAAAGCAAAACATTGTAATTCCCTCTGGGGGCTGTGGGAAAGTATGTTTCCATTATGTTTGATTGGCTTAATGAAAGTACAGTAGCCCATTTAGACTCAGCGAAAGGCAGTGGAGTCTGTGATCAGTAGAGAACTCATTTTTTCTTCGCTGTAAAGCCCTCAGCACCACCCAACAAGGGCGGGATCTATTTCTGTCCTAATTTCTTCATCAGGAAATTACAGTAATTTTAAGGGAATAATGACATGTAAATGTGGAGGCAACAGCAGGTACCTAAAAACAAAGTGTGCCTCTAAGGTCATTGCAAGGTTAACATAGTTTAGGAGGCTGTTGTTTTCACCCAACTTCTTTTATTAGCACAGAGCCTGGAGTGGAGGGTTATCCTTGTAGCCATAGTATACTGTCCTTGCTTGGCCTGTTTGGGATTTTAACAAATGCTGTGAATGATTTACTGGGATTAGTTAATCGGATACTAAGCCACCCATGAAGCGCACCTTGTTGTTTTGTAGACACTTCACTGGTGCAATGTCTGCCCAGACAAGTCAACAGTTACTAAAGCAATGGATTGCTGTGAAATGTTTATACAGGACGTGTCAAACTCATTTTGGTCAAGTCATCGGCCAAATACATTCCAACTTGATCTCAAGCAAGATGCACCTTTTCCCTTTCTTGAAGTCTAAATATATTCACTTGAATAATGTTTTTTTTAAAGATGTAATGATATGTTCATTACATCCAATTACTCAACTCCCCTAAAAATTTACCAGATTCCAGAAGGTATTATTTCTTTTCAAATTATCTTTCTAATCTATTGAGTAATCCATTTGGAAAGAGATGACCTGCAGCCTAAGTGTAATTTTCGTCACTGTGTTGTATAGTGAGAGTGGTCTATGTTAGCACTTACTTGTCAGGGATTTCATACACTTAAGCTCTAATTAAGAAATTCTCAAATTGTTGCCTCTCTATTTTAAAAAAAGAGACCTTCAAAATTAAGTTGCTTATTCTCACAGCACAAAGGCATATTCTTCTTCGTCTTCTTCTTTATGCCTCATCCCATGCCAAATCATTTTAATCTGGGAAGAAATTCCATCTGATCCCCCCCAGAATCAGATAATTTATACTAAATGAACAGATTTTATCTAATCTGAAAGTAGATAAAACATGTTTATGTTTCTCTGCATCGTAGGTATTAGATTGGTGTAGTTTTGCAGTGAAACTATGTTGTATCCCATGCTATTGAGGCAGGTTTCTGGAAGTTGGTTGTAGAGAAAATCACAGACAACTAAAACAAGATTTTACTTCAGATTGTGACATATGGATTGGGTGAAAATTGATTTGGTGGCAAAAATACTGGAAGAAAATAACACAAATTAAAAAGTGCAAAGTTGTGACCCATGCCATTGTACTTTAAAGGTCTTTAACTGACAAAGGATTTGTTAAATGTACTGAAGTTGTATAAAAATATAGACCGGTTTAAATGGAAAGCATTTTTTTTTCTAATTTAACTCACATGTCTTTTTTGCCTTCTTAGATCAGCTGTGACTTTTGTAAATAGCCTTCTCTGTTCTTTTCCACATGCATGGAAAAATAACATTTCCACCCATCTTTGGGTCATCTAGCAAATTTGCACGCACATACTAAAGTACCGCAAACCCCCACAGCAAACAATAACAAATCCCACACAGTAGGACAGGACACTGTAGGAATGTTTATCTTCCACTATGTACCAAGCAACACAATGCCCTTCACAGGTCCTACGGCACAGCTATAGTTGACTCTGATGAGAGTTTGCTTTCTGTCATGACACTCTGTATGCCTACATTATTGATCTTTTTTCTTTTAAGCTCCGATCTTTAATCAAATGTGACTCAGATGTGAAGGACACACAAGTCTGCATTGCTATGGGGGAGCAAAGAGAAAGAGGTTTTTAAGAGGACAGTGACATGTGAAAGAGGCCTGACCTGCCCCTTTTTTAAAGGCCTGTCAGCCTGTATTTGTCTATGTCATGAATTAGACCCCTGAAAAAAACTCACACCCTCACAGGATATAATACTCGGAAGGAAGGAAGAGGGGGGGTTCACACTGCACAAATATTTCTAACAATAAAAGCATACTATTCACCAATGCGCCACTTGGCCGATCCTGTTTCTAACTGATTAAGGAAGAGTTATAGGTGCCGCAAGAATGAAGAAAAGATGTGGGGGCCTGTGTTTGGCATATAGGCATTGTCTAATGATTTATTTTTCCTTGCTACTACTTTAGAAGCTAACAATACTAAGTGGTTCTGCACTGCCAGTTCACTTTATTATATTAGCGGTGTTTAAAGTCATAGATGTCTCTCAAATAGAGGACCTGGTACAATGTCTGCGAAAACAATTCCCATGTCCACTTAAATATTAGCGGATAATTATTTTCTGAATTATATTCTGACCTGCTTTTTGTGTGATATTGGCAGTGTGTGCAAATGAAATTATCAAATGAATGTTAATGAACATTTTTACAATGTGACCTTGATCATCAGAAGGAAGTTTTAATAGTAGGCCAATGGTTCTGTTGGCTTATACGAGAGGGAGAGAGTGTCTGTAAGGAGTATAAATTACTGCACTCATTAAACGGTAATGAAACACTGCCCTTCAACCCACCTACCTCCTACACTCACTTAAAAATCACTGAACCAGGAAAGGGAGCAAGCTGTAGGCTAACAAACTGGAGAGGAGCATGACAGGGATAACCTTTACCTTCAGAATGATCATTTTTCCCACTTCGTTCAGAACAGCTTCAGATATCTACTGTGATGTTATTAGAGTGTAGTCAGGTTCACAGACATATTTTCATTTATAAGCCAAACTGATTTGTTCGATAAGTTCGATAAGATTTTTTCTTAGACCTGGTATTCTGAGGGTTTTCCATTGACATGTTTCATATGCTCCTCCTTGAATCGCTACCTTATCGTGGTGGAGGGGTTTGTCCCAGGGATCCCAGGGGCTATGTTGTCTGGGGGCTTTTGTCCCCTGGTAGGGTCTCCCATGGCAAATTGGTCCTGGGTGAGGGACCAGACAAAGAGCGATTCAGAAGACCCTTATGAAAAGGATATCGAGGGAACAGTTTACCCTGCCCGGGATAGGGTTACCGGGGCCCCGCCCTGGAGCCAGGCCCGGCGAGGGTGCCCGAGCGTCTGGTGGCTGGGCCTTAGCCCATGGGGCCCGGCTGGGCACAGCCCGAAGAGGAGACATGGGCCCATCCTCCCGCAGGCCCACCACCCGCAGGAGGCGCCATAGGGGTCGGGTGCATTGTGTGCCGGGTGGCGGCCAGGAGCGGAGGCCCTGGCGGACTGACCCCCGGCTGCCAAGACTGGCAATAGGGACATGGAATGTCACCTCTCTGGTGGGGAAGGAGCCTGAGTTAGTGCGTGAGGTTGAGAGGTACCGGCTAGATATAGTCGGGCTCACCTCTACGCATGGCTTGGGCTCTGGAACCAGTCTCCTGGAGAGGGGCTGGACTCTGTCTCAGTCTGGAGTTGCCCCTGGTGAGAGGCGGCGGGCTGGGGTGGGTATTCTAATATCCCCTCGGCTTGCTGCCGGTAAGTTGGGGTTTTTCCCGGTGGACGAGAGGGTTTGTTCCCTGCGCCTTAGGGTCGGGGAACGGGTCCTGACTGTCATCTGCGCTTATGTGCCGAGTGGCAGTTCAGAGTACCCAGCCTTCTTAGAGTCCCTGGGGGGGGTGCTGGAAGGTGCTCCACCTGGAGACTCTGTTGTCCTGCTGGGAGACTTCAATGCTCACGTGGGTAACGACAGCGAAACCTGGAGGGGCGTGATTGGGAGGAACGGCCTCCCTGATCTGAACCCGAGCGGTGCTTTGTTATTGGACTTCTGTGCTAATCACAGTTTGGCCATAACGAACACCCTGTTCGAACATAAGAGTGTCCATAAGTGCACGTGGCACCAGGACGCTCTAGGCCGTAGGTCGATGATCGATTTTGTAATCGTATCACCAGACCTGCGACCATATGTTCTGGACACTCGGGTAAAGAGAGGGGCTGAGCTGTCAACTGATCACCACCTGGTGGTGAGTTGGATCAGGTGGCGGGGGAGGACGCTGGACAGACCTGGTGCACCTAAACGCGTAGTGAGGGTGTGCTGGGAACGTCTAGCAGAGGCCCCAGTCCGCGAGATCTTCAACGCACACCTCCGGCAGAGCTTCAACAGCATTCCGAGGGAGACTGGGGACATTGAGTCCGAATGGACCATGTTCAGCGTCTCCATTGCCGAAGCTGCTGCATTGAGCTGCGGCCGCAAGGTGGTTGGTGCCTGCCGTGGTGGTAATCCCCGAACCAAATGGTGGACACCAGAGGTAAAGGGAGCCACCAGGCTGAAGAAGGAGTCCTATCGGGCTTGGTTAGCCTGTGGGACTCCGGAGGCAGCCGACAGGTATCGACAGGCCAAGTGGCGGAGGGCTTTCACTTTGGTGGCCTCAGAATCTCATCTCTGATTTTTGCGGATGATGTGGTTCTGTTGGCTTCATCGGGTGAGGGCCTCCAGCTCGCACTGGAACGGTTCGCAGCCGAGTGTGAAGCAGCGGGAATGAGGATCAGCACCTCCAAATCTGAGGCCATGGTTCTCAGCCGGAAAAGGGTGGAGTGCCCACTTCGGGTCGGGGATGAGTTCCTGCCCCAAATGGAGGAGTTCAAGTATCTCGGGGTCTTGTTCGCGAGTGATGGGAGAAGGGAGCCGGAGATCGACAGACGGATTGGGGCTGCAGCTGCAGTAATGCGGACGCTGCACCGGTCCGTCGTGGTGAAGAGGGAGCTGAGTGTAAAAGCGAAGCTCTCAATTTACCGGTCGATCTACGTCCCTACCCTCACCTATGGCCACGAGCTGTGGGTAGTGACCGAAAGAACGAGATCGCGGATACAAGCGGCAGAAATGAGCTTCCTCCGAAGGGTGGCTGGCCTCTCCCTTAGAGATAGGGTGAGAGGTTCGGCCATCCGGGAGGGGCTCAGAGTAGAGCCGCTGCTCCTCCACATCGAAAGGAGCCAGCTGAGGTGGTTCGGGCATCTGACAAGGATGCCCCCTGGGCGCCTCCTGGGTGAGGTGTTCCAGGCATGTCCCACCAGGAGGAGGCCCCGGGGCAGACCCAGGACACGCTGGAGAGATTATATCTCTCGGCTGGCCTGGGAACGCCTTGGTATTCCCCCGGATAAGCTGGAGGAGGTGGCTGGGGAGAAGGAGGTCTGGGCCTCTTTGCTTAGGCTGCTGCCCCCGCGACCCGGCCTCGGATAAAGCGGATGACGATGGATGGATGGATGTTTCATATGTAGTTCTAAACATGCCTTAAAGTTTGATGCTTGTTAAATATTAATTAAAAACAGAACACAACAAACAGAACACAAAAATGACCGAATCCCTAAATTTAGCTGAAAATGTTACAAATGACAAGGAGCAAGCAACAGTAGGCAACTCAGCACAAACCTGCACTCAGCTTCCTTGCTCTCTGACCTCAGTAAATATTTTCCTGATGAGTTAATGACCTCAGTAACTACTTTCAAGGCTTACTGAATTTTGTATTTCATGATCTCCATTGGAGTCAAAAAGGAGGATAAAAGAAGGCCCACTGTGTAACTTTGTTTCAGTCAGATCTCCACATTACCAGTTGTGTTCACTTTCAAAAAACCACATAAGTGAGGATGGAAAGGCTCAACTTGAGATTGCCTTGTGTCTTATAAAAATTAAGATGGCAACATCCATCTTTTATGCGCAGTCTTTGGACTGTATATAAAACTGCAGGTTTGATCAATTATGTGAACTTGTTGAATTTTGTCATGTTCCTTTATGTTTATAAACTATGTAAACATTAGACAATTTTTAGCCATGTTATTGTTTCTTTTATTGTTGTAATTGCAATATGTACAAACATATTGAAACAGGGCTCTGTTGTAAATGAAACATTAGGTTTTAATAAAACCACCTGTATAAATAAAGGTTAAATACAATAAACAAAGCACATTTAAAACAACAACATTGACCAAAGTACAGGACATGAACAATAAAATAAGATATACACTCATATACATGCCAGCTCACAAGAGTAAATATATTTACAGGATTGCGAAAAATACATGGTAAATGGCCTGTATTTGTATAGTGCTTTTACTAGCCCCTAAGGACCCCAAAGCGCTTTACACATCCAGTCATCCACCCATTCACACACTGGTGATGGCAAGCTACATTGCAGCCACAGCCACCCTGGGGCGCACTGACAGAGGAAAGGCTGCCGGACACTAGCGCCACCAGGCCCTCTGACCACCACCAGCAGGCAACGGGTGAAGTGTCTTGCCCAAGGACACAACAACCGAGACTGTCCAAGCCGGGGCTCGAACCAGCAACCTTCCGATTACAAGGCGAACTCCCAACTCTTGAGCCACGATCTCCCGTACAGCAGACTAAATATCTAAGCTCTCACTCCAGGATGTAAGCCAGGGAATAAAAAGTATTTTTAAAAATAAGCAATGGGGAGGCCAGCCTAACATTACTTTATCAGTATCATAAGTGTGAGATGTCAACTTAGAGAAACCCGGTATCAGCTCATGTCAAAAGTTAAAATGACCCAGCTCAGATTCATTTTCATGACCTGACATAGATCAGGATGTTTGTTCACTCTTCTGTTTTCACTGCTGAACTTCTACTGAATAGCTGTCCTATTTTCTTGCTTTGTGTTGTATTCATTCTCTGCTTAACTCAGTTTCCTCTTGCTTTTAGTCTTAAACCACACTCCCTCTTGCACAGATCCTATGTCTGCATTCTTCTCCTGTGAGGTCTTCAGATCAGTTCCTCATGAGTGCTGTTTGACACGATAATCTATGCATGGAGTTTGTCTACATGAACCTGACATATTGTCTGTTTTGTTGCTGCTCATGAATGTTGCTGGCTGTGGATCCCTCTTGTTTCACACTGCTCTGAAACGGACTGCAGGGTTCATTGGGAGGATCTCAAGCCACGAGACTGCTTCCTCAGGGGAGGTCAAGGCTGAAGCTGGGTCGGGTCTCTGATAGGTGGAGATTTTGGCTCGTCTAGTGGCCGACTTGGACTGTTTGAGTGTTGCCAGGCAAAAAGGAAGGTTTTGATTTACCATCGCGTCTTCCGAGCAGCTTGTCGCAATTAGTGATGTCAGCAGGGAAAGAAACAAATATGAGGCATTTCTTCAAAGAGCAAGCGTACTCTTCCCATGAGTTCATTCTTTCCTCGGGTTTCTGAAGAGAAAAGGGGGCAAAAGTGCAGCCTGTTTCTCTTTGGCCAAGTTAGGTTTTGCAGGTCTTCGTGATCTGCAGGCTAAGGTGTCACATTTAAACTGAACCAACTGGATTATAAAGCGTCAAAAACAGTGACAACATATAAAGTTGGACGGCATGATAAGTTTTGTTTGTATGTTTATTTCATAAGCCGTACTTTTTAGATGGATAACCAATAATAAACTTAGTGACACATCTGAGCTGTGCCTCAGCTCTGCGTTCTATTTTCTTGATTTAAACTGTATAACACTGTTTTTTAACACATTGCTTACATTTAGTTGCCTGCCGTATTTTAGACAATTTATCACAGCGCTCTAGTTTGTGAGCATTGGTTGTGTTTTTCATGGTTGCAGCTAGCAGTGCCAAGTTTCCCCACTCTCCTCCTGGCTGTAGGTATCCCATGCAGAGGCCATCTGTCTCTACTCCCCTAATGGTAAGGGTGGAGTCCTCTTTAAACACCTCCCCCACACACGCACTGCCACCACCACCCCGTTCCCTCTTATTTTCAAATGCCTACTGCAAAACAAACAGAGCATGGCATAGATGGAGTTTAGTTTCTTTGTGTGCTTTGACTGGCCTGAAAACTGACACGAGTCAGATAAACTACCTACAGTAGCAGTTGGGGTGTCGTGTCAGGTAGCAGCAGAATGTGGAGCATGTTGAAGAGAAGTTGGGTTAGAGACACGTGTCTGCATACATCAGTACAATGTCACGCATGCCAAGTATGTAAGTGTGCTGCAGGAGGGGGTTTTATCAGCCTGCCATCTACATTCTTGTTTCTGTCATAGATACGTTGTAGGTCTTGATCTCTCTGTCAAGCATTTGTCTTTTTTTCTTTCGTCAAGCCAAACAAATGAGTTGCACTAGTAAGGTGACAAAAAAGAAAACAGCTGTTGTGATGGCTCAGATGACTGTGGAGTGGAGAATGTGGCTCTGACCCTGATTCTCCCCCACACCAGTGCATCCAGAGGACTCCTATAGAAATAATGCAAACACAGGGCAACAAATGCACTGCAAAGCACATTATAGGGGAAATTTTTTTGTGGGGAAATGAAGTAATGACCCAGAGTGACTTTTCCAAATGTCATTTTCAGGCAGATGGCAAATAAGGCCACCTGGACTAAACAATTCAGGTTAAAAGTTTAGATGCAGTGCAGAGCTGTATTGGGTCAGTCTGCACACACAGAAAGGTTTGAAAATGTGTGTGAGGAAGAAGAAAAAAACTCAGGAAAGCCCAAATGTGACAGTACAGCACGAACCTTCACAACACAATGCAACATACATTTAAGACTGAGCAGCCATTCAAAGTATATGCCCGACTCGCACACATGTTCACACACTTATTTCTTATTTTGGAAGAGAGAAACTCAGTGTCTGTTTGTCCGTGTGTGTATGTGTGTAGTCACTGAAATTACAGGGGACGTAATGGAGCCTCAGCCTCATTGGCTGTATTCCTCAGAAACCAAGATAGCATTGCTGTGGCTTACCACTCACATTCATGCCAGCAACTCAAAATACCAGCCAGTGGACCACTTTTATAAGCTTTACTCCATACACATCCGAGACAACGGACAAAGTGGAACTTTATGGCTCCCAAATATAACTTACTCTGCAAGCATGTCAAGAAACCCAAGAAATACTGTTTGATTATTTTGAATAAAATCACCTTTTTATGTTTGATGTATGCAACTTTTTCACAAAGTTTAAGGTGGATGTATTCTGCTTTTCAACCTGAAGCAGGGCTGTAAGTCTTTGTACGACTCTGAAAAATGAGTAAACGTGCGTCAATCAATCACTCATTGGTGAGATTGTTCTAGAAAAAAAAAAAAACCAGGAAGGATTTTTTTCCATTTAGAGCACTAGCCAGAAACCTGCAATTTAAGACTTATTTCAGGTTACCTTTCCAAGATACAGCATTCATTCCCACCAAACTAGATGTTTTTGTTTGTTTTGTTTAAACACAGCCGCATGCCTGTCAGCAGTGATCTGTAAAGTGATAGGGATGAGAATCTTTGGCAATAAAAATATCCAGTTCTGATTGTTGGTGTCATGGTTTGATCAATTCAAAAAGGAGAAAGAGGATTTCTTTGTTTTGGTTCTTAGTTCTGTACACAGTAGGGTTGGCACATGTACTCTGTACTCCATAGGCTGATGTTCTTCTTTGGGGCAGCATAGTATTCTTGCATGCACCCATTGTATTATCATTATCCATCCATGCACAATGCACAATGTGTGGGGCACCCATCAGTAAAACGCTTGTATACAATGTGCCAAACTTTTGACTCCTATCATTTGCCTGCTGAGCTGCAAATGAAACTTAGCTGAGTGTTAAGTAGTGCTGATTATGTCATTTTCTGATTAAGGCGTGTTTACAGAAAATGACAGAAAATGTTGGTGGGCACGAGGCTCATTGTGACACACAACGAGCCTCGTGCCCACCAATTTCTGAAATTACCGTTAACTAGAGCCTGGTGAACTCTATCACTCTTGCAGATGCAGTAACTACATACTATTAGTAACACCAATTACAGACAAATGCAGAGAAAGCTCCTTCTGTAAAACTTATTTGTTTAGGTTATTTTTATGTAGCTTATAAATAGTATATTGTTAGTTTTTTGTTGTAAAGTTTGTGTCTATTATTTTGTAAGAAACACAATGGTGTCATCAGCATAAGGCAGTGGTCACACACTTATGGTTGGTTTGTGATGTACAACTAGGCTAATCCTAGCATACGCCTCTTTTAATAGATATTGGTCCTCATATGTGTTAAAAGGTTGTCAAATCTATCTTTTTTTCAAGATAAATCTTTTGACACATACAGATATGATACAAATGTGAAGACACAACCATTCATTTCACCAAACTGTAACTTTTTGCTGTGGTACTGTATTCGTTTTTCTGTCTACAGTATTCAGATGGTCATTAATGGGGCGATCGTGGCTCAAGAGTTGGGAGTTCGCCTTGTAATCGGAAGGTTGCCGGTTCGAGCCCCGGCTTGGACAGTCTCGGTCGTTGTGTCCTTGGGCAAGACACTTCACCCGTTGCCTACTGGTGGTGGTCAGAGGGCCCGGTGGGCCCGGTGGCGCCAGTGTCCGGCAGCCTCGCCTCTGTCAGTGCGCCCCAGGGTGGCTGTGGCTACAATGTAGCTTGCCATCACCAGTGTGTGAATGTGTGTGTGAATGGGTGGATGACTGGATATGTAAAGCGCTTTGGGGTCCTTAGGGACTAGTAAAGCGCTATATAAATACAGGCCATTTACCATTAATGTTCAAAGCCAAGTTTACGGGTTGCATTTAAAAAAAAAACTGTGGTGGGCCTTAATTCAAATTAAGGGCCTCATAAAAATAGGCAATGAAGCCATCCTCTGGCTTGCTTTGTTTCATCTCCTTCCAGTAAATTGTTTTCTTGCTTGTTTAAAAGGTACTCTGATAATTAGCAAAAGGGACAGGCTGAGTGTCCTGTGGTGAGAGTGTGTTGCTTGTTAAGAGCAACCCAGAACCCAGAAGATATTTGTTCTGCTTTTCAACCACAGGAAGAAACATGAATGAAACAAATGGCTGTTAGTGTAACCTTGGGAAAACTACTCAGAATGTTCTGATATATTGCTCCATTATGTTTGGTGCACACTGCTAACATTAGAAAATTGGTCCAACATCTCACATAAGTGGGGGAAAAAATGTGTTGTAGTGCAGTTAGATACCACATGCCTTGTGAGTATATGCTGATGTTCTGTTTCCGAGAGTTGACACAATCCTCCAGAAAAAAATCTTCCTGAATTAGCTCATCTCAGCTACTGTTTTTCAAATTTAATATCGTCTGGTGGTGATAGTACATCTATATCAGTGTTGTTACAACTGAAAAACTGGATGAGGAGACGCAAATTGAATCTATGTGACTTCCCAGACAATTTTCTTCCACTGCTACACATCAGAGAATTAAAAAAAAATCTCTTAATCCAATGAAGTGACATTGTCATGAGAAATTCATTTTTCCCATTTTAATTATAAGCTGAAACTCTGTCTTTTGTATTTCTGAATCCCAACTCTGTTTTTTCTCTCAGCAGGTGTGAGCAGTAACCAGGTAGTTGTTCCTGAAAAAGTGAATGCAGTGCTGGGAAAGAACATCACACTGGGCTGCCGAATAGAAGTGGGTCCCAGCCTCAGCTTCACGCAGAGCTCCTGGGAGCGTCGTCTTCCTTCAGGCACTATTACCCTGGCGGTATTTAATCCCGAGTTTGGAACCTCATATTCTTCACAATATGAAAAACGTATCTCATTTGTTTCCCCTTCAATACGAGATGCCACCATTACCCTTGAAGGAGTTGACTTTACGGATATCGGGTCCTACACCTGCAAAGTGGCTACATTTCCTTTGGGCAATACACAAGCATCCACCCATGTTAATGTTTTAGGTAAAGTACTGCTTCCTCACTTCACTTCCTCACTGAGTGGTTCTTCATATTGTCCTTAAATCTCACTTTTTAATGAAGGTCATTGTTTGTTGTGATTTAGCAAAGCCTAGGTGAGCACTCAGTGTCTGCCCTGGAGGAAACAGCGGCTCCCTGAAGCAACCTAACGTTTAAATTACAGCCTGGACACATGCCATGTACATTTAAATCCCTGCAGGAATCTGAAGCTGCATAAAGGCTGCTTTGGTGTGGTCCCACCTATCTCCCTCCCCCACTGTTACTTTAAAAGAAAAGCCAATGTAACTGTTTTTATATTCACAACATTATATCCAAATGTTTCACAGAGTTTCCATGGCATCCTCTGTAAAGTCACTTAGGCCCTACATGCAAGACACAAAACGGAAACCTTCTCATTCAGCAAGCACATAAATATAATGCAGCAAGTTCAGAGTGTCCCAGCTCAATGCAACTTAGTTGCTTGCAACAACAGTTTAATTGTAGGGTGTGACACAGGGTGACTCTCATGACATTTAGTTGCGTTTTGCTAAGCTGGATTACAACTACAGTCTGCACCTCTTTCCCTCAAGGCTGTGACGATTGTTGATAGTTTTCTCTCCTTTAACCATTTGTCCATTATGTCCTTAAGTGATAATCAAAGCAAGGTTATTTGCCAGGTCACTAAACTAAAAATGAAAACTACCTGTGGATCCCTTCTGAGCTTCCAAATAAAATAAACAAAACAAAGCCGTATTATATTTTAATGGGTTTTCCCATTAGTATGTTCTTATTTTATCCAAACACAAAGCATACATTGAAAGCAGCATACGTTCCTTTACATAGAAGTTTCTCACTGTAGCCTCACTTTCCAGAGGAGCAGAAACACTGAACTTTCCCTGTGGTCAGCGTATGTTTCAAGCCCTAAATTGGTGCCGTTGCTGAGAGGAGGAGATTGCAGTGTAGGCAGCAGCAGGTTCTCATCATCCTCCAGAGACTGAAGGAGACTCTGATGTCTAATGAGCGGTACATTAAGTGCTGCTGTGACAGCCACGGTGTCTAGAACCTCACAGGGTTCAGTTACAGCTTTCTGTCTTCCCTGAACACCTTCTTGCATATTTTGTTTTTGTTTTTTGGGGGGGTGGGTGGGTCTTATATGGATGCATATATCCACACTCAAACACAAAAGCACATCCTTAGTCCTACTTTACATTTCAGATGTAATTAGGGTGTGGTGTATATTCTTTGCAGTATGATACATGTCAAGTGGAATGTAGATTATCTCACAGGGTATTTCTCTGTGAGAAGGCACATCACGATTACAACACCAAATGTCAGCAGGTTCAGAGAGGAGTGCCTTCCTCATCTCTGCTTTGTTTAGAGGTGACTTTTACAGTTTCCTCCGCCACTCTTTTGATCATGCAGCCCCACTGTCACAAGTCCAATGTGAACAACAACCACAGCAAACAAGAATTTCTGAATAAAACAAAGGTTTCTGGAGAAAACGTCATGGTTATTCCAGCATACGATTGTGTACATAATATTGGTTTTCCAGTGTAAATCAAAGTTGTTTTAGTTTCAGCTTCAGTTTGTAAGTTAACTTAAGATTCCCAGTTTTGATTCCTGTTTATACTCTGAGGTTTATGCGAAGACAGACGACTGCGTTTTCGTTCCTTTCAAGTGGACTAAAGTAAATCAATGATACTTTCAAGCCCATGAATAATGCACCAAAGTCACGACAAACTTCATAATGATCAACAGGTGCAAGAGACGTCAGGTTAATTTCAAACCTCACACAATCGTGATGCAAAACTTGCTATGAATAGTATCAGTACTGTGAGGCACAATCTCAATAATTGTATTAGCTTTCTCACGTTCTTTCATTTTATCTTTGTGTCAACAGCAACTCATAAAAAGGGCCAAAGCTTTTAAGGAACAGTTCAACAGGAAATGTTCTTTGCTATGTGAGCCAAAAGTCCTCGACATTAAACAATCGGAAAGAACCAAAGGAGGAAATTTTGACACATGACCCATTGTTTTCAGATACTTGCAGGGCAAAAGGAAAACTACTGAAAAAATAATTGGCTGTCTTTTAAACAAAACACACTAAATTACTGGCAAGATGTAAGTGTGTACTAATAAATGGTCCTGCTGATAACTCTTTAGAGGTTTAAGCTCCTCTGACTGTTCATATGGCCCAAATTGCAACTCTGTTCTTGAGAAAAGAGCCCAGCAAAGAGATGGCTTTTTCCAGTCTGTTGCCATACCCGAACTACTGCTTCAAACAGTTAATATTTCTAATTATTATTTTTTTATGCTAGATTTTACCGTAAAAATGTTCCAGTGTTTAAGTGCATGGCCATTGACCATGCTTTTAAACCTTTTCTTTATAGAGCTTCCCACTCAGCGTTTAGTCTGCATTTGTGGACAGGAAAGGGCCAGAGCAGCCAGATTGCTGAAGGGAAATCGTTACCCTTTCCCCCAACAGATTTCAACTCATCCAAAGCGTCCCCCTCCCTTTTTGACAGCAACTTCAAATTAACACCCCTGACTGATTTAGGTATTCTGATGCTTCAGCCAGCTCGCGTCCGAACACAGAGCTGCTACTGTTTATAGTCAGAGGCCTGCAAGGAGGGGCAGGGAGGAGGGAGTGAATAATGTGAGGTAGAGGACTAAGAGCAGCGTCCCCACCCCGGGACAGGAGACGCCAGGTTATTTTTGGAAAAAGGCGGTGCCGGTAGTTATTTGAATTTGTTGTTGGAACTCCTGCCTGTCTGAGGTGTCTTAAAGATGATGGTCTCGACTTGCAGCGCTTGCCCCCGTGCACCACCTTTAAAACTGTCACCACTGTAGTAAGTGGAACAGCTGTTAGTCTTCATTTAAAAGAGGCAGCTAGGGGGGAGACGGTTCAGATTGTGCACTGCGGGACAAAGAATAAGGCAATGGTTTGTGATATGTTTATTTTGTGATAGATTAGAATAAGACAAACAGTTTTTACTGCTTTACACAACAGGTAGAGAGTTGAATTCTAGTCATGTCCCCTTCACATGGATCTGTTTTGTTTCTCTGTTGAGAAAATCCTTGTTGCGTTTAAACATTGAGTCGTTCTCAGGAAGCTGGTGTATCATTCCTTCACCTCTAAAGTGCTGAGAAGAGTACGGTAACTCAGCTCCTCGTCTTCCAGTACAACAAAGTCAAATATAAACACAGCACAGTGTTGGCTGCACAGTGTTTTTCTTCAAAGTCCCATGCCTGCTTCAGGTATTGATGCACTTTTCACAGAACAGGACTAATGGAGGTTACTGCTTTGTATTACCTTCACTCAGACATACTTTATTTTTGACACACAGCAATAAAGAAGTCTCCACAGAAATGTGTACATATAATTGAATGGCGTGGTTCATTAATTTTTAAAGCATATAGGTGAAATGGAAGAAGTCAATCTGTGCTCTTTTGGCAGTTAAGTACACTGAAGCCTCCGGGCATTATTTATTCATATTCGTTCACAACGGGATCGATATTCATTTTGTAATCTTTCCCCCGTTCTGTCATTTCTTCCCCCTCCTCCTTCTCTTCACTCTCCCTTTACACAGTGGAGCCAAAAGTGTACGTGTCCGCAGGCCCCACAGCTCTGCTGGACGGTGGCAATGAGTCACTGGTGGCCACCTGCATTGCAGAGCGTGGTCTTCCTGAAGCCGAGGTTTTCTGGGAGACGGAGCTGTACGGGCGATCTGAGAAGCAGAGTCAGAATGAGGCAAACGGCATCACCACCGTACATGTGCGCTACATGTGGCAGCCACGGAGCTCCGCCCAGGGGAAGACACTCACCTGTGTGGTGAGACACCCAGCCCTGCAGACAGAGTTTCGTATACCCTACATGCTAAATGTCCAGTGTAAGTAATGAAACATAAGACCTTCCAATATAGATACCTTAGTTTTGGCTAACTGCAGATACACAGTGTGGCTGTAATACCAGTGTTGAATTAATTGGCTGTATTCCTGCTGAGGAAGAGCCAAGGAATCATCCTTGCAGGCTTAAATTAACATTGGTTTTCTAACTTTGTTTAAATAAAATGTAGCAGTTAATAAAATGTACTGATTCTGTATTAATTAGTAAAATAACAGATAAAACAGGCTCAAGGTAAATTTAAAGCACATTATCATAGTCTTGTCTTAGCTCTGAGAGAATGTTTAGGCTGCTGTCATTTACAGCCACAAAACCATACACATGTCATGAGCTTCCAAGAGTCAGCTGAAGTGAAATAATATTAGTAAAGTTGTGTACAACACATTATGTTACCATAAAAGCGATAAAATCTACTGAACAAGCATTACACTCAGCCAATGTCCTCCTTGTGTAATTTCTCTATCACTCAACATAATACGTTTAAAGGAAGAGGAAGAGGCGCTAAAACACTGTTGTGTCAACTCACATGACCATAGATTTCAGTTAAGTAAAAAAAAAATCTCCCAACACATAAAGAAAAGCTGCTGGTATAGCTGTGTGAAATCCCTCCAAAGTGCTGATAGCTTCCTTCGTGCTATGTTATCTCTCACACTAGTTGCTGATACTGAGATACATCTACCACTTTGATCTGGCATGCACATATCAAATCTTTGCATCCTTGTTTTTAATGTCAACACTGAGGCTGCTAATACAGATAAATAAAATTATTAATCATCACTTTAAAAAATCAGCTGTCTTTAAAACAAAAGTCTCAAACACAGCTGAAAATGTATGTAGAGGTAAAAGTGTCAAATATAATCCTGCAGCCACTGCACTGAAATGCTTTTACAATATAGAACAAAATAATCATCATTATTATAACACTATATTTTTAGCCCTAAAACAACCAGTGTATTTTATCAATATTAACCCGTGCTGCTGCCTTGATTTGCAATGAGCATGCTCAGTAAATGTTTCTTCCTCGCCTATAAAAGAGCAATTTAGGAGTCGTCTTAATGTTCTAATCATTGATGCATACTTCCTTGGCGAGCAGTAACGTTACTCTGTGTTTGGACTGTGTGAGTGCAGGCTAATGAAGGTGTTTTATGAAATATTGATCAGACCTCAGCAGGAATTCAAGTAGCAGACTCGGGCTGCTGGGGGCAGCGGATGGAGACGCAGAAAAATCAAGGTTAATATGGGAAGAAAGGAGCTTCCCAGCTCAATAAATCACACCAAGTGCAGAGGCAAGGGATTCTAAGTGCAAAAGAAGCACAATTTCAACGTTGAACCGTGTGAAAAGGGTCAGCGGACATTGTGGGCCAAGACATCTTCTTGTGCGAAATAATGAGTTCCTCATTTATCCTCCAGAGAAATCAAAATGAAAAATTGGATATCTAAGACAGTGTTTGCCATGTTTTATTACAGTGGCATGTGCTGGGCTTCATTTAGGCATCCTCCCGTCTTTCTTGATTTTTTTTTTTTTTCCCCTTTGTCGTGGCGACGCAGTAGAGTGTATTATTAGCTGCAGTTCATCTGCTGTCTGAGTCTGTCATTTTCGAACTTTCCACCAACCCAGGATCATTTGTTTGTTCGCTTGGCTCGCTTTCACCAACAGATCCTGTGCCCTGTTACAGTCCTGCAAAGCCTTTTCTTTGTCGTCATGTGCTGCTGTGCTTTATAATACGTGCTTTGTTTCCTCCGGAAAAGCTCATTTGTCATCAAGCTGCAGGGATCACAATGACTGATTGTGAAGTCCAAGTCTTTTAACTTGAAAAAGAAAAAAAGAGAATAAATGATGGTCAGTGTGACCAACCCGACTGCAGGAGGAGGTTAAAAAAAGTACAGTAAAATTGTGATTTTTAAAGATTTTTTATTGTATTTTGTTTTACAGTTGCACCAGCGGTATCCATCATGGGAATTAGCAAAAATTGGTACGCTGGCCAAGCAAATGTGAAATTAAACTGTGAAGCCAAGGCCAACCCAGCTGCGCGTCAGTTCACATGGACCAGGTCAGTATGCCTCAACAGTCTCTGATATGTGAAATACAAAAAATGCATTATATCTCTCACACACATTATTATACTGGTCAGTCAAATAGCTCAATAATTAACACAGTTACTTGCAAACTGTGAAAAGCTTACAAGTTCTTTCAGTTGTAATTCAAATGGATAAACTGACTAAATGTGGAATAAACTAAATCTGCAGTACCCAGGCAGGGGATTAATTTGGAAAGGAAAGTGCTGAAGGCAATCCAAGAGCATTATTGCAAAACAGAATGCATTAATCATTTCATCTGAGTTATCTTGTTTGCACAGCACCACCAGCTATAGATCTAAATTTGGACTTAAGGAATTCAAGGCCAGGTACTGCTTAGACTCAGCTGTTGTAACCTTTGCAGCGCTGAGTAGAGTTTGAGTGCTGTAAAAGCGACGCACTTGTCAACTCATAAACCCGAGAAAAATCTTTTGTTGTCTTAAAGCAGTCGGGAGTTTATATTCATGATCTGCACTACTGAAGAATGTAAATAATAGAAGCCAGGGGTAAATACTCTCTATGGGTCATCAAGTAAAATCTCACTCACACGGAAGTACCCTGAAACTTGTGTGTTAGCTTAGTTGATCAGTAGCTCGTCCAATACCGGGCTCAAGGGACGCTTCATTAGCAATTACGACGGGACTGATCAGCTGTTGTTTGGTTCATTTGCATATATCTAAGATGGGTTTAAACAAACCTCAGTGAAGCAATGAAGTGAAGAAGCCTCAGTCTATAAATTACCTCCAGCATAACTTTCGGGCCTGGACACTGGAGCTGTCGAATGCACTGCTGCGCCCATCGGGAAGACTCCCTGCTATAAATAAAAAGATTCCAAACAGTTCATGCATCAGAGCAGCGCTGGCCTATTGGCATCTCTTTGTCATCATCTTGCTTTGAAAACAAGGACTATGCTCTCATTTGGGCTGACAGCCTCAGTAAAGTCTAGACAGCCAACCTCTTTTGGGCCAGACCTTGTGTTCATGCAGAAAGCTTTTTCCTCTCAACTGATGGCAGAGCAGGCAGCTCAGATTATCATGTGATCTTATAATAGTTGCACCAGGAAAACTGGACCAACAGCGCAGTGATGTCATCGCAAGTCTTGAATAGCCTTTTTCAGTTGTACATCGAAAATGATTTATCTTAAATATGAAGTAGTGATGTTTTTTTTTCCAGTCCTGCAGGCTTTTTTCTCTGTTGTACAGCACGCTGAAATGTCTGTCTGTCATGTTTAATTTGTGTACAGGTTGGATGGCTTGATGCCTGAGGGTGTTGAGATCTCAAACAATAGCCTTGCTTTCACTCGGCCATTGGAGCGCAATGATTCTGGAGTCTATCACTGCGAAGTGACGAATGACATCGGTACCAGCAGTCAGGTTGTGAACATCTGGGTACAAGGTATTTTTTCTCCCTTTTCTCTCTCTCTAGCTATTTAACAGCTCTCTTGTTGTTGTTGTTGTTTTTTTCTTTTTTTGGTTTTGTTGTTTAACCATCTCCAGGGTTTTCACAAGAAAAGTTGTTTGACTAATTTAGACAACTAGTAAATTAGTTGCCAGGAAGGTCCCTAAAAATAAATCAAAACAGCCATTGTATTAAAACCAAGAGGGGTCAGCTTAGCCCCTGCAATCAGATTAGAGTGAAAATCCTGATGTCATCTCAGGAAATCTTGAGAGCTTACTCACTCTGAAACTAAAATGAATAACTGCCTTTTTGCATTTTTCATGCTTTTCTCATGTAGGATTAAATTCTTTTTTAAATCAGGGCCCATATCAACACTTTTAGCAGAGCTAGGTCTTTATATACGTATAAATGCCCCTGCCCTGATCCGCTTCCACACATTCCTGGCAACAGAGGAGCACGGGGTGCAGATAGAGTATCAGTACCAAACGTTTCCAGTGTTGTGGCTTTGGCAACATTAGATGTTTCAGATAAGGAAGCGGGTGTTTACCCCTGCTTGCTCAGCAGAGTACGCACTCATGTAGCCTTTCTCTGTGTTTTGTTTGAGGTCAAGTTTCACAGCAGGACCTAGTGAATTGTGCTTGCAGATTTGCAGTACACACAAGTTTGTTTTTGTACACCATGAAATATGTTATTGAGGAGTTGTTGTTTTTTTTACAGCTGCAGTTGCACAAATTATGATCGAATTAGTTTAATTGAGCACTTCAGAAATGAGACTATCAAGTAGAGAAAACCTCTTAATTGTATACTGGGGTTTCCCTGCAGTTGGATTTGTTGAATGTTGTAGATCCATTGATACAATTCTTGTCATAAAACATGCAGCTCACTGAACTGCCCCCGTCTGCCATCAGGGTGCGGATCCTGAGAACTCTACATCATTTTATTTTCATTTCTCCTCTCCTTCTTTTAATCCTATTCCAAACAAAGCTACTGCTGCTTTTGGCCACGTATTCCTCTAACACACGCAGTCTTTTTGGTTTCCCATTGTCGAAAGGAGTGAGCTGGAGATGTCCCAAAAAAGTCTGTCAAGCTCCATCTGCGTACAGTCCTGGTTTGGAGTCCCGCTCCAAACAAAAGCACAGCTGACATCCTGTCCGAGATGGACTTGCGCTGAGCAATTATCTTGCTTCTCTTGTCAGATATTACAACTTGGACATGCGGCCCCTTGCCTCTCTGTCCTGTAGAGATAGTTGGGTTGAGCTCAGTGATATTTCCTCCCCACACCCTCACCCTCCCCGGAGCTGTTTGGTGTAGCTGTTTCACATTCCCAGTTGCGTACGCAGCCTTGTGGTTTTTGGCCGCTCGTCTCTCAAATGATCAGCTACATAGTTGCAGACGCTTGTAATCTGCGTGGGGTTAAAATGTGCCGCTGCAGGGTGGGATTGATGGTGACTGATGAAGGAAGTGATTGCCAGTATATCGGTTCTCCAACCTTGATCTGTCTTCCTTTTCCTCTCTCCTGCTTTTGCTTTACTCCTGATCCTTCAGGCTCACACACTGTGTGTAATTGTAGGTAATTAGATTCTTACTCAGTTACCAAATCATGGAAATCATTATAGCTCTATGGGGATTCAGATTTTGATAACTAGTACTTAAGAACCTCCTGGTGATGCAGACCTTTTATTAGTGCGAGTCATATTGCTTTGTAGTCGGGCCTTTGATCTGCCTGCGCACTGATCGACAAGGAGTGTCAGACTGCTCTTCGTTTCAGAAGCTGGAGGTCATCATGGAAGCACTTATCCTGACCTTGAGCTCCAGGCAGCCCTTTCCTCTGCAGCTGTAGCAGAGAGCAAATCAGATGCAGGAACCGCACATCGATCAGTGTTTCAGCTTCTCACATGACTTCCCCACAGCAGAGTTTAGAGGGGAAAAAAGAGGGGAGAGCTAATCACACTTTCTCTGATGCGTAGGAGTGCACGTGCTCCGATCCCTCTCCGTCTCACTGTCATGTTCACGCACACATTGACATTTAACACTTAACCTCTTTCTGCCCTGCTTATTTCCCCCCGTTTTGCTCTACAGCACAGCTTTCAGCAGGCTCTCTCTCTCTCTCTCTCTCTCAAGAGAGGCATGTGTCTGTGCAGTGTTGGTATAAATTGATCTAAAAACCATTCGCACTTGCTTTGTTACAGAACATAAAGTGTAGTCTTTCTTCCTTTCAGTTTTATGATTTGTCTCTCCATCTGCTGTCTTTCCTCTCTGGTTTAAATCATTTCATCACATTTGCTCTGCAGATCCTCCCCCCACCACCGCAGCCGCCAGCACCACTGCCTCTGTCCTCCACGACACCCCTGGAACCGGCACTGCTGTGGACCGGCGGACAGCCCCGTTCACCTCCCCCACCTTGGCGTCCTTACACGACAGCAGCCTGGGTACTATAGTTGGTGGGGCAGTGGGAGGAGTTCTCTTCCTGATCCTCTTGCTGATCCTTGGCGGGGCTTGCTATATGCACCAACGTCGAACCTTCAGAGGGGACTACTACACCAAACAGTATTTGGGACCCTCCGACATGCAGAAGGAATCTCAGCTGGACGTGCTGCAGCCGCACGAGCTGCAAGAGGTCTACGGGGACAAAACGAGCAAAGGTAGCCAGGATCTGAAACCCAAATTGGGTGGGGATATCATTTACCCCGACTACACACCTGAGCGCAAAGACAGGGACGACTGGGTCGACAGGGGAGATGCCAACAGGGGTTTCAAGGAGGGAAACTACTACCCAGATCACTACAACAGCCAAAACATGCACCCCTGCGGGCCTCCTGTGCACAGCCCCATAGTCAACAACGGCTCCCCCTATCTCCCGGAGGACTGCTATGACAATGGTACAGACAGCGACTACGTGTCCCACATGGACGGATCTGTGATTTCACGCAGGGAGTGGTATGTTTGAAGAAACAAGCAAATGGAGGGGGAGAAATGGACAGCTGACTGAGAATAATTTGACAAATGACAGATTTAAATATCATTAAAAGCTGTGTCATTTCAGTTAAAGGATAAAAGAACATTTCTCAGCTCAGTCTCACAATGAGCTCTTTGAACAATACTGCTCTGCCTTGATTTTAACCACTTAAACCTTAAGGACATGGACATGGATTGCGTTTCACTTTTGTGGCATTTCAAGGAGCTGCAAATATGCTGGAGCGCCTCGGTGATATTATCTGTGTAGGTTTAAGAGGCTTCAGCGTACAGTGACGTTTCATCTGATGTGAATGAGGTTTTTCGTTCTCGTGTTTGCTACCTGTCTTTGTCGCAGGTCACATGTCAGGTGTTCAAAGCCTTGTCAGTGAAGTATTTATTGCCCTGACTGACTGAGCTCTGCTCCCATTAAATTCTGTGGCATTAAAAAAAATGATCTCATGATTGCTTACAGCCTTTTCGTACAGGCGAGCTGTTTATCATGACCGCGATCAGTATTTCTAGCAAATTATATTGCATGGTTTTGTTTTGGGTTTTTTGTTTTCCAAAGTATGTTTGTAAGTGAAAGGGAAAGTCGTGTTTAAAAGGGAGAATTACACAGGCATTGTACCAAAGGAAAGAAAGCTGACTTTACATAGACGCTGCCCCCGTGCACAGCTCTTCTGTGGCTTTTGTCATTTCACAGCATCTCCTGGAACTTTGTTATACTATGGAAAACCTGAGCGCAGTCACACTTTGTGGATATAGTTTTACTTTCAGCTCCAATTATTTTATTTTGTTATATAGTTGTTGTTTGTAAAATGCCAGGCCTGGTTGATTTGAAAACACCCATGGATTTGATGTCACAGCAGCTATGTACAAAGCAAAAGGGGCTAGTAAACCGCTCAACTCAACACCTGATCTGATAAAACTGCGAATGAAAAAAAAAAATCAGTCATTGCTATCTGCCATGGTTTTTTGGAAGACGATTTCTTTAAATGTGAGACAGCAGAAAATGTTTGACACTTTAGGTTAGCAGCACAGTAATAGCAGACTAATTAAAAACTATAATCAGTGAATGTAGCTACTTCGAATGGCTAATCCAGAAAAAGCACAGACCCTAAGTAGAATTAAAACATTTGCTTTGATATTAACTTACTCATTTTACTCAGTGGAGAAATGTGTTAATTCAGTCACATTCATGCAGTGAAAAGCACAACTCTGTTATTACAGTTGTGAGCAAACATCAAAAGAAGCCACCCGGGCCTTGGCCTTCCCCACTTAGCCATGATAACAGGCTGTGATGCTGTCTTTTCCATTTTCCCTCCTCACTATC
This sequence comes from Rhamphochromis longiceps, assembly GCF_057381845.1. Taxonomy (NCBI): domain Eukaryota; kingdom Metazoa; phylum Chordata; class Actinopteri; order Cichliformes; family Cichlidae; genus Rhamphochromis; species Rhamphochromis longiceps. Next base: position 31,005,215 of record NC_140570.1, read on the forward strand.
CTCGGATTTCTGTCGGTAAGACCAACACCAATAGGGTTTTTTTTTTTAAACTTCACTTCAAAGTAATGTGTTATAAATACCAGATGTGACTGTAACGGCTGTCATCATCTAACATTACGCGGCTCCATAAACCACCAACAGTTTCACTGCTCCCGCTCGACACTCTAGTGTCGTGATTCATTATTGTAAATAAGCAACAAATGGAGAAGGAGTACTAATAAACTGATCCTTCAGTTTCAGATTGGATGTGTTTGTTTAAAGTGTGATTGTTTGAGTAGCTTGGAAACGTCGCGAGCAGTTGACGTCACTACTGTACAGGCCCTAATGCTGGGGTTTGGCTCCTCCGAGGATACGCAGCAATCATGGAAACGGGAAACTTAATCCATGAATGAAAAAATCAGAACCATGTAGGTTAAAGCTGTCTCTGCAATGGCTCCCCAAGGGAAATATATATATTTTCTTCTTTTTTCCTACAAACAACAAAAAACTTGGAACAAACCCCAGGAATATTAAGTTAAAGCTAAAAAGTCGACATCATCAGTGATCTCATCTGTTCCTGCTTGATTTGACCTCAGCCATTTGTTTCCTCAGGAATGATACATGAATCAAAGTGACCTATGCTAAGTCTCGCATGAATGGGAAAACGTACCCTTTTGGAAACGCACCACTTTAGTCAGCTTGTGTGTTACAGCTAGAGAAAAGTCTATGAATATGTATTAAAGTCAGATCAGGACAGGAGGTCAGGTGTATTTATTATTATGAGGTTTAATAGATTTTGGACGCACTTAAAAAAACCAAAAATATTTCTCCGCCCTTGATTTCTCATGCCAGAGCTTTGGTTGAAGGTTTAGAAGCTGAGAATAAACTACTTTAATCTCTTCAGCTCGCTCTCACTCTCATCGCCAAAACACACACACCCGCCCGCCACACATCTGCCACTGCAGCCCACATTCAAGGAGCAGTCCTTGCCTCAGACTTCAGGCTTTTTAATTAACTTTTATTTTTTTCCCCCCGTCATCACACTCGGCGACAGAAGTGCCCGGGCTCTCTGATATATAGCACGTCCATGTCTGCATGTGCGTTTTGTTTCTTTTTTTTTTTTTCTATGGCCGATGATTCATAGCTGTCTGCTTCAGTTTCTTATTCAGTCTCAGCTACATCTCAGAAAGACAAAAATGAGCTGGAGTGATGAATGTTTTTTTTGTTTGTTTTTGTAGTTGTTTGCATGTAAATGAAACTATTTGCTTTTTATTTCTCATCACAAATGTTTCTATACGTGTACATATTGGGATTAGGTTTCGTTTAGGATTAGCTGTTCTCTCGGTTCGGTTTAAATGTTGGTGTACAGTTTGTTCTGGATTCCCCTACTGAATAGTTGGTGCCTTAAATGGGCTGAGCAATGCACAAGCTTAGGAACTTAAAACTATTAATATCATTAAAGAGGAGGACCGACTGGTTCTTTAATATGTATTTCATCTCCATATTTAAGATTTGCTGTTATCAAAGCATTAGAGTTGACAAAAGGTTGATTGTCATGCCTTATACGTTTTAAAAGAAGGACACATGTAACAAGTTGGTTACTGAGAGAATTGCAATAAGCAAAGTTTCACTGGGAATTTAGTCAAGCCAGATTCATAGAAAATATTATTGTCCTGTAAATATGCTGGCTTTTTTTATCATTATTATTATTATTATTGAAGAATCTTATTTTTTGTATGAGGTCTGTAATTTTCTGAGTATTAGTTTATCTTTCGAGCATTGAGGAGCTTGTCTCATGATAACATAGGCGGCGATCCTGTTTTCACTGCATTTTGTATTTGTTCTTGAGAGTTTGTGACCAATTATTTTGTACATTGTCATTTGAATGATTGATGTCTCACATGAATCGGAGATGGAAGTTTGATAGATTGTATTATGTTCCTTTGTTTGCAATAAAAACCACCATTATTGCACTCAGTTGTGTCCTGGGATTCTGTTTTTGCAAAGGATTTTAAATTCTTTTACTTTAATTATCTTGCATAGAGGTTTCCCTTATCAAATTAAAGCCTGTCAGTAAGACACAAGACTAGTACAATAGCCTTGCAAACCTTACAGTTAAGTCCGATTGAGATGTGATGGGCATGCAGACTTTCAGCTTTAATTCAGTAGTTTCACAAAAATGTTGCAGTATGTTGGCTACACCAAAAGTTTAAAGGTTTCTTTAGCTTTTTTTAGTCTAATTATGGCTTATTTCACTTGCATCAAGTTTGGAGCTCATATTGAAAATTCTTGTTAAAAGATAACAAATGCAAGTTCAACAGTTCTTAATGTCTTGATGCATGCTCAATCATCCAGGTACGTAAATCCCAAAAGGTTGATTCTGTCCATCTGGACGTAGTGTTCTCAGTGGGAGAAACGCTTCGTCACTCATCCAAGTGACTTCTTCAGTCTCAGCTGACTGCAGGTTTCCCCAACAAGAAGGCCCTGAGTAAATGTGGTTGTCCCAGCTGGACATTGTCAAAGCTGGGAAGGCACCTAAAGAAACCTCCAGCCGATCCAGGAGAGAAGAACAACTGCTGCCTAAGCAAAAATCCATAGTGATCACCTATGTGTCAGGAATATCGGAACAGCTGAGACGCATTTTTTCTAAACACAGTCTCTGTGGCTTTTAAACCCCAAAACAGGCTGGGCCCAAAAAGTCGTCCACCCCAAGGATCGGGTCCCCAGACACAATCAGAGTAACATAGTGTACGCCGTTAAGTGCCAGGAGGATTGCCAGGATTTATACATCAGGGAAACCAAACAATCTCTCGTGAAGCGGATGGCACAACACAGAAGAGCTACCTCATCAGACCAGGACTCTGCAGTCTATTTACACCTACAGGCCAGTGGACCCTCTTTCAATGATGAGGATGTACACAGAGGACAGAGAGGATCGCTAGTTTGAGCGCGGAGTTAAGGAGGCCATTTACGTGAAAAGGGAAAGACCATCTCTGAAAAGCATAGTAATGATCAAGGAACTGACCTCACAGGCCATTGCTCATTCAGTGGGCTGGTTTCAATTATTGTGCAAATGTACTGTTTACAAGGTTGGGGAAACCTGCAGTCAGCTGAGACTGAAGAAGTCACTTGGATGAGTGACGAAACGTTTCTCCCATTGAAAACGCTACGTCCAGATGAACAGAATCAACCTTTTCGTTCTTCTTAATCTGTCATAAAATAAAGTGCTAACAGTGTTCACCTGATTATGTAACTACATGTCAATAAACTGTCCAATTAATTCTGATCTGAAAGTACGGGTCCAGTGAGCTTGTGATCTCATTCATTGCCTTTGAAATAGCTCCTTTAAGAATAGGGACGAGGTCTGCGACCACTTGCAGTCAGTTGAGGTTAAGCGGTCAATTGCATGCAATCTGTTTGCAATGAATCAGAAATTTGTAAATCCACTGCTGGCTACAGACACAGAATTCACACTCACTTCTTAGATTCGGACTGACTGATTGATTGAAATATGCCTGTGCTCATAAATTAAACAGCAACCTTTGCAATCGGTCTGTCTGTGTGATTGCAGTCAGTGTGAGTCAGACTGGAGCTGTTTGGAAACAGGTCCTAACAGACAACCGGCGCAACTGCCTTGCAATTGCAAGTGGTTGCTGAGAGACTGAGGCTGTTGGATGTTGATTGCCGCAACTACTTACATTCTGTTGCTGACAGCAAAAATACTACATGCAATTATCAGGCAACCAGCAGTTTATTTCTAGTACCAAGGACATTGCTGTCCTCCTATAGTGTAAGTTGTAATACAATGTGATTGTTCGTTATTATTATTATTTGATTTAAAATCCATCGTGGTGGTGTACAGAGGCAAAATTGCAAAAACATTTGTCATTCATCTCCACACACACTTGTTAAATGTAAAGTCAGGGGTCAGTTTTGGTGAAGAAAGTGTTTCAGTCAGTGTTGACAAGTCTTCATGTTTCTTTGTGTAATGTTTCACTTGTGGTGGAAAGTTAATTCTTAATCTTGGAAACAAGATTTGACAAACAATAGTTGTGTTCTGGTTTAAAGGTCCACCATCCTAACACTAGCCCCAAAGAACAGCTAGTTTCATTTTCAGCTTCGCTCTATTAGAGAGAGAATATTTTTTTGTATGTGATTGAACTTGTTTAATTCTCTAGTCCCAGTGCAGATATGATTTTAAATATAGCCAAATTGTGGCGGTGAATGTCATTGATTCCAGTCAGATTAGGATCAATGGGGGTTAGTCAATTTCCATCTTGGGGTCTTTGTGGTTTTCCTTGAGCCCATTACTAACCACATGTGCAGTGCGGTGCAGCACATTGTCCTGCTGGGGAAAACCATTGGCATTGGGGACCTTTGTTAGGTGTGTGTGCTTGTCTTCAGCAATGTTTAGGTATGTGGTACATGCCAAAGTTTAATCTGAAGGGGTTGCCAAGACCCAAAATTTTCTGGTCAGTGTTATGCAGATCATCTGTCAGCGGATATTGCTGATTGGGGGACATTACAGACTTGTGTCCATTGGATGTCTGATCATGGATGGATGGATGGATGGAATTCTTCCACACATGAAGTGAAGAGGTCATTGAAGCCAGAAACCATTAATCTCTGTCACCTTCCTCCTCTTCCACTATCCACACCTGTGTAGTTACTAACTGACCCATCTCACAAGGCTCTCCATCCTGTCCAACTCACCACCCTCTTCATCACTGGTTCACAGAGAGAAGAGAGCGATGCCGCTGCGTTTTTGTCACACCCGCACCAAATTCAGGGCTACTGACCACCCACAACTCCCCCCGTCACCCATCAGTCCTCAAAGAATAAGTTGTTTCTCTTTAAATACTGTGAACTTCTCACACTGAAATTATGCCCTGAAAACATTTACAAAGGAATTTACAATGGCATCCCTAATCCAGGCCCTCCTACTCTAAGTGCCTGCGTTTAATCCCCAGTGTTAACCTGGCTTTGGGAGTGCCGCTCACTATCAATATGTGTTGTTTAGCAAAGTGACAATCGCTCCCTCTGGTCCAGATTAAGCGGAGAAGGAGAAACCAGATACTTAATCCTTTGTGGCATGGAAAGAAAACTCCCTTCTTGGACTTCACTTTCATCACCTCAGGGTCCACGTCTGCCAGAACCAAAAGCACTCACTCTATTATCACAGTGTTGCCTGACTGGGATAACCCCAGCCTAATCCATCACTGCTACCATCTGCATGTTTGTGCAGGCAGGGTGGGTAAATAACGCCGTGTTGGTGGGCTTGGGTTACTTCTTGTTTTTCCTTTCTTAAGTTTTTGGCAGATGGCTGCAAGGGGCATTTTTTCACACATAATGAATCAGTCAGCAAATGTGTTTAGTTTTGTTACCTCGTAAACCACAGCGGGTTCCTTCAGCATTCCTTACAGACCCCACCCAAAGAAGTTCACACCAAAATGGGGATTCTCCATCAGACTTCAACAAGTCAAGATTTCAAGTTTTCTCCCTCCTTGTTAGTATCAGCATTAACTTTATGTTGTACATTTCGTAGAAGTGAGAGGTAGCCACGTGTATTTAGTTCTGTGACCCTATTCTTCTTCTTCGAAAACAGAGGTTTTAGCTAATGAACACGACCGCAGCCCCGGGGAGCTCACATCAAAGGCCACAGCTGACTGAGCTGAACAGACAAATTGTTTGAACGCATGGATTTGGAAATAATGAACTACTGCAGAGGGTGGGAGAGTGTGGAGCAGTTACAACAAAAATGTTGTCACATGGCCCGCGGTCTCACCGGCCTTGTCTCGGTGTGAAGCGTGTGAGGCTTCGGGGCAGGGGCCAACTGTAACGGCAAATACTGGGAACAGAAAAAAAAACGTGTTTGACATAAACAGCTACACTTGTTTTTCTTTAGAGTGTTCACATTTTACTTAATGTTTTGATATTGAACCTTGATTTCGCTGTAGTTGTTTCCCAGTACATAAGATGACATGGAAATGCAGATGTTCAGATTTCAACAGTGGATCATTGGCAGCTTGTGTGTAAAAGGTGTCGCATGCAGCAATGAATCCGCCTCCGCAGCCCCTCTCAGGTTTATTGACCTTAACACTGTGGTTCAGCTCTTTGTTTTGGTTTTCCACCAAAAATCTTTACTGTTTTGGCTCATTTTAAAGCTCTCATAGGATTGTTTGTGCCTGCTCTGTTGGCTGGCAATTTTTTCTCTCCATGTCTAGTCATGGTTCAGTAGTGACCGAACCAATGTTTGTTCTTCAGTGTCCTTCTTACACTTCCTAGCAAGAGAAAGTTTGTGTTAAATGATTGTTTTCAGCTATTTCTTAATCAGCTATGATAAAATAAAATAAATTACATGTGCTCAAATGTCAAGGATGTGAAGAGAAAAAAGGCTCACCCGGTTCTTTTCCTGGTGATGTTGACACTGGGGACAGAGAGGCGATGTTGGTGACTGTGCTTCAGTGGGAAATCTAGACCATACCTCTGTGGTAACTCCATCCTATCAGAAACCCTATGATGTCACATACGCCATCTTACTTGGACCTCCCCAGAAAGGCAAGAAGAGCCTTTAGAAAAGTCCCAGCATTTTATTTGTTTCCATCTGCTGGCTTTGCAAATAGAACATAGGACATAACCATAAGGTAATTAGCAGACAATGCACAATAAATGTCAGCAGTGATATTATGCAGGTTACATTGCTGGTTCTACAAAGATTCACAGCAGAAGTCTAAAGCAGTGAAGTGTTACAGATTAAGTTCATAATGCAAACAAATGAGAGAGAAGTCTAGAGGTGCATAAATGTAAACGGTTTCAAAGTGTTGGCTCAAGTAATCAAAGTCTGTTTACGTGGCGAAGACACTGAGGCCGTCTGTTTGCAACCATGTGCTAACCATATTAACTGTTTAAACAAAAACAAACACAGACGCGTTTTTGTTTTTTTTATTCATTTCAGTAATTTGATTAGAGCAATACTTCTCACTTTGTAAGAGACTAGACCTTTGTTCTGCATGGAAACAACATCAACATCTGTCTGTTTGTAGTTGAGTTTTGACCAGGAACATGATGCCAGGCATTGCTGAGATGAAACATATGGTATCTCAAGGCAAGCATCCATCCACTGGTCATTTAGAGGGTGCAGTTAAATATTTGACTCATAGGCGTCACCCATTGGTTTTGGTCATTGCAATCTTGTTTTTTCAGGCTAGACAGCTGAACTGAGCTATGACCACCTAGAACTAGTGTTAACCAGCTAGCTCCGGTAGCAAACCGCAAAATTCATTGTGATTCAGGTTTAAAAAACGAAACACAGAAACCAAAACAACAATCCTTTCAGCAACTTTTAGTGTAAACAGATGCTGTAAAGTTGGGCATTTTAACACAGCATGGGTGATTTTGGAGTCAAACTCAAGTAGCCGTTTATGGAAGGGCAGCTTTAAACAGGATTCACTCTTGAGCCAAAAAACATTTTGACTCTCAAAGTGACAACAAATGTGAATCCAAATGAGTCATTTTGATTTACATAAGCTGAATGTGTAAATGTAAAACGTGACAATCTATTTTCTGCTGTCCCAAAATGCTCAAAAGTTATCAACTTTGGTCCTTAAAGACCTCAGAAAACATTTAAAGTACACCTGGGGAAATACAACTACTGAAAGGACCCTGCCCAGAGATTTTGTTTTTGTTTCGATTATGACACAAATTTCAGGCCACATTTTGTTTTTTTATTCTTGCTATTTATTTTTAAAGGATCCCACAACAAATTAAGGAGTAAGGAAGTTAGTGAAGTAACTCTTTACACAACTAGTCGTTAACTTGAGAAAGTCTATTGTCCATAAACAAATGACAAAAAACTCCATTCTGTCCTTAAGTTTTCCTTCACCCTATGGATGGAAAAGTGGTGCTGTCTGCTAAGAGGGCTGCTGTTCCACTCTGCCTTTTGGTGATTTACATGCCATAAGTGTAGGTTTTCATTGTTACAATGGAGAATTTAAATGATGCCGTATATCACCGACATGACTGCCGCAATGGAAACCGTCTTCATTATCCACTTTCTACTGCAGTGTAGAAAGAAGAAAAGAGCATACAAATTTTGCCTATACAAAAGCTTCCAGGAGACAAGGGGTTCTTATCTGAAGCAGGGCATGTTTAGAAACCCTGCTGCATCACCTTTAAGCAGTAGATTTGACTGGTTTGCTGTACTTCCGACAAAGGAGAGAGGCTGGGCACTGTGACAAAACCCCCTTTGTGCAGTGAGTCCTCAGAGACTGAGAGCAAAGACAATGAAGGTTTTCATCGATGAGCCGCATTGTTACTCTGGATTGCACTGAGGGCCATTCACAGATCAGATCCCGTGTGCGGTTCCCAGCCCGCTCTGCTGCCATGGAAAAGCTTGCTGCTGTGAGGCTGCGTTTCTCTCTGCTGACTCAGAAAGTTTTCCAGAGACACTTTAAGGAAAAGTACTTGGAGCAGCATATCGTGTTGTACAATATAAAGTTAAATGGGGAAGACAGAGTGGTTTTCTCAGGAGTCCATTAAATATAGTATAAACATGCAGGTTGGGGGAGTGTAGCAGTGAGAAAATATCCATCAGATCATTTGTCGAGGAGAACAGCTATCACTGCAGCCACCTTTAAAGACAAAAAAGCACTCATGTCAGGGTGAAAGGAGCAGACAGTTAACTGTGTGGTTTTTATATAAACCAGCTTCTAATTGGGCTCCGGGCATGCTACAACCTCTGATCAGAATGGGTGGGCAGCCATGTTACTGGGCGGCGACAGAAAGACCCCCATATCCCCCTCCATTGTTCTGCAGTGCTGAAGCAGATATAATCTTCAGTGAATTTTAATCCCTCCAAAACAATGCAGTGGTCCCTGGGAAGTCACCGTAGGGTATATAAAAGGTAACAACAACACACATTTGGAGCAGACTGAAATGCCGTTAGGAGTCAGCTGCACCTGCATATTTATTTGTGAAAGATATATGAGGTGCCTGGAGAAACTGCTTGTTTTATCATTTTAGGGCATCTGTCCAGTAACTGTCAGGATAGTTCAATAAAACGCAAAAATGTCAAACTGCTGGTGACGCTGGAGGACAAGTCAGAGGATCCCAAAAGTCATTAGAATACGTCATCCGGGAACTACGAATAGCCATTTTGGAGATGCTAAGATATTTCACCGTGAGAACTTTGAAACTCCAGAGATGGGTCAATTTAAGTACACAGTGATTTGAGCTGCTCTCAGAAAGCTGCACATTCTGATGTGTGCCACCCGGAATATTTTCAAAGCCAAACAAGTCCAAGCTGCAGTTTAAGTAACATGAAACAAAAAAAGGAAGGGTGACCCTCTTAATTCAGATGAGAATTTGCTCTCTTCCTCTGGTCGAACATTGTATTTTCTGCCTTTTTTCTTCAGTACAGTAAGCACACAATCACCCAAGGTCGCTGTGATTGTTAACTAGTGTGGTCATGGAAACACTCTGCATATCTTTAACTAGTCTATATGGCCTCCTCTAAGACTGAGATTGAGGACCTCCAACAGTGCATTTAAAGGGCACTTTTTTGTTTGTTCACTGGGGTTGCATGTTTACACCAGCTGGGCCAGACATTGTCATTTCCATTTGCATATTTGAGTTGAGCATGTTTGAGGCCTTGCTGCTGCTTGGTGAACCACAAGAACTGCGGGCATTTCCAGGATTTTTTAAATGGGGTTCCACAGGAAGCCTAAAAACTGGCCCGTGAGGGTGGGACAGCCCATGGAAAATAACCACATTCTATCAGAAATGAATATAGAACAAAACCACTTTAAAACTGCATGACAGTTCAACCAGATACCATGCACAGACCTCCTTCCTCCATATACATGTATTAGGAGAGGTGCCTTCCCTTGGCACTGAGACACAACATTCAACCACAAGATAACGGAGTTAACAAAATGCAGTGTGATTATAACCATTAATCTATTTTATCAAAAAGTAGTAAAAGAACGCTGTCTCACACGTCTTTTGTTTCAGGTTCACCTTTGCAAAGTAGAGAAATTAGGGAATTGTGGGTAGTAGATTAAACCACTGTGGAGCAGAATACACCATATTTCATCTATGATTATCACAGAAGCTTTAAGTGTATATTATTACATTATTTAACATTGTATAGTTAAAGTGTAAAAAGTATTTGCCGCTTCCCGATTTCTTGTTTTTCAGATCATCAATTAAATTTTAATATTATACAAAACTAAAGTGACCCTGGCAAGCACAAAAAGTGACCTTGTACTTCCCAAGCAGTTGTAACCATTACACTATGGGCCTATGTAGAATTTTTTTTAAACTAAACCTAATAGCTGCTTGTTAGACTTTTGGCAGCAAGAACTATAAAGAAGTGTTTGTGATTATTGTTTGTAAGAATTTTGGTCCACTCATCTTTGCATAATTGTTTTCATTCAGCCACTCTGAAGGATTTTTGACTATGATTAGCCTGTTAAGGTTATACCAAATCATCTCAATTGCATTTAAGTGTGAATTTTAAATAGGCCACTCCAAAACCTTCATTTTGTTTCAGAGGTGGATCCTGCTGCATAGCCAAAGTGTGCTTGAGCAGAATTCATGGTTCTATCAATTGTCCAGGCCCTGAAGTAGCAAAGCAGCCCAAGACCACCACACTAGCACCACAATCTGTGACTGTTGACTATTCTTTTCATGAAATGGAGTGTTACTTTTATGCCAGATGTGATGGGATGCAAACATTCCAAAATCGGAACTTTTGTTCCATCAGTCCACTGAATATTTTCCCAAAAGTTTTGGGGATCATCAAGAAGTTTTGGGGGTTTTTTTTGGCAAATATGAGACAAGCCTTCGTGTTCTTTTGGTCAGAATTGAGTTTCACCTTTGAACTCTTCCAGTCTCTTTCTTATTGTTCAATCCTGAACTCTGACCTTAACTGAGGTAAGTGAGGCCTGCGGCTCTTTAGATGTTGTCCTGGGTTCTTTTGTGACCTCCTGAATGAGCTGTTGATGGGCTCTTGGAGTAATTTTGGTAGGCAAGCCATTCCTGGCAAGAATTGCCACTGTTCTTTCCAGTTATTTTCCATTTCTGGATAATGTGGTTCACTGGAGTTCCAAAGCTGGAACCCTTTGCAGACTGACAGATGTCAATGACTTGTTTCTCAGCTGTTTCTGTAGTTTGTAACATGATATGCTTTTTGACATTTTTACTCTGTTTCACGTCTAAATGGGATAGTGAAACTGAACTCAGCTTTCCAAAAAAATATAGTTAAACATAGTTCATTCATAATTTATTAAATAAAAAATGATCTTGGAGTATTTTTCATTATTGTTAATTAATGAGGGAAAATGGGATTTGTGGGGCTTTAACTTCTTTGTCTGAGAACAATTGTGGGAGAGAAATAGTCACAGGATCACTAAAGTCAATGGAATACATCCTCCAGGCACAATGAATATCTGTCCATTGTTTTAGTCTTGACCAAAGATCACCTGATCACCCGATAAACATTGTCATCCTCAGGGCCATGCTGCTGGCCTGCCTAAAAAAAGACCTCTCCACTACCATCGATCATTATCTGTCTGCATTTCCATCTGTCTTTCTGTTGTTCTCTGGATCCTCTGTTGTTATTTTTAGTGTTCAGTCTCTGTCTCCTTCACCTGCCTGCGTCTGTCAGTCTGCTACTTCTACAAGGCCCAATAAGCAGTATCTAATGTGACTGAGCGGACACCCACCGCTCCTGCTGCACGCTTCCTGTGAACAGCTGGACCTGCAGTCTGACAGCCGGACCGGCAGTCCACACTCCGCTCTGATCCCACCGACTCTGTGCATTTGTGCATGTGACGGCGCTCGTCATGTGACTTCTGCCCGGTTCACTGCTTCGGTGTCAGAGCTTATCAGCCAGCAGACCACCAGCAGAGGCTGTAGATGTTTGTTCCTAGTTCTCAGAGCAGATCAGTGGTCATAAAACTTCACCTCAAAGCCCCTGCCAACTCACCTTATTCTGAATCGGTCTGCTAGTTTGGCTTTTATCTTTTATTATCTGTTTAACTCTGATTTGTGTTGGCCGTCTTCATTTTCCAGCCTTCGCCTTGAGTCTTTTGTCAAGCTGTTTCCCTGTTTCCTGACGTGATTCCTGGCTGGGACAGATGAGCTTGTCACACTCAGCTGTTCCTCTGGATGATGTATCACCAGCACTTGGGCTTGCAGTCAGGACGTGCTTTTTTGTTAGAACAACATCGGCGAGACTTTAACATATCTGAATTATAGCTGTGATTTAGTGCAGGGTCAGACAGAGCAGTCACAATTCAAAGCAGCCAGCATCATTATAACTTGAGTCATGTTGTCATTTCATGACTCATGTCGTTGTGTCATTTTGGTTTGGATATTTTAACTACATCTGTCGTTGCTGCGTGCTCATATCTATATACAGTTCTCCCATTCTCCGCTTATGTTATTTTAAGCACGTCCATATTTTCCTCTTTTTCTTAAAATTATCATTCAGTTTCACTTTTGTTGAGAGGCTTTGGTAATTTACCGCAGTAATATCATATTTTGAAGCCTATCTCCTTCTTTCATCATTCTTAACTGTGTGAAGCAAAAATAACTGCAATAATAACAAATCTCCACAAATTCCTTTCCACTTGCATATCCTAGGATAGGATAGAGGATAGACTTTAAAGTCCTGATGCTGGTCTATAAAGCTCTGAATGGTTTAGGACCAAAATACATCAGTGACCTCCTGACCCAGTATGAACCTTCCAGGTCCCTCAGGTCATCTGGATCCGGTTTTTTATCAGTTCCCAGAGTCAGAACCAGACACGGAGAAGCTGCATTCAGCTTTTATGCTCTTTATATCTGGAACAAACTCCCAGAAAGCCTCAGATCAGCTGAAACACTCAGTTTATTTAAATCCAGGTTGAAGCCTCACCCATTCTCAGCTGCATTTGAATAAAGCACCAAATCCACACTTTTAAGCTTAAATTTCAAAACTTACATTTAACTACTGATTTTATCTACTGTTCTGATTTTATCTGTTTTGATTTTATATACTGTTTTGTTTGTTTGTTTGTTTGTTTGTTAATTAGTTAGCTTGTTTTAATCAATTTTAAATCATGCTTTTTATTTGTTTTCAAGGTTCAAGGTTCAAGGTTCTTTATTTGTCACATGCATAGTTATACAAGTATAACACACAGTGAAATGTAGCCTGTAGTTTTTGTTTCTAATGTCTCTGTAAAGCACTTTGAATCACCTTGTTGTTGAATTGTGCTATACAAATAAACTTGCCTTGCCTTGCCTATGGTGAAAAAGAATGCTTTCATTGGACTCTAAATACATTCTTACTGCGTCCCCAAGAATTAAGAGAGTAAATAGCAGTCAGATGCTGCTAATCAAATGCTTGATTAATTAATCATCAGTGAGCGTGACCACATCTATAAGAAAGACTTATGGAACAATGTCCTTTGCACAGATAAGACCAAAGTGAAGATTTTCGGCCAGAATGCACAGAACCAGCACGTCAGCACAAACATCTCAAGCCAGCTGTCAAGCATTGTGGGAGAGGGTTGATGATTTGGCCTTGTTTTGCAACTTCTGTAACAACTGTTTTGGAACTTTGCAGTAATTGAGTTGACCATGAATTCCTCTGTATAACAAAGCATTCTAAAATCAAATGGAAAGCAACCTGAGAGCTAAAGTTTGGCATAAACTGTGTCACTAAACAAGACAATGATCCCAAGCACACCATCAAATCTACAAAACAGTGGCTGAAAAAGAAAAGAATCCAGGTGTTGCTGTCACCCAGTTAAGGTCCAGATCTCAACCTGATTGAAATACTTCAGTGAGACTTTAAGAGAAGTACATAAACTACAAATCTTAGTGAATTGAAGCAATGTTGTAAAGAAGAGTGGACCAAAAATTCTTAAAAAAACAACAACATGAAAAACTCATAAAGTTATAGAGAAGATGATTGCTTCATGTTAGTGCTGCTATAGCGTGTAATTAGTTTTTCAGAGGACTTTTTAGTGTCCTGTACAAAGAGCACAGAGTGCTTTTTTCATGACTGTACATAGTGCCAGTGGTAATCCAGAGCAAATTGTGCTGCTGTCCAGTTAACCTGAGGGCCTCAAGTTAGCTGAGTTATAAAATCAAGAGGCTGCATCAGTGGTTGTATAATAGATCAAAACTCACCAGTCATACAACCAAAATCTGTACAAGATGAATGAGATACAGAATCAGAATCTCCTCAGAATCATTTCCCGATTGACCACATGACTTACTTCCCCTCTACTTTAAATTAGGGCACTTTTGACTTAATTAAACACAACCATGATCATATACAGAACCAGGGATGACAAAGCAGCAGAAACAAAAGGAGGAGAAGAACTCTTTTGTGCTAACCACAACACAAGCGTGTGTAGCAGGAGACCTGAGAATGAAGCAAAGCACAACTCATGTCAAAATGGATAAATTACTTGAAACAGAGAGGTTCGGGGGGTGCAGCAGGAGGCCCATTTAGGAGCTTTTAAAGTTGAACAGCATGAAGTCTTAATTACTGAGACTTAACACTGGCCAGTGCTCCGCTCACGCTGCGATGGTCAGGAGTTGGAGGCTGCTGCCCCCATGGTTTCAGAGGAAGGAGAGAAGACTAAAAAATGAAGCCTGAGCAGAACATATTCACTGTTTTTATCAGCAGGTGGGGGATATAATAAAGGCTGGTTAAACTTAATTCCATTCTTGGATTTTTAGATAAAAGGCCTGATCCTGTTTGCCACTCGGTGTCAGGATGAGATGTGTTTCTAACAAATTACACTTTCTCTCCACCTTTTATCCTCCTGTCAGAATGAACCTTCATGCACACTGGAGTTTATTGGCGGTAATGATCGCAGGTTACTCCCTGCTGATTAATCGTGTTAATACTGTTTGTTCAGATTGAGGTGGGTGGGGTCACTTATTTGGAAATATACTGTGTCCGAAGCTCTGCAAGCACTGGTAAGAGTGCAAATGAGAACAGGGATACACATGTGTTCATTCCGCCTGGGATGACAGGGTTCACATGTGTCTTTATCTCTTTAATGCTCTTCACAACGGATAGAATCCATATTTAATATTATAAAATAAATCACACAGGCAGAGCAAACAGACTTTAGGTTTACAACAAGGTCCTATAATAGCAACTGTTTTCTGTTTTTATAAAGAGCAGTGAAACTGTGAAACGTTTCCCCCTCATCACTTCAGAGGATTCCTCTCCAGTTCCCCTTGGTTCACTTCTAGTAAAACTCCATTGTTGCATTTTGCATGCAGGGACTGTTAATTTACCCAATTACTAGATGTGGAGATGACTAGTGAAGTGTAACTGCATCTATTAGAGCTTGCGGTACCACTTCACTACATTTTTCTTAAAGTTAAAACGTGATATGAGCTGTTACATTATTATTGTCATGTGATGCATGAAAATTCCCATAATCACCAGATTAAAAATACCTCTAAACTGAGTAATTTGAATGGTACTTACACATGAATGCATTCGAATCTATCACATCAAAGTGTGCAAAGCTCAAAGACTTTCACTGTTCTGCTACTTTTTTCTGATTTCTGTATATTGAGCATTTCCTTCCACATCGCAGGAGTTTAAATGATGCATTCAAATGCTGTCTCCCAGTGTTTACCTTTAAGCTTCTCTTAGTCATGGTTCCCAGGTCCTGTTTTATGCTTACTTGTGAATACTACAAGCTAATTTTGTGTGCTAA
The DNA here is from genome assembly GCF_057381845.1 of Rhamphochromis longiceps. Classification (NCBI taxonomy): domain Eukaryota; kingdom Metazoa; phylum Chordata; class Actinopteri; order Cichliformes; family Cichlidae; genus Rhamphochromis; species Rhamphochromis longiceps. The sequence continues at coordinate 31,020,934 of NC_140570.1, forward strand.
CTGCCTAATGGCCATGTTGCTCTTGTTAAATACATAATGTTTCTCAAGAGAATTAGTGTATAATTTGGTATTTTCAGTATTTGTATTTCTCAAATTATTAGCAGCAATTTTATTTGTTTCATTAAGTAGGAATGTAAATAAAATCTCACCTGACTTGAACTCCCCATCACAGCACAGTCGGGACTCTTTCCTTCCCTAATTAGCTGAACGTCCGGGTGTCTCCTGTGGTGGTATCAGAACAAATGTCACAGGGCATTCTTCTTTTGGCTGATGTACGTGTATGTTCTTGTGTAAAAATCTCCCCGGGCTTTGTTACCTTTGGAGGTCATGAATTGGCCCGTCAGCAGCCGTGATGATACACTTTCATTTCAGCCAGTAATCCCACAGCGCAATAAAACTGTCTGGCCTCTGCGTCTGGCTCCAGTCAGACCAGCTTTACTCAAAAAAAATGTCCCAGCCCTCCCCCCTCGATATTATTAAGTGGAATGTAAATCCCAAAATACATGTTTAGATCTCCTTTTTCCTCTAAAGGTTACATGTCATTACAAAAAAAGCTATTTGCCAGGAGATGGAGAGACAGTAATCATATATAGGTCGTGTGTTATAATGAGGGAGTGCATGTCAAACCAAACCAAGACACCAGCAAGGACAGAGGTCACTGCAGTGTGGTCAAGCTGTGTTTGGGTTGGCAGAGAAGCTGCAGCTTTGTGCAAAAAGTGGGTCTCTGTGTTGAGGCATTATCTCACAGCTGGGTTTGCTAGAATTTTCAAAACAAACAAGTTATTGGATTTTCTGCCCCTGCCCTGCATGTCATCTTTGTAGAAAAGTGAAACAGCTTGAGAAAAAAAAGAAAAGAAAATTAATAATTAATTAAATTATGTGAAATTCTTTCCAGTTCTTCAACTTTAGAGATGCCATAATGTGAATAAAATGTATGACCCTTTCAAAGCATACGACTTGTGCTATGATCAATAAATTATTGAGCGACAACAAAACACTCACAGTGACTACAAACTCACTCAACTGCTAAATCCTCAGTGTTTTTAAGTTTGCTGTTGGTTGTTGGTTTTGTGTTCAAAGTTGAAAACCACCCCAAAGAGACTTCAGCGCTATGGTGACATTGATTCTTCTGTAGCAACAGTACCGTGCAGGTAGAACTAGATCCTACAGTGCTAACAGCTTGAGTCCCCATCACTGCCTTTTACTTGTTGAAGATCAGGCTCTGGCTGTTGGGCTGCAACTTGTTTTTGCCACCACTCTGGCTTCTCTGGTTCTTGTTCTGCGTTAGCACGTTTGTGCAGATGTTTCCAAAGAGCTGAAGTTGTGTTAGCATATAATATACCTGTTTATGTCCTTGTTGCACTTTACCATGATGTTCTTGTCCTTTTGTTCAATAAAAATACAAGTAATTTCCATATTTCCACTCCTCAAAAGATATAAATCCCCCCGCCATTCTCCTCCTCCATAGACGAAAACCAAAATCAGATGATTAAAAGGCACGGCTGATGTTTTTTGTCTTTATATCTGGCTGTCATCCAGATAACTGAAGAATCTTCAGGAAATCTTAGGAAACTATAACAGCAATTTGATTATTAAATTTAATGCAGAAACTCCTTAAAAGGTTAACCGAGGAATGAATTACACCCAACACTACCAACTACTCATTTGCCTTCAAAGTAAGATATACACTTTTTGAAATGTGTTGGTTTTCATGCTACCCTTCTAGTGATGCCCGAGCAAAGTTTGAGGAGAAAGGGCGACGCCTGAATCATGAATCATCCTCTGGGAGTCATGAATTTACCATAGTTTGTGCTAATCAGTTTGGTATTTGTTAATATATTTCTTTTGGGAACAAAATGTTTGACAGACCAAAAATTACAGCAAAAACAAACAAAGAAACCAAGAGCAAAATTCCCCGGTCATCCAATATTCACTACCAAGGACCATAAACTCAATCATAATAAGTTGACGTATATTGAAAGATGATAATCGATGGGTGGTAAGCACTAATCTCTTCCTGAGAATGCAGCTTGGGGCCTCACTGGAGATCAGCAGCATTTCACAGGGCCTGATGCCACTGAGGAAGTGTTACAAACTGAGAGAAACAGGCATAGAAATGAGTACAAGAACAAACTGGGGCAATAAGGCTTTTATTGATGTATGACTGGAAACGGAGTATATGAGGCTGAACTCAGTACATGAGCAGAAACACATTCATCACACACAAAAAACTCTTGCACTGCAGTGACAGACCGTCTCTAAACTGAGTGCTGCCACTCAATACAGAAAATATGAAACTTACTGATGACCTCAGTTTCCCTCAAACAGATCCATTTCATGCAGTGCAGCCTCGTGACACTGAAATACAAACTTTATGTATCAAATAGCACATGCATCACTTATCCGATCTGTAAAAAATGACTTCCTCGCTCTACATGTGAACCAGACATATTAAAAAGAATGTGAACTTTTAGGACAGTGATTCTCGAAATGGGCCCATACAGTGGTGTAGTGGGTAGCACTATTGCCTCACAGTAAGAAGGTCTGGGGTTTGAATCCACTGCCAGACTGGAGTTTGGAGTTTTCATGTTCTCCCAATGTCTGCATGGGTTCTCTCTAGGATTCCTCTCACCGGCCAAAGCAATCACTCACATGTTTCACAGGTTAATTAGTGACTCTAAGTATTGGCTAGAGGCTTGAATGAGAGTGTGAATAATTTGTCACTGTGTTAGTCCTGTAACTGGATGGATGGGTGTCACTGATCAGTCTGTAGGCCTGTGCGACTGAGACCTAGACAGCCTAACAAAAAAAGTAATCAGGTGACGCTAACTTGTTAAAAAGTAATGCATTACACTCAACACGGTGACAGTGTTTAACTCATGAACACAATTTAGCAGAGGAGTTTTAGTGGCTGCCATTATACTGCTAATAATTTATGACATGGTGCCATAGCTTATGAGGCAGTAATAATCAGAATATGGGACTTTTATTACTCCTTTTATTTCTTGTTTGGCATATATATTAACGATAATGACTTATGTCTTAAACCGAGACTTCACCATTTGACATACACTTAATGTTTCACAGTACACATATATAATGACACTGAATTAAAAGAAACAATTTGAAGCTTACTGTGGATACCAGATAGCTGGAATTTATGGCCTCAGACTTCTGAGGCTTGCGTGGTTAGGAAAATGCTGGACTGATTCTTGACAAATGTCTCTTATCCCCACAGGGCATCATCAGCAGGATAATCACTTAACATTAAGCAGGAAATGCTGAGTCAGTGTAGGTAAGATGAAGGTCAGCTGCAGCCAGATTCATAGAGAGCGATCACTTGGGTACAATGAAGATCCTTCCTGAAAAGTCTTGTTTGAAATGGTTTCCGCTGATAAGGTTTGGGATATGTAATTCCAGCCATCAGAGGTCAAAGGTTTGGATTCTCTTTTAGATTTTGTCATTGCTTTGTTAAATTGCGTGTGAACGCTGGTGACCCTGCAGTACAGTGTGCTGCAAGAATGCACTGCCTGAGGACTCATTGCGTGGAAAAGAGGCGCCAAAGAGATTTTTGAGGGTCTGCATCGTCTATGTGTGTGCTTAATGGTTTTTCACACTTGCTGATGGACTGCAAACCACCTCAGCAGAGGATTATTTATCATGACCAAGTGCTTTTAAGTCTACATACAAAACTGTTTGTTGATTTAGGGTCAATTTTACTGACAACAGAAATGATGCGAACTCTAGAGAGGCAGGAATCATGTTGTCTATACTTTAGGGTATAATTGTGTGTTACAGCTGTGCGCTCTCTGTCAGGTAGTGGCTAATGATGAAAGAAATACTCTTAACTACAACTACCATTACAACCAGATATAAATACTTATTAACAGTGGTAATATAACCAAAATGATAGAGATAGAAGCAGAGATATGTAGGAATACCCTAGTTGTAAATAAGTATAGTCGAACTATGATTACTGGTACAATATTATGTCATTTGTTGCTGCTGGAAGGCATGTTTACAGTCCCCAGGCAAATTACTAGGTCCACTTTGTTAGGACCAGGTAGGACCTGGTCAGAACTGGATCAGAGCTGCCCTAATGTTTCATGGCCTAGACTCAACAAGGTGCTCGAAACATTCCTCAAAGTTTGTTCATATACACTTAATAGCATCAAACATTTTTTGCAGGTTTTTAATCTGGACATCCGTGTAGCCAGCCAATCTGTAAATCTCCCATTAAACCATACCCACAAGATCTCTATTCAAATATGGTGACTGGGGCAGACATTTGAGTGCAATCAATGTTATGTTCAAGACTCTAGCTTGAGATAGCTGATAGTTGAAAACATTGATACAAGGCAGGATCCGTGTTTTCATGTCGTTTAAACCAAATTCTGACCATACTGGCCAAATGTTCCAGCAGATATTGAGTTACTGGACCAGGAAATTATATTTCTGTTTTTCATTGTCCAACTTTGGTGAGCCTTTGGTGACAGGAGTGGCTGATCTGGTTCAAGGTTCGATGTATTGTGCATTCTGAGATGCTCTTCATACCTTGGTTGTAATGAGTGAAGTGACTGCTGTTCCAGTTTAGTGCTATATATAAATATATGATAAAACTGAATTTGAGTTTTTTTTGCCTTCCTATCACACTGCAGAACTCTGGTCATTCTACTCCGACCTCTGGCATCAACAAGATATTTTTATCCCACTCACTGGATATTTCCTTGTTTTCAGACCATTCTTTGTGAACCCCAGAGAATTTGTTCTGATGTGAAAATCCCACTAAATCATCATTTCTGAAATACCAGTCTGTCTGGCACTAACAGCCATTCCACGTTTAAAGTCACTTAAATCATGGAAATCTTGACCATGACGTGCCTAAACTCACTGAGCTGATGACATATAATAATAATAATAATAATAATAATAATAATAATAATAATAATAATAATAATACACTTTATATCCAATTTGTCTTGAGAAGGATCAGAACATAATTCCAGAGACTCATCTGTGGAAAAGGAAATTAGCTTTACTCAGTGTTCAGATTTCTGCACATCATGTTAAGTCAAATATATAATTGTAATTAATTGTCATGGCATCTACAGGTGTGTAGTATATTACCTTAAATAAATATTGTACAGTATAGAAAAACAGTAAATGATGAAAAATGTCATCCATGTACATCTTAAAGCCATTCTCACATATGCTAGAAATGCTCTTTACAAATGATCTTGGGACTGGGTTTAGACTTATTTTTCATTTCTGATGTTTTGCAACATTTTAGATATTGTATGCAAGCTTCCTTCTACTATGTTGAGTACTTTTTACCAGAAATCACAAGTTATCAATTCTACCTACAGGTGGCAGCCATTAGTTTTGTTCAGCCAAAATTTTAAACAGACTTCTCACATAAACTTTCCACCAATGACTTTTTGTCTGTAACGTGAAACTATGCAGAGAAACGTGAAGTGGCATCGTATCAAGCATAAAAACAGGTGTAATAGTAAGAACAGAGACATCACATCAACTAACAGAGAGTAAAAAACATAATATCCATCACAGCTGTCTGAAAATGTGTCATTTCACTCCTCTACTGAACAGGCTAAGACAGAAAGATGAATGAAAGTAACAGAGCTAAGGAGGAACACTTAGATGGGATTCAGGTCTATAAAACTCTATTGATTTGATGCTCGCCTTCCTGCACAGTCCCTGCCTGGCTGGTGCCAGAGTAATTTGTCCCCTAGGTCTAAGGTTGCATGTGAATTTTCTGTTGTGTCAGCTGAGTTTAGTGCAGAGCATGCCTGAATGGAGGTGAACTCTCATTATCCCATACTGCTTTAATTAAGAGCTTGCTGTCAACGAAAGCAACAGCTTTAACTCATTTATTACCTCCTGCAGAAGGCATCCTCACACTGCAAAAGGCAATATTTCATCTTCAATAAAAGAGCATGCTTTACTTTGTCACAAACACATAAATTCAACAGGAAATTTGTGTTTGATTTAACACAAACCAGTATATGGAAACTGTTAAAGGGCAGTAAGCACATTTTTAAAAAGAAATAATCGTATATTTGTATAAAACCTTATATTTACTGCCGCTATATATAAATAAAGTTATGATTTGCAGTGGGACAAAGACAGCTAGCCAGCAGAAGGCGACTCCACTTGTCTCTTAAAGAAGTCTTACAGATGTCAGTGGGTGAAGTCACTGTTGTCATGGCCAAAGGCCAAACCAGGTAAACAGACTCAACTGCAGATACAGATGGAGGCACTGGTAACGTGAAAACAAGGCTTTATTTGCAAACTGAGAAAGATAACTGTGAAGCAACCATGTGAACTATGAAGTTTACGTGAACTATGACATGCACGTGAAATTCTATGAAGTAATGTAGCAAACGTGAATTGTGCAATACACATGAAACACTAGGAAACAATATTAACATGAACTCTGGGGCGCCCCAGAGTCCCTGTAACACAAGGAGGAAGTTCAGAAGGTGTTCTGGTGCAGTTCAGGTAAGAGCAAAACGTGGACATGAATTGTCTTACTTGTTGCAGATGGAGGGCTGGCGTGGAAGGGGTAAGTGGTCCGAGTGAGACAGAGATAAAGCCAGATGATGATCCAAGATATCCAGGAGCTGAGGCAGGGAGGCAGCCAGGGGAGAGAAGTGAGCATGAGCTGGGACTGAAAGAGCTGCTGAGAAGACCATCGTCCAAATGAAGGCTAGTATTGTCAGCATTTGAGCGTGGAGACCGGGTGGATCACTGCAAGCAGACAAAGCACAGGGTGAGCAGAGAAAGCACTGTGAACAAAATCACAAGAGCTGTGGTGGCCTACACTAACAGAGGTTAGCTGGAGATTGACAACAGGTGTGGACTGCACCCAGAGGTGGAACCATGGGAAAAACCCTGCACTCACCCGGATCATGACAACTGTGGGTACGTCCATCTTTACAGGGAGTGCAGAATTATTAGGCAAGTTGTATTTTTGAGGAAAAATTTTATTATTGAACAACAACCATGTTCTCAATGAACCCAAAAAAACTCATTAATATCAAAGCTGAATGTTTCTGGAAGTAGTTTGTAGTTTGTTTTTAGTTTGAGCTATTTTAGGGGGATATCTGTGTGTGCAGGTGACTATTACTGTGCACAATTATTAGGCAACTTATCAAAAAACAAATATATACCCATTTCAATTATTTATTTCTACCAGTGAAACCAATATAACATCTCCACATTCACAAATATACATTTCTGACATTCAAAAACAAAACAAAAACAAATCAGCGACCAATATAGCCACCTTTCTTTGCAAGGACACTCAAAAGCCTGCCATCCATGGATTCTGTCAGTGTTTTGATCTGTTCACCATCAACATTGCGTGCAGCAGCAACCACAGCCTCCCAGACACTGTTCAGAGAGGTGTACTGTTTTCCCTCCTTGTAACTCTCACATTTGATGATGGACCACAGGTTCTCAATGGGGTTCAGATCAGGTGAACAAGGTGGCCATGTCATTAGTTTTTCTTCTTTTATACCCTTTCTTGCCAGCCACGCTGTGGAGTACTTGGACGCGTGTGATGGAGCATTGTCCTGCATGAAAATCATGTTTTTCTTGAAGGATGCAGACTTCTTCCTGTACCACTGCTGGAAGAAGGTGTCTTCCAGAAACTGGCAGTAGGACTGGGAGTTGAGCTTGACTCCATCCTCAACCCGAAAAGGCCCCACAAGCTCATCTTTGATGATACCAGCCCAAACCAGTACTCCACCTGCACCTTGCTGGCGTCTGAGTCGGACTGGAGCTCTCTGCCCTTTACCAATCCAGCCACGGGCCCATCCATCTGGCCCATCAAGACTCACTCTCATTTCATCAGTCCATAAAACCTTAGAAAAACCAGTCTTGAGATATTTCTTGGCCCAGTCTTGACGTTTCAGCTTGTGTGTCTCGTTCAGTGGTGGTCGTCTTTCAGCCTTTCTTACCTTGGCCATGTCTCTGAGTATTGCACACCTTGTGCTTTTGGGCACTCCAGTGATGTTGCAGCTCTGAAATATGGCCAAACTGGTGGCAAGTGGCATCTTGGCAGCTGCACGCTTGACTTTTCTCAGTTCATGGGCAGTTATTTTGCGCCTTGGTTTTTCCACACGCTTCTTGCGACCCTGTTGACTATTTTGAATGAAACGCTTGATTGTTCGATGATCACGCTTCAGAAGCTTTGCAATTTTGAGACTGCTGCATCCCTCTGCAAGATATCTCACTATTTTTGACTTTTCTGAGCCTGTCAAGTCCTTCTTTTGACCCATTTTGCCAAAGGAAAGGATGTTGCCTAATAATTATGCACACCTGATATAGGGTGTTGATGTCATTAGACCACACCCCTTCTCATTACAGAGATGCACATCACCTAATATGCTTAATTGGTAGTAGGCTTTCGAGCCTATACAGCTTGGAGTAAGACAACATGCATGAAGAGGATGATGTGGACAAAATACTCATTTGCCTAATAATTCTGCACTCCCTGTATATACAGTCTATGAGGGCCAACAAATCTGAAGTTTTATAGTTCATGTGTCATTTATTGTAAACAACAACAACAAACTTTATTTATATAGAACGTTTAAAAACCAGTGGTGCACCAAAGTTCTTGACATACAAGAGGGTAAGATGAGGTAACAGGGAGGATGAAGGCTATGGCAAAGTACAAACATACTAGCATGTTAAATAGCATTAAAAACACAGAAGCAAAAGAAATGCATATAAAAGCATGAAAGAACAATATGTGTAAGGGATAAAACAGTCAAAATTTTTTAAAAATGATTAAAAGTAGTTAAGAGTAGACCGAAGATAGAAATAAGCATTAAACTAACTAACAAACAATCATTAAGTGATAGAAAAGGCGAGGCTGAATAAGTGGGTTTTAACCCCGATTTTAAGGATTGAATAGAATCAGACTTGCAGATAGTGATGGGGAGGTTACTCCATAGATCGGGTGCAGCCAATGCAAACGCTCAGTCACCTCTAGTCTTCTGCCGGGATCTCGGCTGCACCAAAAGTGACTGAGAAGATTATCTTAGTGCTCTAGTAGGGGTGTATAATCTAAGTAACTCAATGAGGTAGCTTGGAGCTATATTGCTAATAATTCGGAAGGTGAGCAGCAGGATTTTGAATTGAATGCGATACTTAATGGGAAGCCAATGCAGGTGGGCAAGGACAGGGGTGATAGAGACACACCGCCCACTACCAGTAAGGAGACGAGCGGGAGCATTCTGAGTTTGCAATCTATGGAGAAGAGTAGAGTTAAGACCAAAGTAAAGGGAGTTGCAATAATCCAACCTAGATGTCACGAAGCCAGACATAATGACAGAGCAAGCTACCAACCCATCAGTTCATTCATTTTCTTAGCTGCTTATACATTCAGGGTCAGGGTGGGGGAGCTGTCATCAAGTGGGCACACTCTGGATAAGTTTCACAGTTTATGTCTTTCTGCTGGAGATTTGTTCCTGTTAAAATGGAGTTTTTCCTTCCCACTGACGCCAAACTGCTTCCTCAAATGGGGTCATATGATTGTTGGGGTTTTCTGTTTTGTTTGTATTACTATAGTGTCTTTATTTTACAATGTAAAGCACCTTGAGGCAACTGTCATTATGATTTGGTGCTATATAAATAAAACTGAATTGAATTAAAATACAACTGTGGAGGTTTTGGAGTATGGTGGTCACATGATGAGGGGCCTGATTAAGAATGTGACCAGCAGATGTCACCAGGAACTGGAGTTCATAGCGCTCACTCATGACATTAGTTGTGATTCCACCAGGTAAGCCACCCAGAAGCAACTCACTGCTGAAGAATGTGCCTGTTTTTAATGAAAGTGCATCAGTCAGGCAGGCTTCACAGCAGATGATCGGGGCAGGAAGTCAGACAGGAACGGCACAGAGCATCTGGCTAATTTTCAAGTGTAAAAAAGAAAGAAAGAAAAGGAAAGAACCCTGTGCAGCCCAAATGGCATGAATGAATCCATGTGGAGGACGGGAAAAAAATGCAATTGCTCCATAGTGATTGAGCGCTTCAGAAAGCTTCATTTTCACCATCACTAATGACATGAATCTGCAGATTTACATCCATCTGTAGACATGTGTCCCATCTTTACTCTCCTTCCAGCTCTGTTTTCATCGTCTAAACTCCCAAAGGAGCTATTGGACTTTAAATGCTACAGTATGTTCACCACCTATTTGTTAATCGTGTCTGTCTGTTGCTTGATGCTGAGCAGAGAGTTGAAAACATCTGCATGCAGCTGCTAAAAAAAACAATGCCGAAAAACTGAGAGACAAGGAAAACTGTGACACTTTGTATCACAAAAAAACAAGTTAATGGGCAGAAAAACACCTAAATCTTCCACAGTGACAACTGGAACAGCTTAGTCTGTGAAAAATCTCTTTGTAGTTGTTAATATGAATGAGCAGTTTCACATTGCACATAACAATTTCACCTGCTGTTGATATTTGACTGTATTTAGGAAACATTATTCAAAAGTATACAGCAGAGAAGCAGAAAGAAGAGAGAGGGGATCAAATGTTACAAAGGTTTCCTGTGAGATTTGAACCAACACTGTTGTAGTTGGGTGGTATGTTTCTGGGACCAGAATGTGACGCTGACGCTCAGGTTTTGAAATAAAATAGAGAACTGACTTCAGTTTCATAAGCATGCCTTGGCGCTCTGTAGTGATTCAACTTTTCACATCACATTCTGTCAAAACCTATTATCAGTGTTACAATCAGTACATGCATCATGGTTCCTTGTGTTTGTGATTATTTGCATATAGCTAATGATGTCAATTTATAGCTGCTGAGTCATATGAATGTCAGCTCAAACGTCTTGAATTTGGCTTTAAATATGTACAAACCCTGCAAGGTGACCAGTGACTGACCTTTTCACAGGGCGGCTAAGGGAAGTGGTTACTGAGGCGTGTCCTTTGGGTTCTGTAACAATAATTTCTTAGCCGCAACAAAAACAACAACAACAGCAGCAGCAGCTACAGTTTAGTGATTTGTAACAAGATAAAAATACAGCCACTCAGATTGATTTTTTATTATTATTTATTTGGGACTTTGTGATTGCTTTATTTAGGCCCAAAATTCATTGTCTCTCTAGATGCACCTTGTAACTCACCTCCTCCTCTAATGGGAGTATTGTAGGTTGCATTAGCACAGACTCAGCCTGCTGGTGCTGTGGCGGGGAAAGCCAGGACCGGTGCCAGGTCTGAAGGGGTGCACCGGCCCAGTCATGCTCAGCACATCCCAAACAACCGGTGCATGAACCAGAACCATCTGCTGTCCATTTCGCTTACATTCTCACTTGATGCTCAGCCAGCAGCTCGCTTTTTCACCCCTGGAACGAGAACAATCCTCCCATCTACACACAAGCCACCAAAAGCTTTGGGTTCAGCTGGCAGAAAACAAAAAGCTATACTTCCCTGAAACATGTTTCAAAGCACATCATTTATTACTAACCCTCTTTCCTCACTTCCACTTCCACTACTTACTGTAATGACCAGATATGCCTCCTCACTCTACTTGAGTGTGTTTGAGTAATTTCCATCAACTAAATAACCATAAAGCACTCAACTGTCCAGCCTCAACTCTTGAAGTTCATAAATGGTTCATGACCTGAACATTAAGATGCATCATCTTTAGAACAGCCCGCATCACTGTTTGAGTAATTTCCACGAACTAAATAACCATTAAGCACTCAGCAACCACCTCCCCTCAACAATTAAAACACTCTTGGGCATCAAAGAAGAAGAGATTGATCAGAGACGTTATGAGTCAAAGAGGAAAAGGAACAAAGAAATGGCAGAGAATGTTTCAAACATTTGAAAGTTTTCAACTCTATAAGCATGCACCTGCACAAAACTTTCTACTCTGTGATAAGTACCGTCTGTTTATATTTAATGACCTTTCAGATTTAGAAACGATTCTACCAAAATCAGTGTCTCAGAATGAGTCATCTTACGCTGCAGGCGCACAACAAAGTGCCTGAAGCCAGCGTGTCCGTGTGTAGTCAGTGTATAATGTCATGCTGCTGAGTGATGGATTTACAAAGCATTAAAGTGACTTTAGAAGGTTGTCAGACAACAAGTCATAAACATCCCTGAGATGCCTATGATTCATTGTCGATGTGTACTGTTTTATAGGAGCTGATAAAACGCATCAGCGACCATTATGTGCTCCTCACAGCAAGGTCAGGAAGTTATGTGAATGAATTGAAGTCATGAGTGCCCTGATATATGCTTTAAGAAGAATTTTATGTTTAATGTTTAGCAGACCTTTGAAGGTGCCGTTACAATGTTGGCTTCTGTTCTGCTTTAAATGTGTTTATCTTTTCGTGGTTACAAGTGCACAGTTGCTTTTGTGGTCAGCACCTCCTCAACAGCGGAGTGCACCATGTACCCCCATCAAACTCCCGCGAGCCGCCCTTTAGATTTAGAGATGACTGAAACCCATGAATTAGGATGCATGAAAATGCATGACAACAAAAATTGCGACTTGAGAAAATATGACGCATTGCTGCAACAGAATGCACGGGAAACAACCCCCTAATCCTACGAGGGTTTATGAGGAACTTACACTCTTGTAATAAATCCTCACATCGTGAAAGTCATAATACAAAATGTGTATTGAACTTCTTTTAGAGAAGACTTACATATTTAGACAGGTGTTATATTGTGATTTAAGGTGGACTATGTAGCACAAACATCTGTAGTATAATTCAGTAGAGAAAATGAACATCAGGGAACTAGTTTAATTTTATAGAAGGGGATATTATGCATTATAACTGTTTTTATGTTGGGTACATTTAGATGATAAAACCATGCTCTATGGATTGTCTACATTGCATGCTTTTTTTCACAGTTGCTACTCTTAGCAACACAGTTTCCACTGTACACCTGCCTGGCAGCATTCGAACAACTTGTGATACTGACAGTAGTATCTCTTTCTTTCTCTCTCACTCTCTCGTGAATGCGAGTATGCATGACGTTCTTCCTGGGGGCGTGGTGTGCAGAGGTTTCCCGCGCTTCCTCGGCCAGTGCACCTGTTTCCATTTCCACTTACCTGCAGTTTAAAGCTTTGACCCCAACCTTCACTCGTCGCAGTCATCATACCCGGTGTGCTGTAGTCTGTCAGACTCATTCTAGCTGTTCGTTTCCTGTCTAGCATTTGTTGTCCTTCTTCCTTACAGGTAGTCTACCAGCTATGGCCCCCAGTCCTGATTCCTGCCCACTCCTACTCTTATTCTTGATTGACATTGCTAAAACACCCTTTTCCCCTGATTCCTCTTAACCTGAGGGCCCGAAGTACCAGACCTGCCCTGACCCATACATTATCTTGCTATATCTTGTTGAAAATATTTTTGACAATAACTAAATATAATAAATTAAATAATATTTGCAGTTATTCACTGATCCACAAAATTAAAACCACTTACAAGTGAAATGAAAAACAACACTCCTCAGTGCCAATGGCCTTCTCCAGCACCCTGTCACAAAAGAAAAGCAGCTCAGGACCAACTTGAGGAACTATTGGTCAAGCTTTAAATTGGCCTTCAAAACCCCTCATTCAAAACTGGCCCTGAGACCCACAGGACCCCAAAGATCCATGCCAAGGTCTTGGTGTGTATGTCCATGCTCTAATGCAGGGCTGCCCAATCCCAGTCCTCGAGAGCTACTATCCTGCAGCTTTTAGATGCATCCCTACTCCAACACAGCTGAATCAAATGGTTTGATTACCTCTTCAGCATGCCATCGTGTTTGGCAAAGGCCTGATAACAAGCCATTCATTTGATTCGGGTGTATGGGAACAAGGGTGCATCTAAAAGCTGCAGGACGGTAGCTCTCGGGGACCGGGATTGGGCACCCCTGCTCTAATGGCTCAGTGCTGTTTTGCTGGCGCAAACAGTATTTGGCAGGTGGTTTTAATGCTGATGCTGTTAGGATGCCTGGGTCGTTGACCCAGGGTTTTTGAGTTTATTATATTATTTATAATTTCTAGTCTTTGGTTAATTTGTTAGAGTTCTGTCTTATGGTTTATGTCTCTGTGTAATCCTTAGTTGCTGTCTCCCCTGACGGCTATATCTCTGTGTCAGTGTCTGCCCTGGCCCCACGTCTCTGTTCCCTCTGTAGTGCCTCCCTGTGAGTCTGTAAGTTCAGTCTGTGTTATGTTTCCTGTTTTACTTTGAAAGTCCGTGTCTCATGTAAATGCGTCTGGTTGTGCTTCCTTTGTCTCGTTAGGCCTGATTTGCCCCAGCTGTGTTTCCCTCCTGTTACTCATTCCCTGATTGCTCCCTCTATGTATTTAAGCCCTGTTTTTCTCTGTGTCGCGATCTACACTTATCTAGCTGTGTGTTCTGTCTGTGTAATTTTATTTTGTATTCCTAGTTTTGTTGCCCCCTGAACTGCCTGGTTCTGGACTCTTGGGCTATCAGCCTCTGGGCTGGCCCCCCTTTTCGGAACTGTTTTCTTGGCCGGCCTCCGGACCCCCCTTCGCCTGGGTCGCCGCCGTTGCCGTGCGCACAGTCGGCCCCCTGAACTGTTTCCACCTCGTTGCCGTCCACACGGTCGGCCCCCTGAACTGCACTGTGTTTGGGATACTTTCTTGGGCTCTGGTGTTTCCTGTGTCCTGCTTTTGTTTTCTGTTCTGTCCCTTTTGAGTTCAGCATTAAAGCTGTTTTGAGTTCACGTTCCGCCTCCGAGTGTCTGCACATTGGGTCCTCCTACTACCACTCCTGCCTGCACACAGCCTACACTTAACAGATGCTGATTAGGGTGTGTCACTATTTTGTGTTCAGCAGACAAGGCAGCCAAAAATGTGATGGAAATAGAGAAGTATGCATGTCTCATCTAGCCAAGAGTGAGACATTGCATTAATAAGGTGTTACATGCAATCTGGCTAATCTTGTTCTAGTTACCGGCAAGCAATTCTCTTTCTGTATGGACTAAAAGTCAGGATGCATAAGACACAATTAGTGAGGTTTAGTGCTGGTAGGCTGCCTTTGTTACCACTGGTTCCAGTCTGTGTCAAGCTAACCTTACTATTAGAAATTGGTTGTAATCTCCTTTATCTCTTTGGAAAAAGAAATGAGTAAGCATAAAACCCAAAATGTTAGCCTATTTTTTTAATAACAGGCCATGTTTATTTACATTTAAAGCTGATATTCATTGAAGCAAAACGCAGTTTTTCTTTTTTTATTTGACTGACTTGAGTTCTTTTTTCCCCTCTCACTTTCTATTTGTATATGCTCCACATGTTTGCAAAACTTCTTGATACTAGATCATACTTTAAGATGCATAGTCTAGAGAATGATGCATGCTTATCGTATATATAGGGTGACTTTAATTTTCTCCTTTACGTGAATGCCAATGCTGGTATGCAACTCGGATTGATAGCGGCATATCAGTCAAGTTGCATGTCAGGCTAGAATCTGTTAAAGTGCCTTTGTGTGTGTGGGAGGGCTGGAGGGCCTGGTCATAGTTCATCTGTAAATGAAGAACAGCAGGAGGAGACGTTGCAGATGATCAGTTACTTTCCTCCTCTCCAGAAATTGATGATAAGGTTCCACTGAGTTAAGTGGGTTACCACGCAGCCCTTCACAGGCAGGCTTCCTGATGCTTTACTGCACACACGTTATTACTGGCTGATCACCAACTACCTTTTATCCAGCTGAATTTCCACATATGTGTCCATAAAGAAAGCGATAAAGAGAAAGACAGCCACTGGAAAAGGATGCCAGCTGTACAGCTGTGAAATCAATAAATACCCCGTCAGTGAAATGTTGACAATTCATTGTCAGTAAAATGCATAGGCTCGCAGACAGCAAAGGGCACACCCGCAAAAGACTGAAGGTTTCCAGGCTCCTTCTCCAAATTTCCCTCCGCCTCCTTCCATCTTTCTGGAAAAACTGCTTCAGGTAATTTAATTAGCATCCATGACCATGTGATTCCAGCAGGTATTAAGAGAAAAACTCAACTTCGTGTCAAGTGTTTGCCCTCAAAACCAAATGTTGCATGTAATTTAGGTAATAGACTGAACTGAGTTTTACCTTCCGGAGATATGATCGTCCACAGTCAGAATCAAGTCAGAGAGCAAAACTGGAAGTAATGAGAGCCGTAATCTTCTTTAGATCCCACTGACAAAATGTCTCTCATCTGTCTGTGTGGTTCATAATCTGGTTTGCCTGATTACAGATAGTAAATCTTACACATCACAATGCAGTTTCCCTTCATCTGTGTTCAAAATAATTAAAAAGAAATTCAAAAACAAATGATACAGTGCTTGAAATTTGCCAGTTAGCATGAAATGTGAATGAGATTGTTACACTTGAAGGATTAAACACGTGAATTTGATCTTGAACTGGAACCAAAGTACACACAATGTCAATATTTAATAAAATAGCATTTGAATGGATGTTTTCCACCTCAAAAGTTCACTTTATGCCTCTACAGTGGTTCAGTATATTCCCCACATATTTGCAAAGATTCTTGATTCTAGATCATACTTTAAGATGCATAGTCCAGAGAGTGATGCATACTTATCATATCCAGAGCCTAATGAATGCTCTGCGTCTACAAGTTGTATTTACATAATCACACCATACTCACACCATACTCACACCGGGGTGCAGTGTCCAAAAAAACAGGAAAACTGTTGTAGCATTTATTTTTTTATTTTTGCTGCTGGTATCTTTTCTCTGCTTATAATGAAATTGTGTAATAATAACAAGTGTATACAGTGGCTTGCAAAAGTATTCGCCCCCCTTGAACTTTTCCACATTTTGTCACATTACAGCCACAAACATGAATCAATTTTATTGGAATTCCACGTGAAAGACCAACACAAAGTGGTGTACATGTGAGAAGTGGAATGGAAATCATACATGATTCCAAACATTTTTTACAAATAAATAACTGAAAAGTGGGGTGTGCGTAATTATTCGGCCCCCTGACTCAATACTTTGTAGAACCACCTTTTGCTGCAATTACAGCTGCCAGTCTTTTAGGGTATGTCTCTACCAGCTTTGCACATCTAGAGACTGAAATCCTTGCCCATTCTTCTTTGCAAAACAGCTCCAGCTCAGTCAGATTAGATGGACAGCGTTTGTGAACAGCAGTTTTCAGATCTTGCCACAGATTCTTGACTGGATTTAGATCTGGACTTTGACTGGGCCATTCTAACATATGGAGATGTTTTGTTTTAAACCATTCCATTGTTGCCCTGGCTTTATGTTTAGGGTCGTTGTCCTGCTGGAAGGTGAACCTCCGCCCCAGTCTCAAGTCTTTTGCAGAATCCAAGAGGTTTTCTTCCAAGATTGCCCTGTATTTGGCTCCATCCATCTTCCCATCAACTCTGACCAGCTTCCCTGTCCCTGCTGAAGAGAAGCACCCCCAGAGCATGATGCTGCCACCACCATATTTGACAGTGGGGATGGTGTGTTCAGAGTGATGTGCAGTGTTAGTTTTCCGCCACACATAGCGTTTTGCATTTTGGCCAAAAAGTTCCATTTTGGTCTCATCTGACCAGAGCACCTTCTTCCACATGTTTGCTGTGTCCCCCACATGGCTTGTGGCAAACTGCAAATGGGACTTCTTATGGTTTTCTGTTAACAATGGCTTTCTTCTTGCCACTCTTCCATAAAGGCCAACTTTGTGCAGTACACGACTAATAGTTGTCCTATGGACAGATTCCCCCACCTGAGCTGTAGATCTCTGCAGCTCGTCCAGAGTCACCATGGGCCTCTTGGCTGCATTTCTGATCAGCGCTCTCCTTGTTCGACCTGTGAGTTTAGGTGGACGGCCTTGTCTTGGTAGGTTTACAGTTGTGCCATACTCCTTCCATTTCTGAATGATCGCTTAAACAGTGCTCCGTGGGATGTTCAAGGCTTGGGAAATCTTTTTGTAGCCTAAGCCTGCTTTAAATTTCTCAATAACTTTGTCCCTGACCTGTCTGGTGTGTTCTTTGGACTTCATGGTGTTGTTGCTCCCAATATTCTCTTAGACAACCTCTGAGGCTGTCACAGAGCAGTTGTGGAACTGTTTTGCAAAGAAGAATGGGCAAGGATTTCAGTCTCTAGATGTGCAAAGCTGGTAGAGACATACCCTAAAAGACTGGCAGCTGTAATTGCAGCAAAAGGTGGTTCTACAAAGTATTGAGTCAGGGGTCTGAATAATTACGCACACCCCACTTTTCAGTTATTTATTTGTAAAAATGTTTGGAATCATGTATGATTTCCATTCCACTTCTCACATGTACACCACTTTGTGTTGGTCTTTCACGTGGAATTCCAATAAAACTGATTCATGTTTGTGGCTGTAATGTGACAAAAGGGGGCCGAATACTTTTGCAAGCCACTGTACTGCAGCATTTGTTCAAGTCATTTTTTCAACCAATCACCATTCACCTCTACTTTAGCATATGACTTTTTATCCAAGTTCACAGTTCTGCTTTTATGTCTATTTATGATTATCCGATTTCAATTCTATCACTAATCAGAGTATCGGAATTTAATCGCATGTACAGTTAAGTCCATAAATATCTGGACAGAGACAACTTTTTTCTAATTTCACTGCAAAAACTCAAAATCTTACTAAGTATATTTGTCATATTTCTAGTTAATATTATCTCATTACACTTAAAATAAGACACAATCAGCTACAGAGCGACATGTCAATGAGATGTATGAACTTGTTTCAAGACTGTGAATCTTGAAACTAGAAAACTTTCACTTGTTCCATTGGCAGATTTTTCACTTATTTCAAGCTAAAATATCTTGTATTAAGTGAAAAAAGTCTGCATCTGAATTTTAAATAAAACAATTCAAATGCAGTTGAAGTGCAGATGTTCAGCTTTAATTCGGTGGGTTGAACAAAAAGAAAGTGTGAGGAACTAAAGAATTTTTTAACACAACCCCTTCATTTCAGGGGATCAGAACTAATTGGACAAAATAAATAACTGAAAAAAAATGTTCATTTCTCATACCTTGTTGAAAACCCATGAGCCTTGAACTCAAGAACGTCACCAGGTACACACCGGCTCACTCCTTGGCGGCCGCTTATCGGGGCCTGGAGCCTGGGGCTCGCTCGGGCCACTTCGGAGGTGGGGTGCCCCCGGCCTCTCGGCCTGGGGCTCGGTCACTCAGGCACGGCTGGCTGCCGGCGGAGCTCACGGGTGCGTCACTGCAACCCCCCCTGGCTTCTGCTCCGCGGCTGCTGAGTGAGCCCTCATCTGGGACTCTCCTCAGCTCTTACTGGGACAGTGGCGCGGTTGCCCCTCTGTTGGTCTTCCTTGGTCTCTTGTGTTCTGGGGGCCTCTGGATGTCTGGAGTTTTGATCTCCTCCATACCTGCTTCATGCCCTGGAGGCCGGGGCAGTGGCCCCCCCACACCCTCTAGCAGATCATTACATGAAGGAACCTTTTAAAAAAAACAAGCACGTCCATGCTCACAGGTGTACACACGGGTGATCACACCCACAAACTACACCCTTTTTGGCTCCTACCTCAAAGCACACTGTGTTCTGTTGATCTATGTTTAATATTTAGTATTTACTGTCATATTCCCATATATCATTGTGATGCTGTTTATTCTATTACTCTTGTTCTCTTCTGCTTGTTTTCTTTTTTCTTTCTCAACAGGTGATCCAGGTGATCGATATATGCATTTAATTTTTCTCTGCTCATTCTGTTGGTTTTTGTCTTTTGTCCTTCTCCCCCGTCCCTCTTCTCAGCTGTTTTTCTTTCCCTGTTTCTTTCTCCCCTTCTTTCCCCCAGTCAAGTCTGTCCCGTATTCAGTAAGTGAAAATAAAATAAACAATAAAAGGTGAATCAAATGGACCATTATGGCAAGGCTGGGATGGTCAATTTGGTAAAGTAAATCTGTTGGGCATCTTTCTTCGCCTTTAGACAACAATTCTGATGGCAAAAGAGCCAAACGGGACAGGCAAACAAAAAAAAAAAGAACGTCACCAGATGCTGGGCTTCCTCATTTTTAATGTTCTGCCAGGCAATAAACAGTAGTGTCACAGTAGTGACACTACCTCTTTATTCCTGAGGCTTATGTGTGGCTTGCACCTTGCAGTAAACCCCCTGTATTTACTTTAATGCAGTCTTCTTTAGTGTAGACACTGATATTGATATGCCTACATCCTGGAAAGTGTTGTTCACTTGGTTGGCAGTTGTGAAGGGGTTTCTCGTTGTCACGGCCAAAGGTTGAATCAGGAAAATGGACTCAAATGCAAACAGAGACGTGAGTCAAAACTAAATACTAAGAGACAGTATGAGCTAGAATAATACTAAGAGCTAAGACGTATCGTGAAGGGATCTTTATAGAACTGCAAGGACGTTCTTCTCCATAACTTTGCTGTTGGTTAATTTCCAATATTTTTTCTCTCTGAGTAGTCTTAGCGCTACATAAAAAGACACAAAGTCAGGACCATAAAACCAGCTTAACTCATTTGCCATAAATCTGTTTACACTGTTATAGTTCAGGGAGCTGCCTCCCTTTTGGGGTTAAAAGCTCCTCTACATAATGTAAATATGTCCATTTTAGGGTGGGGACTTGATTTAAGGTCAGAGTAAGCATCAGGTTAGACAAGTAGTAGCTATGGTGGAGTCTTCAGGAAATGTAAAGTCCTGTGAAGTAATGGAAACACTACTCTGTATGGGTGTGTGAGTATGTGAGGTTGAGAGCGAAAAAGGATGAGATATCTACCATTTTCTTTGTTGTAAAGCCAGTTTCATAGCCTACAAAAGCTCTCACTATGGGTGGCAGTTTCATACCGGATAATTCAAAAACAGCCGTTACAAACCACACGATCAAAAAAAAAAAATGTGTTGACAGAAATTTTTCGGTTAGGTCATTTCATTCACTGTCTTCCTCTTGTGGTCCACATGAGTCAGTGCCAAAGTGAATCAACTTTAGAGAAAGATGGCAACCTCTGACAAGCTGTGCACTGCTGAGCCTCTGCAAGATTCGCTGTTCTCTACCACAATTGTTTGGTTTTTATTTTTCCTCGTAGGGTGGTAAATTATGCTGAGAAAGAGAAGAAAGAAGAAACATAAAACACACAGAGTCAAAGTGAATTAGAGGAGCATTATGCCACGAAACAATGACCAGAAGTGAGTGATTTCACAAACTGCAGGGCATGAATGATAGCGAGCTGTTTCGCAGACAGGCAGTCTCTGCAGGCCCCAGGCGGGATGGGATGCATAGCTTTACCACTTCCCAAGATACTGTGCTATATGAGGTGGCTGAGTAACTGAACAGATGCATCCTGTATAGCGATGCTGACAAAAACAGAACTGTAAGACATGTGCAAAACACACAAGAGAACACCTACTGTTGCAAACTGAAGAAGTTGCTTTTAAGTGTGTGTGTGTGTGTGTGTGTGTGTGTGTGTGTGTGTGTGTGTGTGTGTGTGGCTCACACAACTGAATATCAGCTGTAGAGGGTGTGTGCCATAAACCATAGACCACATAATACACACACCCTTTAAATACCATGTGCCCTGCATACAGCTGGTCTATAGTTCTGCTTCAGTCAATGACACCACCATGGGATGCTCATGGCTGTTGATTTTGGGTCTTCTCTTACATGTTGCTCATTCTTTGGAAATTCTGGGTAAGTCTGCAGAGTTACAATCCATCTGTTGCAATCAGCTGTTTATGTGTTCATTTTACTGGACCTTAAGCTCTTGTTTAACCTGAGGCATTTATACCCAGCAGTGCTACTGGCTTTCCTTACTGATTAGTCCAACTATAATTACAAATGAGCAATAAAACTACACACTGGATGCATCACAAAGTTCTAAATAATACATTTTTCAGCAGCACATTCCTGATTGTATGTTTGTAATGTCAACCTGGCAGGCAACTCTTTATTAGGAATCATATGCGCTTCCTCGGTGTGACCACTGCATTTTTTTTACAGGCTTTTAAAACTAATATATGAGGTCTTTAACATTTAACAAAACCCTCTCCTGGCTGTACTTATTTAAAGATTCTTCCCTTTGATTTGGTGCAGTCCTTCATTCTGCAGAGTCACCGAGACTTCCAGCTGGAGATGAAAGTTTAAACGTGTGAAAGAGCTTCATTTTCTAAAGTCGAAAGTCTTTATTTGTTTACCACATCCCTAGTCTGCAGAGGAAGGTGTGCTTTGTGCCACTGGTGCATTGTTGCTGTCTGGTGAGAAAAAGAAGCCCCTGGGACTCAGGAAATATGATGCAGTAGAAGAATGTGTGATTTTTCTTTCACAGTTATTACTTAGTTTGTATCCTTAAGGTGTGCCTTCTCCATTCTTGGCTGACATTTATTTTGGCACTAACCTGCAAGGGCAAATGAATTACAAGCCCACCAGGCATAATTGAACTGATATAGCATATTTATTTCTCTTTCTTGCTTTCTCTTCCTCTTAAAAGGCTCTGGAGCCTCTCCACATTGTTTCCATTTGCTGTGATGTATAGTAAGACCAACAGCATTAACAGTGCTTGATGCAAACAGTTTAGACTGCAGCAGCCGGCTGCATATTAAGAGGTTTTCAATGAAGTAGTGCAGCAGTAAGCTGTCATCATTTTACTCATCATGTACCTTAAGCTGAATAGAGGTTCTTGGCTCCAGCTGACTGGTAGAGCAAGCTGTGTCCTTAAGTGCACTTTGATGAAGTCTGGGGAGGAAGCAGAGAGAGAAGGGGACTTGGTATGCATTAAAGTCTGCACACTGTCCTCTCTGAGAGTGCTAAAACCTGCCAGCCTATATTAAATGCCCTCTCCTGTGAAATGCCCTAACTGTGGCTGATTTCTAAACAGTGCAGAGGACCCTGTCTGGGTGTGGATCTTATTTTGGATGGTTTTCATTTCATTAACATAATGGAGTCCTCCATCAGATACACAGGCAGGAGACAAGGCTGCATTTATTTATTACTGTCACTGTGTGCAAGTTAACCTCTTGTCTTTTGCTTTTTCTCTGTAAAAACAAATAATTTACCAGAATTTTACAAAGTGAAGACAATTAATTCGCTTAATCTTTTATTGATCTTTTATTTTAAAAAATATTATGATCCTAGGGTTTGGGGTTTCAGTTTAGGGCCTGTTAAATTCTGGGAATACTGTTTTAATTTCTTTATTATTCTAGACTGTGAGCTTTGCTTCTGGTGATATTATTATGAATGAGTCTTTAATTTCTGTGTTTATTTTATGGGTGACTTATAGTTTCCTCTGTCATCTTTCTGTGCCTGAGAGTCTTCTCCTCCCTGTTATTCTTTCTCTTTTGGCTACTTCCTTTGAGGTCTGGTTATCTTTCATGTGATGTATTAGTTTCACTTCCCGTCTCTGACTGTCTTCACCTGTGTTAATTACTTTTACCTGTGTCTCATTCTCATCCTGTTTTTCATTCTGCCGTCAGCCCTCGGTGTATAAGTAGTCATCGTCACATTCCCTGTGTATGCTTCCCTGTGTGTTGCCCTCTGAAACTCTTCGTGTTCTCCTGTTTCCTCACTCCTTGTATTTTTGGATTTTCCTGTTGGATTGTGTTACTTTGTGGATTAAAAAAAGGAAGCTTGCTCGTTGTCGACGCAGTCTGCCTTCTCTGTTTCAAACTGAGCCTTAAACTTTTCATTTTCATCCAGTTTTCTTTTCAGTTACTTTTACTTGTAACAAATTAAATATAGTCTGTTTGTCTGTTTTAGCCTTATTTTTATACGATTTTATGTCTTTTTTTAATTGAGAAATGACTGAGGAGTTTATCACTACTGACCTAGTTAGTCTACCTCTTTGATCACAGTTTTACTTAACTAGCGACAGACAATAGGCTGAGTCAACACAACAAGTAGCATCTATCACCCTGTGCCCAGTCCTCTCATCAAACCCATTCCCCCTCAAGGCATTTCTGCTTTCTCAATGTTTTCTGATCTCTCATTAGGTTCGAGTGAAGAGCCTTTTGAGAGCATCACAGCAGTCCTGGGAAAGGACATGTATCTGAGCTGTATCTATCTGGGTGACGATCCTGTTGACAGCAGCGAGTGGAAACAACAGATCAGTTCAAAAAAAAAAAAGCGACTGGCAGGATTTATCAATGGGAGACCATTTCAAAGAGATAACTTTTCACTCCCAGTTTCTCTCACCAACCTCACAATTCAGATTAGGGTGACCGGTGTGGAAGTAGAAGGACAATACACCTGTGAGTTTGAATCACTTGAAGATACTTACACTGGCACTGTAATCGTCACTGTAGTAGGTAAGCTACGCCAATAACATGTGATTTCTTTTCTATAATCGACTCACCTCTGTGAGAACAAATAAGCCCGATGAAGTTGCCACAAACAGTTCTAAAATTAAAAGGTGTTAACTGATGCACCACCAGATTTTAATTAAACAGATGCATTATTATCCTGAGACATGCCTATGTCACTCAACGTGTTTATTTTTCAATTTGTTCACAGTTCAACCAGAAATCAACATCACTCTGAATGCAGAGACCATAAATGGGACTCACTATCAGTCTGTGTTATGCTCTGCCATCAATGGCAGGCCTGAGCCCCAGATCAGCTGGTTGGTGAATGGGTATCCTCCTTCAGATTTCCCCTTCATCGAGGTTGTGAATAACACCCTTCCTTCAAATGACACCTTCACCGTCAGCAGCGTCCTCCGCTTTCCCACCCACTTGCAGGAGGAGGACAACGTGACCTGTGTGGTTGAACACCGGACCCTCCCACAGCCCGCGGTCACCACAGTTAGGGTGGAAACCTACAGTAAGAGCATCAGAGTTGTTGTGTTTTTATGTCCCTGTTGCTAGGTGGTGACATATTGTGTTGCATTACCACTCATACGTTTGCAATCATGCATCATGACTCAGCATCTTGCAACACAATAACTTTCTCCTGCTGAGTTTTTACGCAGCCTGTTCCTTCTCACTCTGCTCCACATGCACAGTGACAGACCATAAATCACGTTGCACAGTGCTATGCATTCATGTGGGAATGCGCTCTTCCATTGAAGCTGAGTATATGGAAGCAAAAATGAAGCAACGACCCAGTAACTAATTAATAACAGTACTGTAATATGGTGCGGTGTACAGTTTAATGGCTCAAGTCTAGCAGGTCAAAAGATGCGCACCTGCATCTGTTGACCTGATGAAAATCCGACTGCATAACATTAAAGCTAAAAATCCAGCATCCCAGTTAATCACGATATTTTGTTTCATAGATTTCATCAAATCGTTAAAGCTGCTATAACCAATATCTTGATATAAAAAGCGCAGGACGGGGGGTCAAAGTAACGAGTCCGTACTTTACCTGACTCTGCAGTTCTTCCCAGGTCCACTGAGCATTTTAGCATTTGGGTCATGATATGGGGTTTTTTTTGTTGTTGTTTTTTTTAGGGCAGCACCTTTCTGTTTTATCCACAGCACTGCAGAGCTGCAGGAACATGTTGCATTTAGAGGGTGCAGTGCGGATGACCAATACGAGCAGAGCAGCACTCTGAGTTATTACAGAGCTGATAAAATGATAAGTTAGTTTTTCATGATTGTAAGTTAAAAACTTTAAAAAATATATTAAAAATATATATATATATATAATATAATCTTGGTCTATGAAAGCATAATAATAAAAAAAAACATTTCTGATGAAAATATAGGCTAAACACACATACAGAAACCCCGAGCTCACAGGAAAGACAGATTAATACAGCAAACATCAATATAAAACCATCCACACTGTAATTTAGTGCACCTGCAAAGACTCACTCTTTAGCACAACCCTCATTGACACTGTTATAGAGTCAGTAATGATAATGAGCAACCACAAAGCAAACAAACATTATACCTCAGCAACTTTGCACTGACTGTCATGAAAGCGTGGTTACCATGACGAGACCCCTCACACTGTCAGTATTCACAGGCAAAGGCAGGACGTCGGATCATTAACTACACCTAGATGCTTTAGCTCTACTGGTATTGGACCAAAGCAGGAAAGATTTCTCATACTATAAAAGTTTTCTTTCACTCAGGATGAAAAATTTCACCATGTCATGTACATGTCATTGCTAACTTAATAAATCTTAGCTCCTTGCTCTCTTCCCAGCAAATAAATACCCTTAGTACATGGACTGTCGTCATATGTAGTGTAGGAACAGCTGCTGAATCCGATGATCTGCCATCCATCTGTTTACAATGATGGTGGTGATCACACTGATCAGAGACATGACAAGCTCGAAGCAACCTAAACCTGCTTTTTCCACTTCAAATCCTAACATAGAAAGATAAAAGCTAAATGCATTTAATTTTTATTCAGTAAGACTTAAAATTACAGATTTTCATGTGGTCATAGAGCAGGGGAGCTGTGGGCCATTTTTGCCTGACTTTTACACCCAAATCAGATCTACGTCATAACTTCATAACTACGTCATAACTACGTCCTACTTCATAACTTATCCCATAACCAGAACTCCGTCACAACAACTTGAATTACACAGCAGGTTGTGGTGTAGAGATAAAATGAGTTTCTGATTACTACATATGAACACAGAAGTCTAAATGAAGCTGTATGTCGATCAGCATATTTTTGCATCTATATTAGTGGCCCTTGCTGGCTATTTAAAACACCATGTAGTCCATGAATTTCACTCACCGAAGATGCAAATTCAAAAATGAATCACACAAATTTAAAGTGAAAACACAAGAAAACAGTCAGTATAATATGGTGGTGGTAGTGTGATGATCTGGGGCTGTTTTGCTGCGTCAGAATCTGGAACTTGCTGTGGTAAATGACCACATTCATTCACCACAGAATGTCGGGCCATCTGCTTGTGACCTCAAGCTGAAGTGCACTTGGGTTCTGCAGTAGGACAGTAGGACACCTCTGAAGATCTTAAGAAAAACAAAATGAAGACTTTGGAGTGGCCTAGTCAAAGTCCTGACCTGAATCCGATTGAGATGCCTTGGCATGATCTTAAAAAGGCAGTTCATGCTTGAAAACCCTCCAACGTGGCTGAATTAGAACAATTTTGCAATGATGGGAGGGTCAAATTTCCTGCACATGGCTGTAAAAGACTCATTGCCAGTTATGACAAATGCTTGATCTTAGTTGTTGCTGTTAAGTGTGGCCCAATCAGTTAGGTTTAGGTTTAGGGGGTAATTAGTTTTTCACACATGGACGTGTAGTTCTGGATTGTTTTTCCCCTTAATAATAAAAACTTCATTTAGAAACTGCATTTTGTGTTTACTTGTATTATTTTTGTTTGATGATCTGATTGAAGTGTGAAAAACATACAAAAAGTAGGCGATCGGGAATCAGGGGCCAAGCACTTTTTTACACCACTGTATATGTTTGGTAATAAAGCTTTAAATGCTCTCTTCATACAATCATACTAATATGTACAGCATTACAGCCTCTTACTGCTCTTTCAGTGGCAGACCTAGTAACAGTCCTATTAACGTAAGCCACACCACCCAGTTCATTTGTCCATAATACATTTCCACTTCACTGAAGCACAGCAGCTTAGGTAATTTTCAAACTGCAGTGGTTAAATGCAGACATAACTTTATGTGTAAACAGATTGAACTTTTTTTAAAGCCAAAGAGCATTAACTCACTCCAAATGTGTGCACACCCCTGTCCAGCACCCAATTTATTATGAGGTGTTAACCCACTTGCTCATTAGAGGCATTTGACTGTTGCGTAACACCAAAACTTTTACGTATTTGATAATAGACTCTGATCTATGCTGATTCCTCGTATTAAAGCCTGCGGTTCTCTCAGCTTTGGTTGGGTAGCAGCTGGGCCAGACATCTGCTCTCAGCTGCAGCTCAGCCAACAGATGGGACAGGTGATAAGCCTAAGTCAGCACTCTCCAAACCCAAGCAGAAGCTCCTCATGGCGTGTGTTTAGCTAACATTCAGCTCATCCGGCCCCAGCTTCCTATTTAACCAAAACACCCTGAGCCTCTACTTGCTATCTGACTTTTTAATTTGCTGGAAAAAACATTAGAGCTTGTGAAAAATAACTCTTCTCGCCCTTCTTCCTGCTCTGCAGCAAGGCCAAATGTGACTATTAAAGCAGAGATGGTACACCAAGAAGACGGAAATGATTTCTGGGTGGTCTCTTGCATTTCATCTGGAGGGAGACCTGACACTGACATCTCTTTGGCTTTGAACATGGCTGAAGAGCTGGCGAGAGAGAACGACACAGACTCAGACATACAGAGAGTCTCAGTCCGCCTCCCCGTAACAAAATACGGGGGTCACAACATCACTTGTGTGTTTGACCATCCTAAATTTACACAAAAGGAGTCACAAGCCCTAACACTGCCAGTTTTCTGTGAGTACAATCAGTGTTGAATAAACTGCTAATGCTCAAGAGGTAACAGAGGAACAGAGTTTGTTTTTGTTTTTTTAAATCTACAGATTTGGCTCCAGGTCAGTTGTACTCAGACTTGGAAGGGAACAGCAATGACGTGGAGCTGCAGGAAGAGGAGACTGAAGCTGTTATCGGACTCGAGGTCGAAGGGAACGTGCCACGCTACAATGTTACCTGCAAAAAGTAGGAAATATTTGGTGTCAAAGGACTACTACATCAATTTCATATATTATAGAAGCGTTCGAACTCTAAAAATTATAATTATAACAGACAGACTGCGTTATGAGCTGGCATGATGATGAAATTCATCATGTTAGGGAAGGTTAAGGTTGAGAATCTGATACAAAGTAGGTCCACTCCATTATTGTGCACAAATAATGGAAAATAATGTGCAAGACAGATAAAAATGACTTATTAAAAAAGTATGGGGAAATTACCCATTAATGACAAAATAAAAAGTATATTCATCAGTAAGTGCTCGTACTGTGTTTGATTTCCCTATTTTACCGTATTAGGTGCAGTTGTTCAACTGTGAATCAGTGCAAATATCTAATCAGCAACTGAGTGAATTTAGGTCATGGTCAAGTAACCTGCAAAGAAACATTTGTTGGTGCTGGATGGGCTGGTTCAGATATTTGGGAAACTAACCACATAACCAAAAGAAAAGGAGCAAAAATGAACAGTACCTGCAAAAATAATATGCTTTTACAAAAATAAAAACAAGATTCAGTCACACTTTTTTCATGTATATATACAGAGAAAGAATATACACATCCTCCACAGGATATGTAGGTAGTTTCAGTGGTGGCATATTTGGTGGCATAAAAACCACAAGTGACTGTAAGCAGGAACCATATTTAGATACATTTTCTGATTCAAATGTTTATTTATTCAAGCTTTGTTTTCCTTTTGTATTCTTATATTAAGACAAATGAAAACATTTCTGAATTCCTGCATATTTTGCATATTTGCCCTCCAGAGATGATGGCCCCTTGCCTGAGAGTGTGAAGCTGGTGGACAAGAGCCTGAGACTCCAGGGCCCTGTGGATCTTCAACACGCTGGTCTTTACAAATGCACCTTCTCTTATCAGCACCTTACAGCAGTGCTGCGGTTCAATGTCACTGTTAAACCTATACAACAAGGTAGGTGAAACTCTGCTTTGACCTTCTCTATCATCTGACTATGAAATATTGATGTGAACTCTTCTCTCTATACGTTTCCCATCAGTTCCTCCTACAATACGAGTTGATTTGCGGACTGAAGATGGACACAGAGTGATTGAGTGCTCAGCAGATGATGCTGTTCCTGCAGCCAACATGTCCTGGCTTCTACCAGAGGGTGTGTCTGAAGACTTTTGGTTCAACTCCACTTCTCATAATGGAAGCCACTCTGTCAGGGGGTTTGTACTCCTCCCTCCCTGCTTGCCTTGGGAGCTCACTGCAGAGTGTGTGATAAATCACCCAGCATTTGAAAAACCAGAGAACAGAAGCATAACACTCCCTCTTTGTGGTATGTTCAGCAAATCAACCAACCAACCCTAATTTCTTATCAGTAGCGGATATATGTGGCCATAGATTAAATTTTTTTCATCAAGTGGAAGCCCTCCACTTCCTGTTGTTTAACTTCTCTTTCCTGCACAGCTCACCCTAACATCACCGTCAACACCAGCACTGAGTGGAGACAAGGTCTGAAGTACACAAAGGTGCAATGCTCTGTGGACAGCGCCCCTCCGGCAGCAGTTATAACCTGGCACGTAAGGAACACCAACAACAGCATCGATAGCCTGGTGGAGACCAAACAGCAGGCTGATGGTCTGGTATTTGCTCGCAGCTCTGTGCACTTCCTGTCCTCTCTCTATGCCGGTCAGAATTTGACTTGCATAGTAAAGCATCCGAGCCTGGAGGCAGAAGAGGAAAGAATAATAAACATCCCCATGCACAGTACGCTAGTCATTTCTTAGAAATATTACCTTCTATGACACAGACAACCTCACGCGGTTGCTCATCCCCTTCCTGACACCCCCCTTTTCTTTTTCAGAAGCCCCCCTGCTGAGCGCATCTGTGGTGAGACAACAAGACTCTCATCTCTGGCTGGCAGTGTGCAAGTGCACAGGGGAGTGTTTCGAGACAAACCTTGCATGGGACCTTCCCGAAAAAAACGAAAGGCAAACCTCTGTGCACTCAGAATATGAAAGAAACTCAATGAATCTCAGGGCGACTTATGAATTTCCGCTGAACCGTCATGAGGGGCAAAACCTGACTTGTGTGTACCATTTTGAACCAGGGGTCACACAGAGAAGGACTGTTCATATGCCCAGATACTGTAAGAGCAACAGAAACAATACTCGATTGAACACTAACGCACAAAGTTCATCTTAAATATTTCTACTGTTTTTTTGCCAGATATCTCTTCTCTGAGAGTCCTGAACTTCACGACTCCTCTGCAAAGCCGCTACAGCGATCAACCTGTTGTATACAGACTGTCCCTCGACAAGAATCGTCACAACCAGAAACTACTGCTCGAAATTGAAGGCAACGTGCCAGAGTACGAGCTCAGCTGTAAGAGGTGCTGTATCCGGTGTTTCAAACCACCTGTTCACAATGAGGAAGCTGAACATAGTGCACTGCACAAAAATCTGTGCTCCCACAATTAAGAAGTAGCTCTCTGAAAATATCAGTTGAGTTATTTACATAAAGAGCTTAGTGCAATAGCCAACAACAGCAAGGAGACAGTTTAACTTTGCTTTATCTGGGAGCAGGCAAACAACTAAAAACAGCACCTTTAGTACCAGGTGCATTAACTTTCCTACTGTTGTCAAAAAAACAGTAGCCTGTCCAATTATAGTCTCAGCTGGCAGGAGGTATATCTGTTATCTACCACCTAATCATGATCAGGAAGTTCCTGTGAACACACAAAATTGAGTGTTCCCACAGTAGTAGAGGAAGTAGAAGAAGCAACACATTGTCATAGAGCACGATTTATTAGGGGGTATTTTACCGTTTAAATAAAGGCAAATAATTACCCTGGTTCTGTCCATTTGTACATTTTTTGTTGATTTTTTGTAACCACGTGTGAACAACTTTTGTAATGCAGAGTAATGTGCAGAGATTTCTTAACCAACTTTCCACCTGTTTTCAGTCTTTCAGATGATTTTACCAGCTAAGAAATGATCTGGCATGTAATGTCTATAATGGAAACTTCTACACTTTTGGTTTTGTTTTGGGGTTTTTGGCACAATGTGAAGCGTTAAAGTGAGCTTTAGGGATAGTGGTGCAGAGCCAGCTTAGCTCTTTCCCTGCTTCCACTCTGTAAGCAAAGTTAAGCCAGTTACCTACAGCCTCCTATTTACTGTACAGACATTAGAGTGATTAGAGTTTTATTTTTAACCCTCAGAAATACAGCACATGGCTATATTTCCCCAAAAATGTCACTTAAAGAGAAACTCAGTTGTAAATCCCTGGTATTTCAGGAGTGATGGCTCATTTGTGCAAACGGAGGGATCTGCGATGATCTTCCAGTCAGAGCTTGCAGAGCTGAACAAAGGCCTGTACACCTGCTGGGCATCCTTCTGTCACCACACTGCTACAGTCAGCTTTCAGGTGGAAGTCACAACTAGGCTTGAACAGCTCGGTACGTGTCTGCCATGATGGGCTTTTGCACTCAGAGGAACATGACACAACAGAGAGCTCCTGATAATATCGGCATGCTTACGTGCGTAACCAGTTTCACTGTGAGGTTTTCTGAGATGTTTAGCTGATATCAGTTTCTTTGTGTGCTTTGTGTTGCAGCTCTCACATCCATGATTTGCATCTCTTCAGCATTAGCCCTCGTTCTTATCTCTGTCATCATCCTCTGTGTGTGCTGGTGAGTTAAGCGCTTCCACAGGTGACAAACAGCAACTCGGCAGGTGATGCGCTGACGGGCAAATGAGGGCAATGTTGCCGATGGCACAGAGTGTACAGAGAGTACTAGACAAACAGGATGTGTGGATCGTTAACCCAACTAACCAAAACCCCAGTACCAAGCTGTTATTCACAAACAGGAAGTAATGTGGCTGAAGCAGACAGGTGCCTCTGCCACCACAGCCCTGCTTGCAGACAGGTAGAGGCTGTTAGGCAGTCAGAAAAACAGATTTATTTTCCAGTTTCCTGTTCTGGCTTTTAGCGGTGTTACTTCTGGCAATTTGTGCAGCAGACTGCTGTTCGCTGGCCAATTATCATCACCGACACTTTGCAAAAGGGAAGGTGAAATGTGCAGAAGGTCCACATGTTCGGAAGTTATTAGTATAATAAAATTCAAGTTGCCATTCACCAGTGGAAAAAAAATCCACAAATTCATCTCTTAATCCTGTTGCTGTTGGAGAAAGAGTCACATCTTTTAGTACTGATGTGGGATATCTTTCACAGTCCTAGAACTGTTAATGGTTTCTGCCTCCAGAAGCTTCCACATTTCCACATTCACTGCCAAATCTAACTTCTCACAAGAATGTCTGTCAGGATCAGATCAAGCCCCGCTGTGAATAGAGCTGCACAAGAGTGGTTTACAGGTTATTTCAATACGCCTGTCACTCTGACCGGAACATTTGGTGAAGGTGCCATTGGCTGACGGAGTCTAGGCACGTTATCGCATGCTCCAGTGGGAGGGTCCTGTCAAGTTAATTTGGGAAGGTCAGGCACCCAGTGAACAACAAGAAAACATGACTCCCCACAGAGGAAAGTTATTTTGGGACTAATGTCAACCCCCCACTCCTCTTTCCCTCATCTCCAGTGCTGCATGAGGACATTTTTTTTGTCAGCAGCAGGACATCACTGGGTTTGTGTCACTGAGGTCGCAGTGTACAAAGTGAGCGTCTGCTTTTGACACCAGAGATCAATGATGAAGGCTTGGGTCACCACTCGTATTCATTGATATTCCCGTCACATATAATGCATTCACCTCTGCAGCTTGCTTATTTGAATTGACTCGGTGTGGCCAGTTATGTCACAGTGCCATCTAGTGGTGAAATCTCTCAAAAAAAATTTAAAACGGGTTTATTTAAATTGAACTGAATAATTGTCTTTGGTTCACCAAGTCACAAATCAATTTATATAAAAAAATACTGATAGTCATCAAGAGTCATTCATTCATATACATACATAAAACATTAGCAAAACTACAGAAATCACATCACAGCATCTTGTTATTCACTATACTAATTGGATTTGGCACAAAATGCATCCTATAATGTTGTCCTGGGGCCATTTGATCAAATCTGATTAAAGAGGGCGTTCTTAGTCAGCAATAGACTGAGCTCTCTGTAAGGCAGTAGTGTGATACAGTTTATCTAATGAGATTTTTCCAGCTGTTCTGACAATCTTGTCCAGTTTGTTCCTGTTTGCCACAGTCAGGTTGCCATACCAGACTGAGATAATTCACCATCAACCTCTGTTTTTTGTTTTATAGTCAAAGAAACAGCAGGAAAGAGCACAAGGTACATTTAAATATGATAATTTTCTCCAGCTTTGCTAAGTGTCTCAAATCCAAAACTAAATTGAACTCTTTTCCTCCGTATCTCCATCTGTCTCCGTATAATTCAGGAGGAGTATCTCTCAGCCTTGACATCCCTCATGCAGGACCCCGGCTCCCCTGAGGTGAAAAAGCCAGCAGTAACAGAAAAAGACAGCAAAGAGGGCACTCCTATGGTCAATTACTCCATAGTCATTGACGTCAAGAGTACAGTGTGAAGACAACAATGCTTTGTGGGGCTTTTTAAACCACATCCAGTTGTGCACAAACTAGGTGTGGCATCTTAGTGGAACTGTAGCACTCTTTTTTTCCAAGTGTTTTGTTTTTCTGTAGCATTGAAGTAAAAAACTGTGTATGTATATATCCTGAATAATGTGAGATTTTGAGCAGATTAGCATTGATGACTTTACTGTTTAAACTAAAGACTGTATAAAGGATGTACGTAGTCACCCCTTGATACTAGACTCCACATTCTGAAGCCTCTGTGCTTTTTGAGCCATGACCTCACATATTTGTACTAGAGGGTGGAGTGCTAACAAACTATTCATATTCATAAATTGTAATATATCTGGTAATTAGCAGTAAGTCACAGACTAATAAAATACTCATTTGGCCATAATACTAGACTCCTGCAGGAGACACAAACCCCTATGGGAAAATTAAAGCACCTGCCCTAGAGAACAAGGGGGCAGCTAATAGTATCTTTTTATCAGGCCATAATACTAGACAGCACAAAAAGTCCAGTTCTGTGACAGAACAGGTTACAACTATGTCTGCAGACCCACACAACGTAATAAGATGGATGACTTATTTAAAATGATTAAATACCAAATTAAATACAAAATGCATCCACCCTTGAGTTGTTATGAAAGGGAAAAGCATCCATAGAAATCAAAACTGTTTTTCTTTTTCACCATCCTGTAAATATTTCAACATGAGTCACTCACTTTTGAAGCACTTAGGAACTGCAGTTTGGGGCACCTGCCGGCTTTTTTATTCAAATGCATAAAATTTGCACTTTTAGAAAAAAACTAAATCTTACTTGAATTTTTCATTATTACAGTTTCTTTTCAGATCTATATTTTTTTTGATCTGTCAATAAAGTGATTCCAAAGTAAATATCTTTCATCTTT
Source organism: Rhamphochromis longiceps (assembly GCF_057381845.1). NCBI lineage: Eukaryota > Metazoa > Chordata > Actinopteri > Cichliformes > Cichlidae > Rhamphochromis > Rhamphochromis longiceps. The sequence continues at coordinate 31,055,964 of NC_140570.1, forward strand.
AACTTCTTAGTTTTAACAAACTCATTACAAGCACAGCAAACAGTCCCACATACTGATGACTGTCACACTGCTCCAACATGAAAAAAGTCCTTCTAGTGTCTTTGCAATGCTTAATTAGTCAGGACCATCTGCTACGACAAAAGGAGTGAAGCTATAAATACATTTCTGTACTATGTGTGATTCAGATGTAAATAGACTGAACTGCAGCTTCTCTGCAGCACTGTTGTGGAAAATAATTATGGAGTCAGTTGTTTGTTCATATAGAGTAATTGTAATAGGGTTAGGGAACGACATGTTGGGTCTGAAGCATCACAGACATCACACAGTTATTTTTAAAAGTTTATATTTTTAAAGACTTTTAAAGGTTTTCCCACAGCAATTGTAGCACTTACAGAGTTGTCTTAGAAAATTCTGTCACCAAGCAGCCTCGAGTTTCATTTTTGATTCTGTACCCAACGCAGTGACTTACTCCAGGACTGTAAAAACATTTCTTATTTACAGTATTTGAGTAAACAATACAATCAATGATCTGTGCATTGTGTGATGAGAAAATGTGCGTCCATGTTGATACTGATGATAAAGACTAACAGACCTCTGTTACATGAAAAAAAAATCACGTATCTATAACAAAATGCAAAAGGAATAATCAAAAATATACCAAAAAATATGATACATTTAAGTGTATATTAACTGTGACCCCGTGAAGCATTGTCCAGTTATGTACTGATGCACAGAGAAGTTTATGAATTCCTATTACATCTTCATCTCTTCTTGTAAAGACAAGGCTTCAACTGTAGTCCAACTTTCTTCAGATTTTCTGGAGCCTTTCCCGTCTTCGCAAATTCAAAGGAGTAGAAATGACTATTTTCTGTGTCCTGAAAGGAAGAAAAAGACAAAATAACAGTAATTCTAGCAGACAAACATGAATGTTTAAGCTATTACTCATCACGTGGTCCAAGTGTTCTTCAGACTCAGTTGTTTAGACGACATTGATCTACTTGTGACAAATTTATTAAGCATTTTTCAGCAACAGGCTCTTAAAAAGGACAACAACAAAAGAAAGAAAATACACCTGAACACAGTAAATATTATATATTTACATGTTTAATTCAGACTTTCATCTTATAACTGTGACATGAATTTTTTAAAGAAGGAAGAAGTACTTGTTTTCCTGTAAACATGGTCCCAAGCATCACCCCTTTTTCTCACCTTCGACACCATCTTGAATCCAAGACTTGACAGTGCAGTGATGAAGTTTCGCACGTTGTCGAATCTGCTTGCCACTTCTGCTATTTTAAGGACTCCTCTGCAACAAAGGTGCCAAAAAATAATGAGAAACAGTGTGTGCACGACATTAAACACATGCATATGCAGAATCCTTGTCACACCTCTTTTTTAGCACTCGATTGGCCTCTGCTAAAAAGTCCGCCAGATTGGTCCCCATGAGGGACAGGCAAAACACAGCGAGGTCCACAGAGGCGTCATTAAGAGGCACCTGCAGACACGGGGCGTTTCATTTTAGTTCCATTTTACGACAATCGCAGTGCAATTGTGTCTGTATTTTGCAGAAAGACACTCACGTGGGCCATGTCACAGACCGTAACCAGCTCACAGGTGGCTGCCAGGTCAAAGCTATGAACTTTGTTCTTCACGCTGCGCGCTATTTTACAGTCACCACAACCAAAGTCGGCAACCACGAGAGAGGAAGGTCTGCAAAAAGAAAACAGTACAGTAGATGTGTTTCTTTTAGTTAGAACTGTTGTCTTCTGACAAACCGCTGATGTTAACGAGGCAAACTTCTCACAGCAGCAAAACCAGGCATCGATTAAACACCCACAGTGCAAAATTATCAGCTGCGTGAGTCCTCGCTGTCGAGAGTGTGCAGCAGAGTAATGTCTTCTGTTTACCGTTTACAGCAGATAAATGATGTCAGCATCCGGAGTTCTACATGAAGAATTCCTTCTTACTCTTGAGATGAGCAGAGACGGTCTGGAAATGTTTTGGGAAAAGTCTGAAAGTAACAGTGTACACAGCACACCGTGCTTTCTGCTCAAAATATGATGAATCGTTCAGATGTTGAGCTGAGGTGATTAAGAATCTCCTGTCTTAAGCAGTTTTACACATGCACTGCAAACATTGAACTTTTTCCAGACATTACCAAACACAAGTGCGTGTGAGAACACAAACGTTTGAAGCAAATGAAGCAGATGTGATCTCTGTTGCAGGTGAATTTATGGTGAGCCAGTGGGTGTCCCAACCCCACTGCATGCTCTATGCAGACAGGAACCCAACTGAGGATTTCCATTAGTGTGAATATGATGCCTAATAATGACAGAAACCCCTCCCTATTCTCTTTTTTATATATGCACAATGTCACATTGTTTAATGGCACACAGCTCTGTGAAAATCGCAGCCTTGCTGTCCAGTCCTTGTGCTTAAGATGGTTTGCAATTCAGAAGAAAGATGTTTTAAAGGGAAAGGAGATAAAATAGTTTGTTTAGACAGGTGACGAACAGAGGGGCTTAAATCAAAAGTATTATTTTGAAGGGTGAATCAGGCAAAGCAACTCTAGTAAAGTCCAAGAAAAAGTATGGAGGTGGAAATGAGCATCAAAGACCCACTTTAAAGATCATCCTGTGATGAAAAGATCTTAAAGCACAATTCCATCAGTGCACAGTTTGACAAACCAACCTATTCGGTCAGACAACACACTGCAGTGCAGACATTTAAGATTTAATTTTAAACCTTTTGTGCTCAGAGGTCCTGTTCAGCTTTCTGGAGCTTTTCCCTGCCTCCAAGGGACTTTTTCATCACATGAACTTGTCTTAAAGAGGTGGGCTTTGTTATCATCAGGTTAATTGTTTCTGTTTGAAACGCTGCCCAAGGATTGTTATAGCAAAGCCATTATCAGGCGGTCTCACACTTTCTTGACCAGAGAGCACTTTAAGTGGTCTGTGCTCCAACCCCCAATTCAATTAATGCTAAAGCAGTTTAAATAAATGGATATTCCCAGCTGTGCTCTTTGGAACTATTTGTATTCTAAAACATTTCAGTGTTTATACTTCATGGATATATTACCTGATTGTTTCACAGTCATATCACAGCTTCTACTGGCCCAAAGGTTAAAAGGGTGGGAGTAAAGAACACAATGTGCTTGTTTGTGTTGCTGGTGTAAATGTGTATGCCAGCTATAGGCATACACATTTGAAAAATTTGGCACAATTTTATAAATTTGTAATCATGAAGATTCCTTGGTTGTGGGCAAAATTCTATTTCATGCATTAACATCACAGAAAATTGAAGGCTTCTCACTTTTTCTGAATATAAGAGATGATGGCGTCCACTGGATTGGCGGGCCACCTCTGAACCTGAGCCGTGTAACCTTTGTGGTAGATCCAGAAAGCCTGTGGGTCCTGCTTGAACATACGCTTCGCCTCGCCGCTGGACGTGCTGTACAAAACTTCGTTAATGTAGCGGAAACGAGCGGCCTCCAACCGCTGCTCCATCCGGGACCTGAGGGAGGCAGAGCGGTCTTGTTTCACCTCTTCCTCTGACTCTGCTGGCTTATCTTCCTGCTCTGCAGGAGTCTCGTGGTGCTCTGTCTCCTCGCTGTGCAGCATCCTCTGCAGCTTCTGTCTTTTCAGACTCTGAGCTTTGCTCTGCTCAGGTTTCAGTCTTTTCATGGGGAACTGCTGCTGATTAACTTTAATCTCCACTGCAGGTTCACGTGTTTTCTGTTCTGATCCATCAGCAGAAGATTCAGGCACACATTTCTGAACTGGGACACACTTTGTTTCCTTCTCATTACTCGCCTCCTCAGGGTGTTTCTCATTTTTCTTTTTTTGATTGTTTTTGCCAGTGTTGCTGTTGCTATGTGAATCAGGTTTAACTACTTCCTTTAGTTCATGTTTACCCACAGACTTTACTTTATTTACTTCCTCCTCAGGCTGTTTCTGGCGGTATTTATTTTTACATTTCCTCTTGTTCTTCATTTTGTTTTTCCACTGTTTTCTGCCAATCTTTTCTGTGTTCTGTGGATTGTTTACATTCATCAGCAATTCAGTCATTTCTTTATTCTTCTCCTCCCCTGAAGATGTGCCATTTGCCTTTGAAGATCCTTTTGGAAGAAAACAAAAAAACAGTTTAGTCAATATTTTACACTCAGGAAAGATTGAGGCTGGTACTACGTACTATGCAAAAGTCTTCAGTGACCCCTAATTTCTTTAAGTTTTTCTTCCAAGGAGCCAGACTTTTGCAATGATGTAGTGATCTTGAGCAATAGTTCTCCAGGCTTTCTGAAAGACTTAAGTCTTAAGTTTTTCTTTGGACATTGGCTGCTTCTTCACTCATTTCTATCCTTCCACCTGACCTTTTTCAGGGCAAAGAAAGACATCTAATACAACTAATTTTGAATTGTTACTTGCAGCCTGTTGCAAGAGCATAATTTATCCCCATTTATTGAATTGAATCTACAAAGAAATGCCAAAGATAACACAGATTGACAGATATAAAATAGTATTTTTGCACCACAATGGAGAAGCATTGAGAAGGTCAGAAGGTGTTGCACTGTGTCTATTTGGCTCTAGAGAAAGCATATAGTATGGACATATGGACAGAAGTATATGAAGATGTCCAGGACATGAATGAGGACACAGAGACTGTGGTGGGGTGTGCGGTAAGAGGCACAGATAGGTTTAATGTGGTGACTGGATTACATCTGACTCCCTTTTTGTTTCCAGTGGTGAAAGATGAGTTTAGGCAGGATTCTCATGGACAATGGTGTTTTCAGATAACACTGTGATCTGTAGTGAGAGTGTGTGGAAGAGAGCCCGGCGAGGTGGAGGACAGAATACATGTGTGTGAATGAGAGGGGGACATGTGTAACAGTGAAGATGCAAGAAATAGAGGTCATGAAGGTGGACAAGTTAAAAGACCAGGGCAAGATCATCAAAAACAACAGATAATTAGCAGAGAGTGCAGGCTGGGTAGAGACGAGTGACAGAAGGACAGCCTGAAACGTGAAAGGGAAATTTTTTAAGATGGTAGTGAGACCTGCTGTGATGTAGAGTTTTAAGACAAAAACATAAGAGGCATACCTGGATGTGGCAGAGTTGAAGATGCTAAGATTTTCACTGGGAGTGACAAAGTTAGACAGGATTAGATATGAGCATGCTGAGCAGTTTAGAGATAGAGTTAGAGAGGCAAGGCAAGGCTGAGATGGTTTGGACATGTGCAGAGGAGGGATGCTGGACATATTGGACAAATGATGCTGAAGATGGAACTCCCAGGCAGGAGAAAAAGAGGAAGAACTCAGAGGACATGCAGAGGGTTGGTTGACAGTGGAAGATGCTAGGGACAGGGTGAGATGGAAACAAATGGCCTGCAGTGGCGACCTCTAAATAGATGAACTAATTTCTCATTTTCTTAAAAAAATACAAAGAAATGAGATGTGATTCAAGACTTTGCACAATACTGTACATCCAAACACTCCAATTACAGATGCTGGATTAAAAACTCTAATGTGGCAAACCACTGTGTCAGATTTCTAAGCTTATAACCAGCTAATTACTCACCAGCTTTATTGTTTTTCTTCCTCTTTTTTGGTGCAGGTTTCTCCTCCTTTAAGATCTGGTCTGTGTTCTCTTGCTGCTCCTCTGTTTTTTCTGCAAGTTTTCTCTTTTTTCTTCTCTTCTTCTTTGTCCTAATGTTTGATGGAGCTTCTTCGGAGTCTTCATCACTGTCCTGTTTATGGTTGTCGCTCTTCCACTCTGGTACTGACCCCAGAGTCTTCAGTGTCCGCATCAGGCTGCTTTTACCCACAACCCTGGGCTGATCAGAGGATCACAGCAGGTTGAATAATATATTTTTAAAACGAGTAGCGACTACCATAAGTAGAAACATAGTAATGCTTTGCGAGAATAAAAAGTTTTCCGTAAGCGCAAAAGAAACACGTACCTTCACATTGATGCCACTGCTTGTCTTCTTGGTGTTACTGAGGGCAGGTTTACTCAAGATCTGACCCTCTTCTTCATCATTCCAGTCTTCATCCTCGTTAAACATGTTTCTGTGTGTCCTTTTAGAAAAACGCACACCTTTGTAAACCGCTACTGGAGATGAAAAACTCTTTCGAGCGCACTTCTTTGCTATCAGAGAGCTAACCTATAGTCCTATATGATGTCTGAACTACTCACGAGTTTGTTTCTCAGGCAGCAAAACGAGTTGATTTACGTGTCAGAGGAACTCTTCCCGCTGTTTGCATGAAACCTTTTTATCTAATGAACGTGTAACTACACGTAATACCTAAAAGAAATAAAGTTATTCTCAAGCAAAAGCCACGTTGGTTCAGTGTCATGCGCGTCAGGGGAGCAAAACAGAGTTACGGGCGCACATAACTGACGTAAGCACACCGGAGATATCTGGGAAATGGCGTTTTCCGTGATGACGTGGATAAACATTCAGCTTCTCTTAATTTTAAGGATTTTAAGTTGTATTAATAAAAACAACTTAAAAATAGTTAAAATAAAAATGCAACTCTTCAGTGGCTCCAACGATTTTCAAGAAAATATAGTTTTACAAAGATTTCTCTCACCAAACATGTCTCTGAATAATCAAAATTAACAGTGTTTTTGTTAGGATCTTATAGATATTTGTAAGATCCAATCTAAACAACAATAAACAGACGGACTGACTTAAGTAAACCTACATATCAAATACACAATATATTTGTTGCATAATTGTTATATTCTGTAATTAGGGACACGCAAAAGGACACACTGGGTTTAATAAATAAAATTAAAAAAAACATTTTTCCTTTTTACTTGAAATTTGAAACATACTTTACTTGAAATTATTTGTTTACTTAAAACTAGTAAATTAGACGGAGGGAATGATTTCCAGACCACTGAGGCCATATGTATGTTCTTAATCACCTGTAATAAAAAAAACTTTCTTAAACATCATATTACATACCATGCAATATGACAAGAAATGTTGTGTTTAAGGATGGATTTTCCCCTTTACAGACCCCAAAATGTGTCTGTAACATGTCTTTGTGCTTATGATTAGAGACAGAAGAATGGAGAATTTAAACTTAATCTGCAGACACTACAAACAGCAGACAGTTTTATTTACATGTTTACCGCTTAAGTGGACCCACTAGGAAAGCTCCTTCCTTGTTCATTTGTTTGCTTTTAAATGAAATAAGTAGAAAGCCCTATGTCACTTCAGAAGGAAGATATGACAATTTAAACTGACCCTCTGTAAAACTCAGATCCTTTACAAGGTTCAAAACGGTGCGTGTGTGTGTGTGTGTCCTTCATGAAGGCCTACCTGGAGGAGATTAGGAACCTGGAGACCTGGTGCCAGGAGAACAACCTCCTCCTAAATGTCAGCAAGACTAAGGAGCTGATCGTGGACTTCACTAAAAAGCAGGTGAGGAATTATGAGCCCGTGATCATCAATGGCATGCCAGCGGAGAGAGTGGACAGTTTCCGGTACCTGGATGTCCACATCACTCAGGACCTGTCATGGTCCTGCCACATTAGAACCCTGGTTAAGAAAACCCGACAGTGTCTCTTCTTCCTCAGAAGGCTTAGAGATTTCCATCTGCCACTGAGGGTGCTCAAGAACTTTTATTCCTGCACCATCGAGAGCGTCCTGAAGGGAAACTGCACCTGGTTTGGTAACAGCACCAAGCAGGACAGACAAGATCTGCAAAGAGTGGTGCGCTCGGCCGAACGCATCATTCGATCAGAGCTTCCTGACCTGCTGTTCATCTAAACCAAGCGGTGCAAGACTAAAGCTAGGAAGATTATGATGGACCTTTCCCATCCCAACAATGGACTCTTCCCACTGTTGAGGTCTGGGAAGCGCTTCCGCTCCCTTAAGTGTGTGACAAATAAAATTTGAATTTGATTTTAATTCAATATATGCTCTAGTTGGAGGTCTGACATCAGCTGTCTGAGTCTGTAGTGTGTAACATTAGGTCTCAGAGCAACATGTTATAGACTACATGTAGTGACATGGTGGCATTTATTGTAATTCTGAGCTGAGCTTCGTATTTTAGATTTTTGTACACATAAAATGTAATTATTTCAAGAAAAAAAATCATGACCTCAGGGGGTGAATTTGAAATCGTTGCAATTCTCCTTGCAACCTATAGGCGGCTCTCTCTCTCTTCTTCCTCCACGTACGTACGGGTGTGGACGCACAGCTCTCTGAATGCTGAAGGTAAGCAAGGCTTGTAACTTTTCCTCTGTACAGCTACAATACACCGCAACAAGCTAATATATCCGGTAAGTTTAAAGGCATGGAGGTAAATAATTTTTTTTAATTTGACCTGTTTAAACTATTAAATGATGGTTCGAGTGAAATCCTCAGTCGGTCACCGTTAAATGAGAGAAACACGGACAGCCCCCGCGGCAGGATAGATAGTTAGCTTGTTAGCACAGACCCAAATGGATTTTATTTCACGACGTAGAAGATGCAAGTTTATAGTGAGGAGCTAACCAAGATATATATCTTCCATATGGTGGAGTAAAAGCAGTCGGTGGTGCTGCCACGAGTAGAAGAACTAGGCGGCTGACTTAAGTGAGCTTTCCCCTCACTGTGTTAGCCGGATAGCAAAGCAGCTAGTCAGGCAGTGACAACATTGTTGGGAGTGTAAATGGTATAAACTGCGTGGATCAATGGCGCGTGAAACTTAGGTTGTGACCATACTGAAAAAAAAATTAAAAAAATATTGTATTATCATATTATACCGTCCCACTTATTGGCTAATACCAGTCTCACAATCAATTAGAGCTGCAAAACCAATACGAAGATAATAAAAAATCAACCACTTTCTTTCTACAAAGAAGAGCAGCAAATCCAGACTGTAAACTTGATAGGGCCATGAAGTGATTGATTTATTATCAATATATTAGTATAATCAGTATAATATATTAGTCTGTTGCCGGTGTATTAAAGGAATACAGACTTCAGTTTGACTCTGGATGATTATATTTATCTATTCTGGTGTCCATGGTGTCCAGGGCTATTTTTTCATACAGCTACATTTTGTGAGTCACTGTGTTGTAAACGGCATACCCACCCTGTATTACTCAGTTGGAGATTACTCAACACTAGGTTGTCTTGTCTGTAGGCTTTCTCCTTTTTAGGTTTGTACAGCAGTTTGTTTGTTTGTTTTTGTTTTTGTTTTTTAAGAAATAATTTTAACTGAGTGACCATTTTTCTTTAAATCAATTTCTTTAGGGTCGTGTTGGTGCTGCTCTGATTGTGGTTCATACTGTCCCAAATGAGGGACTGATGCTGGCCAGGACGTGCCTGAACCCATTGGGTTGCAACTCTTGTCTGTCCCAGTTTAGTTCTGCATCTGCTCCCACGGGTGCGTCCTAGAAGAAAAACAATACACCAGCCAAAATGGATGATATATTCACTCAGTGCCGGGAAGGCAATGCAGTGGCAGTTCGTTTATGGCTGGACAACACAGAGAATGATCTCAATCAAGGGTGAGCTGCAGTTTTTTTCATAGCCAGAATTTATCAGTCACTTCTGTCCATATTATTTCAAATGAAAGTTGGATACTGGAATCCTAATTAAGAATTTCATTTATATCCCCAAGCAGCTGTGCCTGCTTGCTTGTGACTTGCTAAAACATGAATTTGTGATTCCAAATAGCGTGGCTCAAAATTTCAAATGTGATCTTGTGTTTTATTTAAAATGTTTTATTCTTAAAGTTCTTCTCTGGTGCAGTCTGAAAGCCCGCCTTTTCAATCCCCTGTGAGATTGTGGACTGCCGTTGAACCCATTTCCTTGTGTGCGCATGTTTATGTTTAGAATGCCAGCACAGTAAATCAAAAGCATGATGTTGGACAGGAAGCATGCTGTGATGGTATAGTTAGTCACAGCAGTCAAAATCAGGCTCTGCATGCTCTGGATACAACTTGGTTTTGGATGGATTTGGATGCAGAAAATATTGTACTTTACTTCTGACATGACACATTTAGTACACAGCATTTTCTGTCTAATAGTTCCAGATTAAGAGTCCTGGGCTGCTGTTTTTATCCTAAGCTGGCTACATTGGGAAAAACTTGGCAGTCCAGTCTGGATGGCCACCCACGAATCTTGTCTTTTTAGAGAGCTCTGTTTAAGATTTAGACTACCGGTGTTTGTGTTCAAAGCAAACAAAGAAATAATAAATGAGTCAATTTAATTATGTTCCTTGTGTAAGTGGTAGCTGTTCTCTTTCCTTCTCCATTTCTCTCTGTTTTAGTGGACTTGTGGTAGGGTTTTTTTTACTGACAGTTATTCATTTGCAAATGACATAGTTGTCAAGCTTTCATTATGTTGCTAGTACTATGAAAACGAAAGAGCTTTTTTTGGATTAGTGGTCGTCCTCTTTTTTTTTTGACATGGTTGTAACCAAGAAAACATTTGTTAACTGACAGAAAAGATAACTGGTAACGTCAGAGGCACAGGGATGTTTCAAGAAATATTTTAATGTTGTTAAAATTGCTATTTGGTCAGCATCTTTTTTTTTTCTTATTTGGGACGTGTTTGCTCTAAATATAAAAGAGGAACTTGAGAATATACATCATAACTTGAAAATATAGCTGTATTCTAAAAATAGATGCAAACAAGATATGTCTGTCTATACATACACTTTATTCAGAAAGTTATATTTTTTTCCTTTTCTTTGGCTTCCTGTTTGCTTTGTTTTTTCCACTTCTTGTGAGTCTATCTGATTGCATTGAGCCAGTGTGGATTCATGCATGCGACTCGCCCATTAGTTGATTACACGTCTAGTTCCCTTTTCCGGCTGATGTGTGTCCTCCAGTGTATAAGACACTACAGAGCCTCAAGCCTTCCTTTTCTGTGTTTTAGTAAACTTACTGTGCTCTTGCCTGACAGAACCCTCCCTGAGATATTTTCTATGCTCTACAATGACGATGTGTTTACACTGATGTAACTCCCACATGAACAGTAGTAGTGGAATGCAGAATCTCCTTACAAGGAGCAACACATGGGCCTCAAGGGAAGCTTTTACCACCTACCAGAACTGAGGGCTAAGGGGAGGAGTTTATTATTGTGGGCAGGGCTGAAAAGACAGACAGAAAATCTTTGTGTATGTGGGGCTGTATAGTGAATTTTTCAAAAGAGGAATGCATAGTTAAGCCATAGCAGCCCACATCACCTTCCCCCTTCTCTACTGATATGTTTCCTGTATGTCTCCCTGTGGTATTAGATAGCTCCACTCATTTCCCCTTACTGCTGCCGCCAAGTTTAGAAGACTCTAATTGCAAAGTTTAAAACATATTCTCCTAAATATTTGTAATGTGGTCATTATGTTCTGATGTTGTCTCTCAGTATTTTTTACAGTACCATTTTACTGGTTGGTGGATCATTATTATTAACACAAAATGCAGGTGTTTATTATTAAAGACCTACATGGCCTTGTGTGAAAAAGTAAATTCCCTGTAAACCTAATAACTGGTTGGGCCAGCCTGAGCATCAACAACTGCGATAACTTTGCGATAACTGGTAATGAGTCTTTCACAGTACTGTGGAGGAAATCTGACCTCCTCGTCTTTTCAGAACCGCCTTTTTTAAGCTTAGCTCTCCAAAAAAAGGGGGTTAATCACAGCTAATTCAAGATTTAACAAGAGGGGCAATTACTTTTTCACACAGAACCAGGTAGGTTTAAATAACTTTGCTCCCTTAATCAATGAAATCATCATTTGAAAACTGCATTTTGTATTTAATTGGGTTATCTGTGTCTAATATTAAAATTTGTTTGATAATCTGAAACATGTAAGTGTGACAAATATGAAAAACACTAGGAAAACAGGAAGGAGGCAAAGACTTTTTCACATGTGTGTTTTCTCCCTATTCCCTATTCTCCCTAAATCCATAGTGTCTTCAACTTCTGGGAAAGCTTGAAGTCAGACCGTTGACAGATTAAGTGATAGTACTATAATAATATTTAGTTTTGCTCTTTGGTTTGACTCCTAGTAAGGTATCTGTACCATGTCCAAGCATTTTTTACCTCTAACATAGAGCTCCATTGACCAGTATGACTGCTGTGGTTGATTGATGGTGGGTAATTGGAAACACAGTGGTCTAAATTCTTGTTCAAATGGGTAGTAATGGATTCAGAACAAGCAGTGCTAAGCATTGACAGAGATCATAAGGTTTGATTCAGGTCTTATGTTATTGGGTTATTATTATAATAATAATTACTATTATTATTATTTCCATCTAAAAAAAGAGGGGCTGCCATCTGCTGCAACTGGTTGTTAGGTTAACAGGAAGACGAAAAGAAAAAAGGAGCATAGAAATCCAAGAACAAAACAGACTGTGGGAGTGAGTGGAAAGAAGTTAATGACAGTAAACAGCTGTATGTCAGTTCAACAGGAGGGAAAATAGGATTGTGGAGAAGAAACGCTCTGTGCATCATGGAACGTCCTCCAGCAGCCCAAGCATATAGCAGTATAATTAAGGGAGTGTTCAGAGGCACCTGATCTAGCCTTAACTGTAAGCTTCATCAAAACAGATTTTTTTTTAGTTTAATTTTAAAAGTAGAGATGATGTCTGGCTCCTGAACCCAAACTGGAGGCTGGTTCTGCAGAAGAGCAGCCTCATAGCTGAAGGCTCAAAACCTGCAGTCTGAGAGCAAAGTGCTCTGTTGGGTCAATGTGAGACTGAGGTCTTTAAGATGTGATGGAGCTTGCTTATTCAGGACTGTGGACGAGAAGGAGGATTTAAAGATCAATTCTGCAGTGAAGAGAAGCTTTAACTCAAGTAATGTGATCTTTACTTTCACTGTGTCTCCTGTGCTCTGCTCCATGTGTCTGAACTGAAGTAAAACAAACACAAATTAATTGAGTAAAGAAACAATAAATTATACTTTCTTTTAAATTCCCCTCTCTAACTTTTAATGGTAGAGAATACATTGTATGATATGTTAAACAATCAATTTGAAAATGCTCTGCACATTTGAATAAAAATATGTAGCTGTAGTCCCGGATTAGCTGTTTTTAGTGTAGCTAGTATCAGGTTGTTATTCTTGTATGCAGCTACTGCAAAAGGGATTTAACATGATCAGGTTAATTGTAACACTAAGAGATAAAATTTCCCATCTATCAGAATATAAAGTATTAGGTAGAAATGCACTGTGATTTGGCTGTGGTAGTTCTACTGTAGTTTATGTACCTTTTATTTTAGAATGATCCTTCTTGTCATTGGATATTTGAATGAATAAAATGAATACTAGAAAAATGAGTTTTTCAAGAGTAAAAACACTAATTTACTATTCCCGTAGCTGCTTTTTAGATATTTCAGTGGATTTGTTTTTCTTTAGCCGAGGCTTGTTATATGAGCCAGTGGAGATGTCAGTGCAGACATACAAGGTGCAGACAGGGACGCTTCCTCTGGCTCTTCAGTCTGCCCGGATGAGTTCTGCTGGCAGGTGAAAGTGCCTGAAATAAATTACTGCAGTCAGTGAGGAGGGAGTGAGCAAGAGGAAACCCTGGCACTCAAGTCCTCATGGGTTTGTGGGATGAAGGTAGCTTAAAGGGAAAATCCATCCTGTAACAAAAATACACACAGAGACCAGTGTTGAGGCTTACTTGATGTAACCACAGTACATTTTCAGCATTTATATGTGGACCTGAGCTATTATTGTGTACTTTTTTTTAGAATAAAATTGCTTTATATAAATATTTGAATAAAAATGAGTTAACTGAACTTAGATTTTTCAAGATATATCTTGAAAAATAAAGGGAAATAACTTCATCTAAAATCTTTATTTTGTTAAAATGTTTTGCACAAGTCATATTTGAACAAGTTGTGCATCAACTCAGGAAACTCTAAAAGAAAATCACACTGTCAAAAGCTATAGGGAATTATTATTATTTTTCTTATTTAAAGCCACAACTCAAAGTTGTTCAGTGACATAAAACTGAAAAAAGCAGCACATTGTATCATTGGAGAAGCTTTTGATTTGTAAGAGAATTCAAATGTAAAACTCTCAGGACAGATGAGGAGTAATATGTTTTAAAGCTAATCCATCCATGGCAGCTGTTGTTAAACAGAACATTTAAGCCCATACAGAGCACAATTTTGCTTATTTTGTAATTTCTTGATTTTACAGAAGATGTACATGAACCTTGATGCTCCACTTCCTCCCCCAAACAGACTTGCTTGGCACTGAAAGCTAATCAGATTAGAAAAGTGTGTGGGTAGTTTTTCTCTCCTAAACTGAAGCTAATTAGTTTTCAGGATTTGGCCTTTTGGTCTGAGAGGAAATTACTCTCTGAGTTGATCCACAGCAGGTCACACAGTTAGATGTGTGTTGTGGGACTGAGGGTCTCTGTGGGACTCTTGATGCTGTTTTGTGTGAATACAAGCCAGTGAATTGAGTGCTGGGGCAGACGGTTCAAATTCCTGCAGAATCATAATACTCCCTCAGTTCTCAGATCTTATTATTATGCTGTCTGTCTACTTATAATTTTGGAAGAAGTGAAAAAGATATTAAAAAGAGCACTGTGCTCATGGAAAGTAAAATCCATCATAGTAGTCCAGATGATCTGGTAGAAGTGAGTGGAGTGATGAGACAGAGTCATACTCGCGGCTCACTGAGCCTTTTAAGGACTTCAGCGCTGCTGTTTTTTTGTCCAGTCTTTTTCGTGATCGACTCTGTCACTGCGCTCTTCCTGTGTCTTAATCTCTGTTTTACTGTGTTTCACAGTGAAGACACTCCATCAGTGTGTCTGTCATATAATCGAGGCCACTGTGCGACATGTGGCATTGCTGCTGTCACCGAGACAGGAATGATGAGTGCCAGAGGCTTATTAGCTTTTGTCACTGAGTCGCATGAGCTTCCTTTTTTACAGAAGCAGAAAATGACTGTAAAAATGAATAAACTTATCATGCATACATAACTCAGCTTCACATCACTGGCATAACAGATTATTAGGAACAAATATAATAAGTATTTTTGCAGTAAATTCAGGCTTTGTGAAGGATTAATCATTCAATTTTTTTCATAGAACTCACTCATAGCATTGCTTTGGAGCTGTGTTATCTACATTAAAGCAACAGTTGTGTAAATGTATTTTATTAGATTTTTTAGCTCAGTTTTCTCATTGCACTGGTAATTAAGCATGAACGGAGGCACTGGTAATCTCACTTAACATGTATATCTTTACATTGAGGATCTGGGTTTTTCTTTTTTTTATGAAGTTTTCTTGTCAAACCAAAAACCCATTTCCCAAAACAGCTGTAGTTTTTACCATTTATACCACAGAGGTGTTTGTGTGGAAAATTGCTGATGTTTTGTCCCTCAGGTTATGCTAAGCAGGTTTTTGTATAAAAAAACATGCTCAGCTTGTATTGCTTCTGCCCCTGTAGAGATGACCATGGCTTCAGCCCTCTCCACTGGGCTTGCAGAGAGGGTCGCTCCAATGTGGTGGACATGCTCATCATGCGAGGAGCGCGCATTAATGTCATGAACCGGGGAGACGACACACCCCTGCACCTGGCTGCCAGCCATGGACATCGCGACATTGTGGGAAAGGTAGAGTTCTTGTAAACACTGGAGCACAGTAACTCTGTCTAGAGTCTCTTGGATGAATTCCACTGTGGCTATAACATAAAATGTATCATAAACGTGTCATGGATTGTGTATAAAAGACAGACATCACCCATTAGTTTATGGACTCACCCTTGGCTTTCTGGCTACTGCCGCTTTCTTTATGTATGGAGTGATAGTAGTGCTTGGTGAGCAAGCTGCATTCATAGATTGAATGGACGTAACAATAGGTGGTATAAAAGATGGATGCAACTGTTGTGCCCTCATCACCCACTGGTTTCTGGCTTCCTGTTTTGAAGCCATGAGCTGACTGTTTCTGTTGTTGCTGTCTTGGTTGCAAAAAAACCCCAGAGGCTGGGCAGACCTGACTCTACTGAAACTACATGCTAATTGGTTAATGAATCATGATTGACAAGTCATTTGCCGTTGAGCGTGCAGTTTTATACCACAGATAATCCTCTATGTTGAAACATAATATGACTGAGATTTCCAAATTAGACTCATTTTTTTTTTAAATTCAGTATGGCCCAAACTGAGTGACTGAGACCATAAACTTAGCAGGAAAATGTTTGCAGAGGTGAAGACAGAAAGCCATTTTCCCACAGACTTCTATAGGGTCATAAGCCATCTGGCAGCTTTCACATAGATTACAGGTTTAAGGCATTGGCTTTCTTTTTCTGACTCAAAAGCAATATCTGTGTTTAATACTGTCTATAGGTCTGTTTAAGAGTGGTAATTAACAGATTATTAAATACTAGAACTGTAGCCAGCATAAACTTCAGGCTCATTATGTATCAGCAATACAAACATGGTCAAGAGGACCAGACTAGAGTTTGCAGTAGGGCTGCTCGATTATGGCAAAAATGATAATCACGATTATTTTCACTGAAATTGAGATCACGATTATTTGACGATATTTATTTCGTCCGCCAGAGCTTATATTATTTTTTTACATGCTGTAGTGCCATTTGTGGGAGCATTTCAAGTTGCTATACATCAATACAACTGTTATAGCCCATATTTTAAAAATGTGTATGCATTAAGTCCATAGTAACTACATTAATTGCAAAAAAGTGCAATAAACTACAAAAAAATTGAAAATCGTTTTTGTTTTTACATATATTTCTACTTGGAGAAATTGAAGAGGTTTATCCCTCAAAACTTTAAATACAAAAAAGTTGCAAAAAATAGTTTACAACAACAGGAAATTTATTTTGAGTGTCTTCATAGTTTTATTTTTGGAGATACAGCAATTTGTATATACTGCAGGAAAAACAAAAAAACAATCCTATGATGCAAATTTGCAAAGAATGTGCATGTGCATCAAAATAAACTATTTCCAGCAGTGCAATTCGAGTTCTAAGGCCTACAAGTAAAAAACTACATTTTCCGCAAAAATGACGTCACTTGCGATAGTTCACGTTGACGTCTTTTTCAATGTGGGAAGTGTTAAGAACAGCTGATCGGATCGGCAAAGCGTGTTTCTGGAATATTATGTTTTTGTTCCTGCAAGCGCTTTTTATGCAATTTTTGCAAAGCTATATGTGGAACGAAACCGTGACCGAGGACAAGCTGATGGCATAAGATGTAAGTACAACTCCTCTGGTTTCATATGGAAAAAAATTGATTGTGCTAGCTTAGCGTTCAGGTTCTACAGGGATTTAAAAATAGTTACACAGAACGAGCATGCTGCTCTGACCGGCTTTAAAGGTTTAACAATAACAATGTATTGAATAATGACTTTAAAAAATAATATAAAATAGTGTGCAAATACTGATAACAGTGCAAATGTTTGCAATATAAGAAATAAATGAAAAATGTGAACTTTGCAGTGTTGCTCTGTGGTGCAGCTACGACACCATAGCAAAGTTTACACACTGTGTCTACTTGATCCACGTCTGACTCCGCGAAGCCATAATGTTTCCACACCACTTAAGTTTTTTTTTTTTACCTCTCTTTTCAACCAACGGCAGTCCACTCCTCTCCAAATAACTTCTGCTTAGCTTTCCGAGCTTCCCTCGGGTCCTCTTAATTGTTGTGACGCGTGTTCGAAATGCAGAGCAGTGCGCTTGATTTGCCACATGGAGCAGCGCGAGAGTAAAGCATGAGGGAGGGGCTAATAATCGGCTCAGTCATTTTTAATGATCGTTGAAAGCCCAGATCGTAATCGTGATTAAAATTCGATTAATTGAGCAGCCCTAGTTTGCAGAAGTGAAGCCTAGCAGATAACTTCTGGATACAGTTGTCTGTGTCTGCACATCTGTGTAGCAAAGCAGTCACGCACCTAACTTTAAGCCTTATTCTCTATATGAGCTGATTATATATAAAAGAACAAAACAAAAATATCATCCCTGCAGTTGTTAGTTTGAAATGAGCAGTGGGGATCAAAATGGTTTTCTATACAAATTGGTTGTGTTATCGGTTGGAGACGGAGCAGTGAGAGCGAGCAAATGCAAGATCTTAATATACAAGTTTCAAAATGATGCTCTCCCTGCAAGTTTGGTTCATTAGCACAGGATATTGTGAAAGCTAAAATGATATCATCTGAACAGCTGAAACATGTCTTGTCTGTTCTTGTACTTGCACCTTTTGTAACAGACAAAACTGAAGCATGAATATAAAATGTGCTTACTGCTACATATAAATGCACAGACAAAATTGGAGCTGCAAAGCAAACGGCAGGGACTTCAATGCAGCATATTAAACCTGCAGTGTTTTTCTTTATAGGAAACACAGCTGGGTTTTCAAAGTGCAGCAAACACATTGTGGCAGTAAGTGTATTTGCTGTAAGTTGTTGATGTTTGTCCATAAAAGAAAGAAAGGTATTTTGTATTATCCTGTACACAGTCCTGTTGATATAATGGCGGGCTTCTGCTCCACGATGTCGATTTTAAAATGGCTGTAAAGCAGCTACTGAGTTTAATATTAGACACGTCTCAATACCTCTGGTATGTGTCTACAGGCAAAACAACCGTGCATGATTTTTCTTGGCAGCATTGGGATCATCTCTGTGTACAGCCTAAACAAGATCTGACCAGCCTTTCTCTGCATGTAATCCGTTGTTTTTCCTTCTTTTAGCTGATCCAGTGCAAAGCAGACACCAATGCCGTCAATGAACATGGGAACACACCACTGCATTATGCTTGCTTCTGGGGACAAGACCAAGTAGCTGAGGTTAGTGTGCCTCCTGGTGGCGATGAAGCTAAAAACCTGTGTGTTTTAAAGTATTTTTAAAGTGTTGATAACGTTTGTTTTTTCTCAGGACCTTGTGACTAATGGAGCTCTAGTGAGCATCTGTAACAAGTATGGGGAAACTCCATTGGACAAAGGGAAACCTCACCTCCGTGAACTCCTCAGAGGTATGCCTGTGGTTTGACTGTTTGGTTTTTTTAAAAAAAATGTCAGCGTCAGTCATACATCTTTCAGATTTGTTGCTCTGTACTGACTTTCTCATTTTACTATCAATACAGAAAAGGCTGAGAAAATGGGACAGAACTTGACTAAAATTCCCTTCAAGGACAGTTTCTGGAAAGGCACCACCAGAACCCGTCCCCGTGAGTCCCAGCAACCCAAAAACCAATTTATTAGCTGACCACTTTCCACCCACAGTTTTGCACAGAGTGCTGCATGAAATGGAAAAATGTTCTGTGCTAGTCTCCAGATTAATCTTAATGTGGCTTTTGAAATTTCCACAGATTTTTCAGATTTCATATAAATAATGAGCTTTTTGTCTGAGCTTTAACTCGCGTCCTGAGTTATGTCTCTGTCTTGTGTTTTTAGGCAATGGAACATTGAATAAACAGGCAGGCATTGACTACAGACAGCTTTCTCTAGCCCATAAAGTAAACGAGAACCAGTCTGGAGAGGTAATTTCTTCTTGTTTTTCATTGTGCTCAATGTTAATGCAGAGCTGCTAATGATGAATTAAAGATTCACTTTTTTTGTTTCTCTTCTATAGCTCTGGCAAGGGCGCTGGCAGGGAAATGAAATTGCCATTAAACTGCTAAAAGTTCGTGACTGGACCACTAGGAAAGGCAGAGACTTCAATGAGGAGTATCCCAAACTCAGGTTCTTATATAATCCTGACTTTTCTCTGCAGACTTTTTCGTTTTTTGCCTTCACAGTCACTCATTTGTCTGTTTGCACTGTCTTGAGCCAAATTCTGTGTATAATTTTATTTCGTGGGGAGGTGCATCTCATACTTTTTATGTCAAATCCTTTGTGGATTTGCCTGTTTTTGTCTGTCTGTCTCCCCTGTCCTTCCCTCTTGGGCTGAATCCCAGGATATTTTCCCATCCGAATGTCCTACCCATGTTGGGAGCATGTCAGTCTCCTCCCGCCCCTCACCCCATCATCATCGCACACTGGATGCCTTATGGCTCCCTCTACAACGTGCTGCATGAAGGCACCAGTGAGTACCTCTACTCTGGTCACAGGCCATACTTGTGACCAGTTTGGGTGATTTGTAGGGATTTGTGATTTATTGGAGTTAAGTATTTGTTTTGGTCATTAAGTTGTCATCACTTTTTCTACAGTAGTGATTTCACTGTCATCCAGTAATGTAGTGAAAGACATGGCTTAAACCTGTTATTACTTGTTCTTCATCATGCTGTCAGATTTTGTGGTGGATCAGACACAGGCGGTCAAGTTTGCCCTTGACATTGCTAATGGAATGGCGTTCCTACACACACTTGAACCCATGATCCCTCGCCATTACCTCAACAGCAAGAGTGTAATGGTAAGAAGAAGAAAACTATGAATAAGAGATGTGTGGTACAGTTTTTTGAGGCGTCTAAGTCAACTCTGTTTTCCGTTTTCACAGATAGATGAGGACATGACGGCAAGGATCAGCATGGCAGACGTCAAGTTTTCCTTCCAGTGTCCTGGCAGGATGTACTCGCCAGCATGGGTAGCCCCTGAGGGTAGGCATCAGTCATACAGCACAGATCCAAAGTGACAGCTGAAGCCACACAAGCTTGCACTTGAATGATGGATGCAGGAAACTCTAGACTGTCTCTGAGCCAAATGTAATTTGCAGCTGATTTCCCCAGGAGATAGATTGAAATCAAAGTTAGCTCGAAACGTAAACTGATTACAAAATGTGAAAATAACCAGGGAACATTTGCAACAGAGAAGCAAACAGAAACAGCGTGTGGGGGATGGGATGAAGGGGATTTATCACCACCAGTTACATAGAAACAACATGTATGTATGCTGTGATATGCAAGGGAGTGTTTCTTGTGTTTAAAACAAATTCACATAGTTGGCATGGTAACAGATTTTAATAATATGCCTTATATTCAAGAATTGTTTGTAATATGTAATAATAGAAATGCACTACTGCTTCGAATTTTCCTTATATTAGCAAGTTTGCTTATTGTATCATTTTGTAGAAGAATTGCAACAATATGTTTCTACTGCTTTTGCAACATGATGATATTTACATTTCAGTAATTTCTAAAGGATTATGGAATTTGGTTTAATGGCTGGTTGGCAATTGGTTTTAAACAGGCTGTTTAATCTTCAAAGAAACATGGCCACTTACAGAGGCATTAGTTTAGTTAGATTTTACTTTAGCCTGGAATCCAAGCTGATGTACATGTACTAACCTTACAGTGAGACTAAACAGATGGCACAACACACTGTTGTTGAAGTAAATGTATTTAATCTGACATTAGGTTTGTGCTGCGCTTTGTATCTGTAACCTGCTACCTTCCTTTGTGAAATCGGCTGCTCAAATGTCTTCAGTTTCTCTTCATCTACAAGATTTGGTTTCCATAGCAACATATACTATACGATGCTAGATCACAGGCAAAAAGCCCACAGAGCTCCATGTTGTTCAAGCTTTTTTTTTAAGATAAATACTGAACTGTCGTGCAAAATGCATTCCTTGGGATTCCCCACTTTATACTGTATATATTTCTGCTTGTCTGCTGCTGTTTGCAGGCAGACACTAGTTTGCAAGAATGGAAACAGAAATTGCCTCAATTTTGTTTTATAATGCAGGGGTTTTTTTGGATGTTATTTGCTGCAGATTAGTAGACCATTGACTACTATATTTTGTACCTGAGTTCTGCAGACTCATTGACAATACACCGCAAGTGACACAAGGTGGTGATTTTGATCAGCTATTCATGATGTTATCAAATTAGGCACATCCTAAGGAAGGAACAGCCTCACTCGTTGCAATAACTTTTCATTTCTCCACAGTAGTCTGAGGATGTGGCATGTCGTTACGTTACTCTATAACCTTCTTTATTTTTCTTGGCATTGCTCAGCCCTTCAGAAGAAGCCAGAAGAGATCAACCGCCGGTCAGCAGACATGTGGAGCTTTGCTATCCTGTTGTGGGAGTTGGTAACCAGGGAAGTGCCATTTGCTGACCTGTCCAACATGGAGATAGGCATGAAGGTTAGCAGCACTGTTGCTTATTAGATTAACAAATGGATATCAGCAGCTTGCAGACAGACCTCACAGTTATTACCTGTTAGTTTAATGGATTTAAGGTGTCTGTATGTTCTGGTTTATAGGTTTCTTTGGAGGGGTTGAGGCCCACTATCCCCCCTGGCATCTCTCCCCACATTTGCAAGCTCATGAAGATATGCATGAACGAAGATCCAGCAAAGAGGCCTAAATTTGACATGATTGTGCCAATTCTGGAAAAAATGCAGGACAAGTGAAAAACGTCTTCTGACCTTCTTTACCTAACTGATGAACAACAGGATATCTTAACCCAGATTTGACTCTGAGATGTTGGTGTGGTGCTTACCAATATTGCCTTAAAGTCTCATTCTCACACTCTACCGCTGTTTTCAACACCACTGTACCTTCTGCTTGTGAGATGAATTCAGCAGAAATCACTCCTTTTTATATTCTGTTTTTTTTTCCTCTTCTGTTAAAGTGATATCAAAGTTTTGTTACTGATCTGCTGACACTGTCTGCAGAAGCATAGTATTTACTGTTCACTGTATAAACTGCAATCATATTGAACTGAGTAAAATCTCAAGTGACAAAATAACCCGTGGAGGTCAGCATGACATTCTGTTGAATTCCTTCAGTGGTGGGCCTGCCATGCTGATCCTCGCTGTATTAAAAAGTCTCCCTCTAAGGTGACTGCTCCTTTTGCAATGATGGTCCATAACAAATGGATAACATATTAACCAAAAGCTTGTGGGAATATGTTGTATTAATATCATCAAATGTTTGAAGCTGAACATTTAAACGTATTAGATAATAAAACAATATGAATGAGCAGTGCCCTTGAGCGCATGTACAAAAAGCAGCGTTGTGCCTTTTAGCTGGGCTGCATAGTGGTAATGATGAGCTTGGCCTTTTCGTGGACCGACTATATCTTGTGCAACCTCACAATGATTT
This sequence comes from Rhamphochromis longiceps, assembly GCF_057381845.1. Lineage (NCBI taxonomy): Eukaryota > Metazoa > Chordata > Actinopteri > Cichliformes > Cichlidae > Rhamphochromis > Rhamphochromis longiceps. Next base: position 31,078,928 of record NC_140570.1, read on the forward strand.
AAAACTGGCCATAAAAGCTTGGAGTTTTTGGGAAAAATTCACCCAGAATGGAATGGAATTCTTGGTAATTGTGTTAATGTAATCGGCATTACTTATTTGCTTAATCTTTCAGTAATTATTTTTCCCCCTGATACATTATTTGAATCCTGTTTGCTCTACTGTTGAACAAAAACGTCAGTCAGCCTGTGTCATCATGTATGAAAGAAATGATGAAATATGAAAAATGTTCACAAAGAAATGATGTCAGCTCAATGCTGGCATCATTTCTTTGTGAACCAACATGAAAGCTGCACCCTATTATGTAATTTATTAAAGCATAAGATGGATGCAGTCAAAATTAGGTGTTGTCAGGGACACTTCACCCAGTTCTTTGGTTTTCATCAAGGGTTTGACTTAACATGTGTTTGTGTTCTCTCATTTATTATTTGATCCACTGGATTACTTCTTGCTTTATATCCCACTCAAGGTTTTTTTGTCTTTTCTGTGCCTCCACCAGCTTGCTTGTTTGTGCTGAAGCCAAAATCAAGAATGACATATGCAAATGTATGTATTTATATATGAGTATATTAAAAAATAAAACATATGGACAACTTGAATGTGTGCGTTTTCTGGAGGGAACTGGACATGACAGGATTGTTGTGGGAAATGCATAAAGATTGCAGATCTCTTCAAGAGAGGCGACATAAGTGTCATTGTATTGACATTTAAACGTAACATTTATCTTATGAGGAACAGGGCTTTCTGTAGTATTGAGTCTCATTATCTCAGTCAGTGTTGACATACAAATTTGATCAGAAATGTAAAACATGATTGAGTAGTATGAGACAATAATAGAGTTATGGGTTTATCACTATTTTAGAAAGCATACTTTCCCAATATCGGACATACTCTCCAGGTTAACTGCTTGCTAATGCATATATCTGCTATCATCCAGTGCATTTAGGCATATGAACATGTTGCTTAGATAAACCTGAGCATCAGAATGCAGGAGAAAAATGATTTAAGTCGCTTTGAATTTGGTGTAGTTGTGCATGGTCTGGAAAAAAAAGAGCAGCAGTTCTCTGGGCAAGAATGCCTTGTTGATGAGGTCAGACGACAATGGCTTGGAGCTGATAGGGAGGCAGTAGTAACTGAAATAACCATTCACTGCAAGATGTGCAGAAGAGGGTTTGTGATTGTGCAGAAGAGGGTTTGTGATTGCACAGCAAACCTTGAAGTAGATGGGCTAAAGCAGCAGAAGATCGTATCTGGTGCCACTATTGTCAGCTAAGAACAAGCAACGGGGGGTTTGGGCTAACCAAAATTAGACAATAACAGTTCTGATGAGTCTTGATTTCTGTTGCAATATTCAAGCCAATTACTACCTGCCTGAGTCTTGTTACTGACCATGTTCATCCCTTTATCACCGCAGTGCATCTAGCAGGATAGAATGTCATGTCACAAACGCTCAAACTGGTTTCTTGAATGCAACAATGAGTTCTCAAAATGTCCTCCACAGTCACCAGATGTCAGTGGAAAAGAGCACCTTTTGAATGTGGTGGAAGGAGATTTGCATCATGGATGTGCAACTGACAAACCTGCAACAAGTGTGTGATGTCAGTGTGATGTCAGTATGGACCAAAATCACTGAGAAATGTTTTCAGTACTTTCTTCATTTAAGGGCAGTTTTTCTTCCAAACGTGTCCAGTGACATGTAGCAGTACATTATTAGTTTCAATGATATAAGTGGAGTTGAGGCACCGAAATACAATTGACTTTTTTTTTTTTTAAATATATGTTTCAAGCTTTTACTACTGCTACTACTCAGCAAAGTATTTTATAGTGTTGCATTAGCACTTTTTTGGCCAAAGACGTTAGTATAGATAAAAGCTGGGCTTATTAAAAAGTGGTCTGCTAATATGAATATGAACATTTAACGCATTTGGGATCAACCCATATAATGCAGAGACAACAAAAATGTAAAAGGCCCCAAGAATCAACACACACAGATGCAACCCCCCCCCCCCAAAAAAAAAAAAAAACCTCTTCTTTTTTTTGTATTTTTCCACCTTTTTGGAACCCTTCCGTCTCCTTGTGGTGCGATTTTGCAGCTCTTTATTGATTCTTTTATTGCGTCTAACATTGGTCATTTTTATTAATTTCAGGTGTTTTGTGGTCACTTTTGCATCTCTCTGTGGTTGTTAAATTCAATTTGAGCCTGTTTTTGGCCAACTTTTGCTTCTTTTTGATGTCATCTTCATCTCCCTGTGATTATTTTGCATGCCTTCTTTTGTTATTTTACTCGTTATGGTTTCTTTCTTGGTTAGACCGGGAGCTGCTTACCCTGCGACCTGTATGCCCCCTCCCGCTCAGCGTCTAATCAATATTTGTGTGTGAAGTGTGAAGGACCGGTTTTCCTTCATTGGGTCTGCCTCCTGCTCTGTGCCTGAGTGGCAGCAGTGGGCTCTGGCCGTGACGTTAATCCGTGACGCAGGTTCGCCCTCCATCACTAGCCGAGCCCACAGACAGAAAACACCACCTAGAAACCGAGCGAGAGCCCTCACGATCTTTGGAAATATGTAGTTACGCTACACATTTTAGCGCATTTCGACGACAAAGGAGTTTGGTGAGCTGGTGAGTCAAAATTTTTAATAAAAACAGTGCTGCTGCAGTCACTTTGCTTCTGCAGTTTGGAAATGTTAGCTAGCCAACCGAGAAGCTAACATTAGCCTAGCAAAGATGTCGGTGATGGCGGACGGTGCCCGTTATTTCCAATTGCGGCGATGTTATCTAACAAGTAAAACCACGGTATTTACCTAGGTTTTATTAAACAATCATGTGAGTGAACCTAAATAATGACCCAGGTTTATACAGGCTCTTTACAGCGCCCGTTTATCTAAAAATGAAAAAGGTCGTGTTGGCAAATGGAAGGTGAAGCTGCTGAAGTGCGTTTTGTATTCGCCTGAAACCAAACAGTGAAAGTTGCCAGTAAAATGACCAACCCGGAATACACGAACAAGAAACGGACTTCATCCTTCATATTTTTAAACATTATTACTTCGCTGATTCAACATTTAACGGCCACTGTGAAATATTTGAATGTATTTGTATCAAGTGGTCGTTCTATATTTGAGAAACCTTGATGAGAATCTTTGCTAAAATCACTGCTAACTAGTATGCTAAAGGCAATGCTAATGTATTTTTTCCTCTCTCTGTCGGAGCAGCTACATGGACAGTTACCATGGGTGGTCATGATGATGAAGATATGACATATGTTGTGAATAAACAGAAGCAAGACGAAGAGCTAAAGAACAAACTGAATGACGGCAGCCACTGGTGCGACCAGGAGTCCACCGGCAACAATGCCAAGTGGGTCAAGGAAGGCCAAAACCAGCTGCGGAAAGTAGCGGAGAACCAGCAGGACCAAGACCACAACTGCAATATCAATCAGAATGGGAACAGGGAAGACTTCCCTCACCAGAACACCACTCAGGAAGATCAACAGGGTAACGAGGAGCAGACCAAGTCTCCCAAAATCGCAATGACCCCTGGTCTCAGTCAGGAGGAGTCAAAGAACATCCTTAATGAGCCGCTTCTCATTGACACCCTGGAATCCACAGAAGAGAAAGATAAAGAGAGAGAAGAGGATGATAAAGAGAAGGAAAGTAAATTGGAAGACGATGAAGAAACATCAGGTGACACCAGAGGAGAGAAACTGGCAGAAGAAGAGAGTAATGTGGAGTCTCAGAGAGTGGGGAGGAACGCTTGCCTGCTTTTTTCCAACATGAACGGGACACCAAGTGATGAAGAGTCCAGCTGGCCTGCTCTGTCTCAGGACAACACAGCTGACAGCTCTCCAAATGGCAACAGAGGTAAAAACTAAACAAAACATACAAGGTGTTTAGACAACTTTATGTTGTAGCTTGTGCAGATATTAAAAAATCTGAAGAATACACTCTGTTTATTAGCATCATACTGCAGCTAACAAGAAAAGCCAAAACGGTCAAAATAGAAGCAACACAGGATGATTTGGCTGCTAAACATATCAGTAAAAAAGAGACTCCTGGAAATAGTGAATTATCATCTCTTTATTTAAATTACAGTTTGATTGCCAGATGCTATACTTTATTACTTAAATAACTCATTATTTTTAGTTATTATTAGTTTAAACCTTTCCTTTTTTTCCCCCCTTTTAAATACTGCAATATTAGGGGGGTGTTTTTTCTCAGGGGCAAAATTTAGAAAGCAGAACAGCTATTACATCTTCACCAACGCTTCCAAAGGCTGGTTGTGTTGACCAAATCAAAAAAAGTAAAATGTTTTTTTACTTTGTTAATTAGATAATTAATATGCATTTCCATGCATTTAGTTGAGATGAAGTTACCTATAGTAACCTTGGTCTCCTACTTCCCGCCCTTCAGAGTCTTTCTGGGATTCCAGCGCTTTTGAGACGGACACAGACCTGCCCTCGGGATGGATGAGGGTGCGAGATACATCGGGCACGTACTACTGGCACATTCCCACAGGCACCACTCAGTGGGAGCCTCCTTCACCCCTGGGTAAAGTTGGGGACTCCATGATGTCCTCCACGATGTCCCTGGAGACTACGCCCTGCGAGGAACCTGAGGTGAGGTCTAACCAGCATCCTAATTTGACAGAGGCACTGACAAGTAAAACTGTTGTTAACGGTAAGTCTTGTCACATTTTTCCAGGAATCTTGGGCCCAACTGTCCAGCACTGATGAAGGTGCTGGTGAAGGGGAACTGTGGAAGGTAAATCATGGCTAGAGTTTTATTCAACTCACCTCTTTGAAATGTCTTTTGAGTATATTTAGTAGGGTTGTGCGTAACGAGTCCTAGAAGATTAAATGTTGCTGTCATTGCTTAGTTAGAAAAATTTTTCAGTTTATCAATCTATAAGGTGGAAGGTAAGACAGATGTTCTACAGTACTTTGATCTAGAACAAGGATAGTTGTATGTAATACTCAAATAAATCAATGCTTAACTGCATTCGCTAGGTGGGATGCTTACATCCCTGAAGAATGAAAGCTGTTGGTTAGCACATTTAATGTTATTCAGAATCTGCTAACAAACCTAGGTAGTTCCTAGATTCAAGATAGTTTATTGTAATTTTGGATGGTATTTGCAGAAATACACAGGCTGAAATGTTGTTTCTCACCAGCCTCTACAGTGCAATAATCAATAAAAAAAATAACAACACAGTATCTAACAATCAAGCAGCAGGTTGCCAAGACACTTGGTAAACTCAGGTGTAAACAATCACATTAGGTAGCAGCAGGCCTCTCACAGAGAGGGTGTGCAGTGTTATGCCACACATTTCAGACATTTAAAATAAGATCTGACTATTAAAGAATATGATTCATGGATTAAAAACACCCTAAATACAAACAGACAGTTTTTTTTGATGGAGACTATTTACCCTAATTCATTAGAATGAATTAGAACTTGATTTTTTTTCCTGAACTTTAAGACTAGCTCACTAAAGTTTTTGCATTCTCCCATTTAAGACTAGTAAGTTAGTCACCAGGAACAACCCTAAGCCTTATAGTATTTTGGACAATATGACAGAATTTACATACCTTTCATGCATATGTGCTCTGTGATCAAATGGCTCCATCTGCACATAAATGTTTGTCTTTAGGAGGAGGGAGAAGTTGCATCTGATCAAAGTCTGAAGGAGTTTGAAGGAGCAACTTTACGCTATGCATCTATCAACCTGAAGTATGTGGTGTTAAAACTTTCTAATTAGTCAGTGTTAATTTTGGAGATGTTTAACTTTATTTTCTGTCATTGTAGTTATAATTGCTCCCAATCTGAGGATGAAGAGAAGCTTGCTCCACTCTGCACAGACTTAGAAACTAAGGTAAATCATCTGCTTAATTTTAGATTTTTTCAATATGTTCAGAGTAGTTGGGTCTCAGTTTTCATTTTAGAAATGCTGTCACAGAAAACTGGCATTGGAATGGGTCTCAGAGATGTAGGACATATGAAATGTGTAGGGGCGTTGATTATTTATCTATTTATTTACCTACCTACCAAAGATTAATAGTTTTCTGCACATGAAAGAGTTTTTTGTGTCCTAGTTTATACTAATATGCAGCACTTTTGTACTGTCAGTGTTTCGCAGTGCGCTCTCTGGGCTGGGTTGAGATGTCTGAGGACGACATGGCACCTGGCAAGAGTAGTGTCGCTGTCAACAACTGCATCAGGCAGCTCTCTTATCACAAACACAACCTTCATGACACCGCTGGGATCTGGGGAGAGGTAAGATGATTGTAATGACACACGCACACAGATATGTTCATGACATTTTATGTAATGTTCTTTTTAATAAGAATTTCTTTGAATGTGCAGGGCAGAAACATGTTTCATTTAGTGGTTGGTTCCAACCACAATTCGTCTTTGATGATTTGATTGAAAATGATTGATAATGCTCCATTTCCATTTCTAAAATAGTGTTTTGAATTCAAGAGAAATACTTAAAGTACCGTGGGTAACAACATTTTGTAGAAATGTGTGCTTAGTCTGACTTCTCAAACTGAAACGTGTGTTGTGACAGGGTAAAGACATGCTAATGGTCCTGGAGAATGACACCATGAAGTTGATCGACCCGCTGGGCCAGACTTTGCTTCATGCTCAGCCGATTGGCAGCATCCGGGTCTGGGGTGTCGGCAGAGACAACGGCAGGTCAGTATCCACAGCACAAGGGCAAATTGAAAATGGCAGAACTATAAAATGTATTTAACTGCCTTCTTCAGTCAGTTTTGAAAACAAATGTAATGTCATTGGCTCTGCTGTTTTTTATGATACTTAAAAAATATAATTTTTAACTTTAAGCTCATATAATTTTTTTTTTTTTTTAATTGGACATGCATTTTTTTCTTCTTTCTATTAAAATGTAGCTCGCATTTGTAATTTGTTTGAGGTGCTCAGTGACAGCATGTTTCTAATGAGGCTATTTAAATCTCAAATTAAATATATCTCCAGGCTTTTTCCTAGGTTAAAATCTACCTTTGGAGGGCATGTAAACCTGATTGGATTTTTTTTTAAATATTTTTTTAAAAATTTTTTTGCATTTCCCAATTTTTGAGTTACTTTGAATAGTGACAAGCACAATGTATTTTAAGCTTAAGTAAATTTAACTCCACTTTATAAATGGAGGGGGGCAGATCATATCTTGCATATCACAATCTTGATAACTATCCTGATGGATGCCAAAATGTTTAAATGGAGCGGAAATCCTACTCGGTTTAAGGTTAACTGAAGTTTGCTGTGATGAATTTTTGCATTGAGTGAAATTTAGTTTAGTTGAGTTCCTGAATATTCTTCATAACTTCTGACTGAATAAGCTGCTTTATTTTCCATATTTGAATGGTTTTTTTTTTTTTTGCTGTTTTTGTATTGGGTCCTTACTCAGTGACTTAAAATGATGTGCTGCAGTTCTGAGATCTGGCATGGTGGCTGTGTTAGTCTTTATTTTGCAGCATGCTGCTGCCCTCTGCTGGATTTTTAATAACATTGCCTCCTGTTGCTGATTTCTTAATAATTGTGTATTTCTTTCTTTTCTTTCATGCTGCATTTTCAATCATGAGCAGGGAAAGGTATCCATTAATGATTACTATTCTAAAAACTGTATATAATTCTTGTTGTGTGCCATTTTGTTGTTATTTTCGTGTGTGTCTGTCTAGAGCAGGGCGATGTGACCCAAAATATTTATCACGCTATACATTTGAAAATTTGCAATAACGATATAGGGGCGATCGTGGCTCAAGAGTTGGGAGTTCACCTTGTAATCGGAAGGTTGCCCGTTCGAGCCCCGGCTTGGACAGTCTCGGTCGTTGTGTCCTTGGGCAAGACACTTCACCCGTTGCCTACTGGTGGTGGTCAGAGGGCCCGGTGGCGCCAGTGTCCGGCAGCCTCGCCTCTGTCAGTGCGCCCCAGGGTGGCTGTGGCTACAATGTAGCTTGCCATCACCAGTGTGTGAATGGGTGGATGACTGGATGTGTAAAGCGCTTTGGGGTCCTTAGGGACTAGTAAAACACTATACAAATACAGGCCATTTACCATATAACTGGTGATATAATTGACACTAGACAAAATACAATCAATGTATTTTCACTTAAACAGCAGCTGTTTTTTATGTGCATTAAAGTTATATAAAAATGTAACAGTGCTAATGCAAATTCCTTCCAGCAAGGAATTTGCATTTGGCTGAAATATCCTCAGCATAACCATGTATAATATCCACAAAACCTAAAAAGAGGTTATAAACACACAATACGGTAATATTATGTTGAAGCACAGTACGTATCACTCCGTGAGGCTCCTACCTACAATAGCCGTAATGCTTTGACAATCCATCAAGCGGTGCGGGTTCATAGCTTAGCAAAGTCGTACTAAAACATTTGACAGATTTGCGCCGTGTGCCGCATAAAATCGTTTCGAGCTCAGTAAACACAACCAGAATTCATACATAAGGCACACGGGATTATAAGGGGCACTGTAGATTTTCAGAAAAATCAAAGGATTGATTTTAAGTGTGCCGTATTTTCCAAAAAACACGGTAGCATGCTCTACCAAAAATAGTGCTTTGTGCTTTACAAACCAATTCTGGTTTATCTGTTTCATTCAGCGTTCCCTCTTTCGCCCTTCTCATTCTCTGCCGCCGGCATGCTTTTTCTGCCATGTGTGTATGAAAACAAAGGCACTGCGCATGCACGTTTTACCCATATTCTATCACGATATTTCATTTTCTTATCCTTGCCCAACATTATACCGGTATTACCGTGGCCGGCATGATATGGCCCAGCCCTATGTCTGTCTGTGTTTTATGTTCTCGTAAGCTTGTATTTTTAAAACCGTATTTTTAAAAACTGCAGATTTAATAAGCCACTCTGTATGTGTATATAATCTTTCTCCTGCAGGGATTTTGCTTATGTCGCACGAGACAACCTGACCCAAGTTCTGAAGTGTCACGTTTTCCGCTGCGACTCGCCCGCCAAGAACATTGCCACCAGCTTACATGAGATGTGTTCAAAGGTTAGCCCTTATTAGATTTGTCATTATGAATTCAAAGAGTCTCCGCTGATTTTGAGGTTTTTTTTTTTTTTTTTTTTTAAATTTAATTAAAATTCACAGTTTTTCCCTTATTTAACTTCAGATAATGATGGAGAGAAAGGCCTCCAAGCCAGGGGTGAGCAGGCTCAACTCTGACCCAGGCAAACCTGTGGTCATCCCTGTTGAAGGTAAAGCAAAGTTAGACACTTTGAATGTCCTAATTTCTGAAAGCATAGGAACAAGTTGCATAATGTTTCCTCACTTCTTAACAGAGTTTCCAGCTCCAAAAAATGAACTCTTCCAGCGCTTCCGTGTTTATTACCTGGGCAATCAGCCTGTGGCTAAACCCGTTGGTAAGAAAACGCCTTAAAGTGTGTAACTGCTGTGCTAAATACTTCTATTGTACTTTGTCATGCTGACCGTGTTTGTGATGTGCTGATCATATATTCTGTGTGTGTTCTTTTCAGGTATGGACATAGTCAATGAAACACTAGAGACAGCAATGAATGGCAGAGATAAAAATGACTGGACTCCTGTCTTTGTGAATGTTGCACCAGCCACCCTCACAATACTTTCACGACAGGTATTGGAAAACAGTCTGAACATGACAGAACAGTATGGGGAATTAAAGTCAGTGACTGATTGTCATCTTCACTGGTCCTTTTCTGAGTTGTCATCAGTATGTTTAAAATGTGCGATGAAGTCATCATCAGTGATAACCCTAAACCTAACTCTATTCTGTGGGAATAAGTCATTTTATTTACGTTTTACTTTAATTAAAAGTAATTTAATTAATTTGGGGGCATTAAGCTACACACACAAGAGACATTTCTAAGAACAGTCCTTTTTGCTTTTGTCCGCTTTTCTTTTTTTCTTTTTAAAGTTTTGTGAGAAATAGCAGTGATTCTCATAGTCTGGACTCTGATATTTATCACTTGCAGTAACCATCCTAGAGGATAAACTTAAATGTTTTTCTTTTGGAATTGCTTTGAAAATCAAATGATTTTTCTATGACTAGGATTTTGCGATTTACTCTAAAATTACCATGAAATATTTAGATTGTAAGGAGAAACTGAACAGATGAAGCAAAGCCACATACCAAGTGTTACCAAGTGGTACTTTGTTTTCTGACCTATTTGTTTTCCTGAACTCATCTTGTATATTGCTGGTAGTTGAAAAGAACTTATAAGGTACTTGGTTTTCCTCGTGTGATGATCTAGAGTTGTGTCTGAGGGTTAGGGTGGACTGCAGAAGATTTCCACATTTTAACAAATTTTTTTGACTGGACAACCTTTGTATTTTTTATTTTTTTAAAACTCTAGGATGAGGAGGTGCTGTCAGAGTGCAGGGTGCGTTTCCTGTCTTTCATGGGTGTGGGGAAGGACGTCCACACCTTTGCGTTCATCATGGCGGAAGGTCCCCACGATTTCACCTGTCACATGTTTTGGTGTGAACCCAATGCGGCCAGTCTGAGTGAGGCCGTGCAGGCTGCCTGCATGGTGAGTCACATGAAACACTCACCATGAGTCAGCATGAGACTAAACTAAATAAGAGTTCCTGTTTGTCCTTAAGTGGGAAGATAATTTGCCACAGTTGTGGAATCCAGTGTTGAGTCTTGTCTTTGTCACCTTAGACATCCATGTTTGTGGTTTTGTTCTCTTTCAAGCTTCGCTACCAGAAATGTTTGGATGCACGTCCGCCCAGCCTCGCCTCCTGCCTGCCCACGCCTCCCGCCGACTCTGTGGCTCGCCGCGTCAAGAAAGGCATGCAGAGTCTGCTCGGCAGCTTCAAGAGCTACAGGTCAGGATCTCAGTCCCCGTGAGCTCGAGTGCAGATGATACACTGTCCTTTAAACACAGGACCCATCACAACAGCCCCCGTTTCACTCTCACTTGTCCTTCTCTTCATCCTTCTGCCTTACGACTTGTCTCGTCACTTAGTTTACAGTGTGCAGAGTAGTTTGTGGGGAAAATGTGTGTCTGAAAAGATTGCATTTATTTATATATTTTTTTCGGCTTTTACTTTATACAAGAATTTTAAACTCTCATCTCCAAACAGATGAGCCCCTGGCATCAAATGTTGTCTTTGCCGGGACTCCTCCTGTGAGTCTTTAATATTTTTGTGTTTTAACAGAAACAATGCCATGAATGTTGAATATGGATGTATTATATTTTAAATGCAATGCTAGATTTTGCTTGAAAAAGAGGTTGATAAATTCCCTCACACATATGCTCTCGTCCCCTCGTACCCCTCAGTGCAATTATCATCTCCGGCACGCCTCCTTTTCTACTGTTTTAAAGACCGTACTGTAAACCACTTGTGGTCGGTTGGTGTCAGATCCCCAAACTGATTTTCTAAAACATCACAGCATCTCTCTCTCTCTCTCTCTCTCTCTCTCTCTCTCTCTCTCTCTCTCTCTCTCTCTCACCTTAGGTTGTAACAAAAGAGTTTTAGATGTCTTGGTGATGTGCCACGTAGTCATGTACCCCGCTCCCCGACTCAAACAATGTATTTTCAGTCTTCCAAAGAACTCTACGGTCATCTGTCACATAGTGAGCAAACACTGATTTGAGTGGAGTGTGTTTCTCATTCATTCTGCATGAACATTTGCAAGTTCAGTGCTAGTGTGCAATAATCAGATGTTCCAGTGCGGTTGCCATGCGATTATTTGTTCACTTTATTTGAGAGAGTCTGAAAAGATTTTGAGTGAGGCTAATGGAACAACAGAGCCATGTTTAAAATCATTATATTATGATAGATATAATAGTAATAAAAACAATCTACAAACTCTGGGTTTACTCAAAGACATTTACCACCAACAACTTCTGAATAGTACTGTAGAAACTCACCACAGGCTGCATGTTTTGATAGCTTAGAGTTTTTGCTGCTTGCAGCATTGTAGTGCTTAAGAGCCATCAGTGTATCCTGCAAATTCTTTCTGTGTTTCTGTATGGTAAAAGAGGAGGCTGGAGCTGATGTGTTGTTTCGTGTTACATAGGCATGTCACTCTAGGTAGTGTCAGTGTTTATCATAAGCTAGCAGTAGAAAGTTAGACTTCCTGTCAGGTTCTTCAACACTGAAAAGTTGAGAGCAAATTGATGTCTGTATTTAGTTTGTCACAGGGAAACCTAGAGATGATCTCTAAGTGGTTTACATTTTTATTCTTTTCCTATGCCAGACTTTAATGTGTGTGGGTACCTGGCCGCTCCAGTTAATGTATTTTTTTATCGTTTTCACACACTACAGTGTACACATTTAAGACGATTTTCACATTAGCTCGTTTAGATTTAGTTTTTATAAAGAACACACTACTAAGCCGAGTTGTATTTTATCTTTGTGTCTGTCAGTGAACAATACTGTATGTAGCACAATAGTAAGTCATCTAATGTTAAAGATGCAGTTTGTGAGATGTTTTGGACACTAGGGGGCGTCTGTTTGACCATGTTGTATAAAAAATAGTTTCACATCAAATGCATCGCCACAAGTAAATGACAACACATAATAATGTAAAAGGAATCCAGAGTTAAAATTGTGTCTGAAACATCTTTAATTCATTAATATATAAAAGATAAATATATTTTATGGAACATTAAACCCCCTTAAATGCATTGGTGCAAAATAATGCACATCTTTTCTCTAAGATAAAGCCATTTTTAAAAAATGATTTAAGCTAACGACTGACGTAATTAGTTTTCTGACTTAGTCTCTTAAATAACACTTTGATATAGTTAAAAGCTAAAATCAGAGGACCAGCACTATGGAAAGTGTTTAATCTATATTTAAAAGATAAAACCAAATGTTGGTGCTTCAGACAAGTGTGACAGTGTCGTTTTAAACAAGTTTTTTAACATCTGTTCATTTGTCTCCATCCAGTTGTGGAAGCAAAGCTCCACGCTGGCCTCTCCATTCGTTCAAACTCACAACACTAAAACTCTTACCAACTGCTTCTTTTATGTGCGTAAAAAATATAACACTACTGAAACTTAGACTACATTGACTCATATTACTGCCTTGTCACTCATGTGTCACTTGGAATTATTGTGCTTTTTCTCCTTCAACGATTGCTGTGTCCAGTCAATGGCAACACTAAAGCCAGATGAGTTAAAGAACATTAGCAGATTAATTTATTTCTGTTCATGTAAATTAGGTGTATAAAATGTATGTATATAAAAGTCACTGCACAATAAATGTGAACATATCATAACTGATTATCTTGTGGTCTTTTAATGTCATTTTTCTGGTTGTGTGAATCCAAGTGTCTCTGGGGAAATTGGTTTCCAAAGGGCAGGATTAGATCCTATAGCCTGAAAATGTCTCCTTGTGGTTGTAGAAGCGTTGGATGGTTTTCTTTCTCTATCAATGCCTTTATCTGCTATTGTTAGCTGGTCCATTAAAATGGAAAGAGCCAAGTGCAAGCTGGGTGGCCCTTTTTTGAATATATTGCAAAGCTGCTGACACTAGTGTTACCATATGTATTGACAAAGCAGTCACACAGTGTATTAGCAGATAAGATACAAAACACTAGACACCACCTCCCTCCACCAGTCACCTGTTCAGTTGATATCAGCACTGCTGCCCCCACCTGGTGAGTTCAAAAGGATGGGTTGGGCTGGGTATTGTTTCTCTAAAAGATATCTTTGGAGATCAAAGGTGCGCATAAAGTGGAACCTCAGCAGCAACCGCAGCCTGGTAATAATAGGCTCTGCTATCTCCACACAAATATCTGGACTGCTCCGCCAGCGGGATCCTGCAGCAGTTTGGATGGATCAAGGCCCAGGCTGTAATCATTTCCTTTTGAAGAGCTAGACGGGGACTCTGTGCTATGTGACTGATTGACTGCTGTTTGTGGAGATTAAGCATATCAAAGTTTACAGGCATCCTCTGTCCTATTGCATCAGGTGTTAAACGTGTCTGTAAAAACACAAACGATGGCTGCTTTTATGGTCAGTGTGCATGCGGACTAGAACCATCTTTCTAAACTCGTCTGGCTTTATAAAGGTAATAGTTTTATACTGAATTTGTTAAATAAAATTTAACCACAGGTAGCCTGGACAGTAGAACCATCTGCCTAGTTCTTGGGAACACTTTGTAATGGTGCGACCTCTGGGGGTAATGTTGTCTAGCACCAGAATGTTGGTAACAGATCTTTTGGTTTGGGTTTTGATGAAGTCTTAAATTTTGATTGGCTCCAGTTTACAAAGGTCAACTTGAAACAAAATGTGCAAATGTATGGTCGCATCCCAAGGGGGGAAACAAAGACAGTTACCAGACAGCAGCAGTGGAATTACAGTTTATATTACATTGTGCTAGAAATAGAAATACTCAAGTCTACATAGACTTTTGCTTCAGACCATAAAAAATAAATAAATTTAAGCTTCTGTTTAAGCTGGTCAGGAAATGGTGCTCAAGTAATGTATTTAATTGAATTAGTTAAGTTTAATTAGTCAATTAAGGTTCTTTGTGTGATCAATGCTAAATCTTTGAACAGTGTAGTTTTGCATATGTGTATTATTATTATTATTATTATTTTTGTAAAATGCACTGAGTTTACTAGTTGACAAACTTACTCTTAGCCTCTCATTTAGTTTCTTGCGACGTGGTCACCCTCGGTGGACACTGGATCTGACTGGGTTTGGTAAACTTGAAGGCCAGACTTTGGGGTTCATACTTTGAGTTTCTGAGCATTTTTTGGGGCATCTTGTCCTGCTGGGAGAGACTACTGCCATAGGATAGTGCTGTTCCCAAACAAATCCATGTCTTTTATTTTAGTGACAGACTTCTCCTTTAATTTTTTTGATTTCTTGTGTTATAAACAAAGTCCTTCCTATGATGTCTCACTATGGAACTGAGACACAGTTCAAGTCTGTTTTGAATCTCGCCATTTTAATTAAGTCGTCCCTTTGTTATTAAATGACAGGACACGGTTATGCCTTACATACTGTATGCCATAATTAGCTCATAATTTAATCTTACGTTGTTTTTCTAATAGACCCAAAATAACTTATTCGGCATCATATGTCAAATTTACTTGCACTAAACTAATAATTTTTCCTGTTTTATCTAAAAAAAAAAAAGGAGGACAAAAACAAAAATACAGACACACACACACACGCAGGCATACAATCTGAATATTATGCCACTGCTATATGGGACTGTACATTGTGGTGCTGTTGTTTTGTATCATTTCAAATGGAGTGTTTATTTCAATAGAGGCCTACAGCTAAATAAAATGTAAAGATTATCACCCTCATAATGGCTGGATTTGTTGCTGGACTGCTGTGGTACGATGCCTTTGCAGCCGAGTGCATGTAATCCTTTCTTTGAGGATTTATTTCTTATACAAAACACATGCTGGTTGTGTAGCCTTGTAAAGCTTGGATTGTGAATCTGCAGCGGAGGCATGTTTACAGCCACCCATGCCCTCAATCCCTTTGTCTCCTCAGTATTCTGCTGCCATATGTGTCTGTGTATCTCCAATGCCAGATTTATGCATTCCCTATTTGCAGAGTGTCAATCACAATTTACATAGGTCGGCCCATGGAGAAACTAATCACAATTATAATTATTCCTATAGCCTAATTATGCTTGTGGCATTTGTTTAATGGAGATTTATTTTGAGTAATGAATGTGTAGTCTTGTGGAACATTGCTTTTCCTCTTGGTGTGGAGGAGAGGACTTGCGTCTCCTCTGCCGGGCTCCTCAATCTAATCACCAATCTCAGGCTAGATAAAAGGAGCTGGTGCAAGCTTAGTCTTCAACCTGGTATCAAGTTCTGAGAGAGATGATAGAAATCCCTGCAGGGCACAGCCTTTCCAACTCATTCATATTGCTAGAGTACACCTCTTTGTACAAAGATTCTCATATCCTTTGCAGCCCTTTTTTTAAAAAAAAAAACGTGATTACCCATTGCAATCTCTGATGCTTTTTTTTTTTTTTTTTTTTTTTTTTGCCCTCTGCAGGGCTCTGTAGAGATCTGTGCTTCTTGGTAATCTGGGGTGACAATGCTGAGTACCGAGCCTTGGTCAAGGCTACAGCAAATCAAACATGGCCACAGGAGATGAGTAAAAGCATAGAGTTGGATCAACTACAAAGAACAAAGCCAAGGAGACGACAATCCTTTGATGCCACCACTGTAGGGACTGTTATAACAAACAGTTCCTGCTTGTACCTATAAAATCCATATAATATAAGATTAAAAAAACACAGAATGGGAGGTTGGGGAGAATAAATGACAGACAAAAAAGGTGCAACACACAAACAGTAGTGCAGCACGTTAATACTCTGAGCCATTCATTTGGGGATTAAGCATCAAATCTCAAAATGTTCAGTAATTCATTCTCTACCAAATAACACAGTGATTGCTTTGCCAGTGGGAGCAGCCAGGCGCCCATTGGTGTCTGGATAATCGTTTTTCCAGTGGTCCTCCAGCGATTCCAGCAGCTCAGTGGTCGCTCAGTAACAGTTCACTACACAGCAATCTAACAGGAACCACTGCCTTTACTGGCTGTGCAGCACATGTTGCATGACAATGTTAACCTGGACTAAGCCAACGAGTAGGGCTCAAAATGTACCTAGTTTCTGAGATTGACAAATGTCACCATCAAAGCCTACATGAGTAAAAGTAGACGTTTTTGCTCCTGTACACGAGACAGAGTCAGAATAAACAGTTTAAGCAATAAGGTCAAAATTATGGACGATCATAAACAAAAAGTCTGAGAGCTAACAAATGACTGATATTGATGTATTAATCTGAGTCTGGTTAAGTGGTTGTCACTTAACAGACAACTAGGTATTTAAATAAAAAAATTACTTCATTATATATTTCAGTAAGATTCTGCTGCAGTTTATAAATTGTACACAGACACTAAAATATCTAACGTAATGCTGGTTGCTAGTTAAAAACCCAGCAGGAAACATGTCTGTGTAAAAGCCCCGACTATCAGATTAATGTGATTTTTAAATGGGAAATGTAACTCTTGATTTGAGACTTAAGATGAACTTTTTGATGCTGGAAATACTGGAATGTGAGTTTATTACACTCTTGAGATCTAAACAGTTGAAGTTATATAGTTTAGCAACCCCATTTCTTTTTGACATACAGATCTTTATTTAGTTTTATATCTGTCATGCGATTTTTCATAAGCAAATATTTGGCTGATCTTTCCATCGGTTTCTTCATTTGCATAGGACTACATACATGAAATTGCCTTTAAATCTTTCACCAAGATCTCACTGACAAATCATTTCATTCCAAGACAAATATACTTTTCTGGCACACCTTGGTCCACCGATCTGTCATATCTATTAAAATATGTCAAACTTCATAAAAGAGTAATTGCCATGAAGAGTGTCACACTGGAAATGAACGGTCTTTATATTTGGTGCACTAACATGTCGGTGGAATCTGTAATGATCTGTAACAGCAACCAATTCATATTCATATTGTCTATGATTGGGGTTCCTCAGGCTGTGACGTCCATTGATCGAAGATAGTGGAAAATGACATGTCTCATTATACATAAGGATGAAACATCCCTGATGTGTTAGAGGACACAATGGTTTGAATGCTTCCTCATTTCCCGATTATTTGCTTCCTTAATAAGAATTAAATGAGAAAATCAATATTGATCTTATATCAGATTTCTCATAAATACTGTTTGAAGCTACAGTGAGAAGCTGATTGGTTGAGCTTAGGATAAGGACCCGAAATGAGCGGGAGGAACTAGTGTGGTCCTTTTTTTAATTTTTGAAAAATGCCTATGATCACACAGCCATTGTGGAAGTGTGTTAAACCTGCATTTTCTCTACTGACCAGCAGGGGGCAACTTCTCTGGAATAAAAGAGGTCCAGAGTCCAGATGTCTATGAAAAAATTACTCTGCTGTTCACTTGATTTATGCCCTCAATAACTAATTTCCTTATGTGTTTGTGGTCTCAATAGCTAGTCCCGAGTCTTAGTTAACAGCATGATATTAATTTGCTAAATGATGGCTTCATTTAGAGTTAAATAGATGATAAAGCATGACATACTAGCCTTTGCTCTTGACATCTGGTTTCCAAGAACTGAGAGGGCTAAAAGAGGCCAAAACGACTCACAAACCAAAGCTTCCACCCCATAAATCTCACCAAATAATACGTGCTTTGATACATAAAACACTAAATTACAAAAGCAAACATTATGTTGAAATGTCATCTCTTTAGTTTTTGAACCGATCTCATGCGTACTATAAAGATCCAATTGGATGGCCTCCCTTATCGCTTTACCGAATACAAAACTTGCAGCTGGCACATTTCCGTTCTTCCATTCACTGCAGGGGTTGCACTCTGCAGAAAGTTTGCAGTGCAAATGGCTTTTCAAGTTTTGTATTAAAGAGAAGATAAGAAACATTTTTCAGCCTTCACACAAGTATTACATTTGTGAGGAGGTGCACAGAAGCTGAACACATAACTGCCACAGTCAAGTTTTAACACACAAGTATAAATGAAACATTAAAGGTGCAGGCAGGTGAGTTTTGCTCCCCTTTGATACAGCCAAGCTTGCTGCTGCTGCTGCTGACTCCGCTCAGCTTTGTGTTCACTGTACAAAAGAAGAGAGTTAAAGCATCGTATTCATCCGGTCTTCCTGTCTTAATAAAGCAAACGTGGATATTTCTCAAAAAACTTCCTTTAGCACCAGAAAAACCCACACAGACCACACAAACACAGATATCAAACAGCTCGGTGCCTTATGGGTGTAATCATGAACAGTGAGATAAATTTAGTTGCCGACAATTTTCTCTGAGAAGGCAACAACTTTCCAGCGTGGTCTCCCGCGACTCTCTCCACTGATGCCACAAATCTGATGCCTAAAACCCTCCAAAGACATCAAATTGCATTGTTAGTTTGCAAATTTGTTCAAGCAATCAACTCAGTCTCACTTGGGGTACCAATCTGACAACAGGAATGATTGGAATCCTGGGCGGCTTCACTGCTCGTCACTTGGGACCGAGATGAGAGAGGAATTACAACAAGGCCTGAAATTGCGTGTTATTGTTGCCTCCCCGTGTTCCTGTCCTGTCCTCTGCCTCCACCCTTTTTCTCATGCCCACGTCTGTCCCTTTCATTGCATCTTTCTCTAACTGTGTGTGACTATTAGAGACAAAGCCAAAGGGCAATTGTTTTGGATGGGAAGCTAGAAATAGCCCAGATGCGTGTTTTATTACAAAGCAGAGTGGGTATCGTCTAAGTGCAAAACCCTCTGATTTGGGAGATGAAATATGCAAAGTTTGAGGGAAAATGCAACATTAGGCCAGACATGATGGCAGTGGTAGACAGGGATAAATACTTCATCATAGCTAATACTTTACAAGGAATTTTAGGTAAGCGAGGCGGTTTTGTCAGGTTCCCTGCAGAAGTGGACAAAATACATTAAAATGACCTGAAGAATTGTGGCGAAAAGGCAGAGGGCAGATGCAGGCGGCTCCCAGCTTGCTTTATATTTATCAGTTTCTCTTCACACGTTGCTTTCAAGAAGAGGGTTGTGGGGGTGAAATGACCTGATGGGAGCTGAGGGGAGGAGAAGTAGGCTGTTGATTCTCATTTCACCGTTCCCATCTCCCAGCAGGATTGTCTGAGACATAGATAAATACTGCCAGCACTGCGATTTATAAGCTGTGCAGCAGACACAATTTCACCCATTACCTGACTGACTCAAAAGTCCAGCACGCTTCAGTCCCCTGCATACAAAGTACCATGATTTCAGCTGCTTTAACCATTCTTTCTCCTCCCTTTGCTTCCCGCCCCAACTTCTTTTAGTGAGCACCACTGGGGGGCATAGTAACTCTCTACTTTTAAATACTTGTCTATAAAACAGAGATGTGCTTTGTGTGATAATTATTCCCCCAGCCAAGTCTTCTGTTTACTGTGGCTGTGCGTTTACTCTTAAATCAGAGAATTTCACCACACTGGTTTTAATTACAGCGTTAGCGTGACAGCTATTATCCATTCAATGCCAAATGGTCTGAAAGTCAGACTACACAAATGACATGTTGCTAATGTTACATTAGTTTCCAGTCTGCAGATGGTCGTGCTCACATTTCAATGTTTTTTTTGTTTTGTTTTTTTTTGTAATCTGGAAGCAACCTGACCACGCTTTATAAATATGCAATGTAATGAAAAAGGAAAAGGTCATGCAGACCCAAATTTAGCAGATTGAAAATGAATGTTTTCTTTCCACG
The DNA here is from genome assembly GCF_057381845.1 of Rhamphochromis longiceps. Classification (NCBI taxonomy): domain Eukaryota; kingdom Metazoa; phylum Chordata; class Actinopteri; order Cichliformes; family Cichlidae; genus Rhamphochromis; species Rhamphochromis longiceps. The sequence goes on from NC_140570.1 coordinate 31,099,199, forward strand.
TGTGGCAAGATGAGGATATAAAAGGGATAAAGCAGGAGATGTGCTTTAGTTTTTATGTACAGCATTATTTGTGCAGAAAGATTTTTTCTTCTTCTAAGAGCAACTCTATTTTCTCCTCCTAGTAGAGTTGAAAGGTCAGGTCCACTCAGACCATAAAAATCATCTTTTCTTGCTCGCTCCTAGTGGTATCTCGTCTCACAGACAGTTTGAGTTTTATTTGGCCGGGTTGTAAGATGGCAACCTCTTAGTTATCTGTTGCCACCCCAATAAAGTAAGGGTGACACTTCTGCAATTGCTAAAGTCTCTCACCTAGACGAGGTAGTATTACGGTCTCTAGCCTCCATGTATTAACCTTCTCTCTTAATCTATGCATCTAAAAGTACTGATTGGATGTTCCTTCTTTAAATATATTTACTGATTTTCTGATTGCTTGACTTTTTAAAGGTAGATGCGCATGTAATTCTTACACATACTGTAGCAAGCTATATAAATCTTAGTTGATTCTTTGAAAGGGCCAACAATAATTTAATAACACTCAATTTTTATTTCATCATAGAACAAAATACTCTCAATTAAAAGCATCCATCTTTTTCTAAAGGCTATAGTGTCCAGCTACTTACATTTTTTAGTATATAGAGGAGATCAACTAATACATCTAGTATAGAGAAGGTCTGTACTCACTACAGCCTGTACATACTTATAGTTATAGAATATTCACAACATACTTCATACCGTGTACATTATAACATACCATAATAGACCCATTTCTGTAATATACTTACATATCTATATTATTGTTAATATATATTGTAATATATCTATATCACTAAAGCACTTCTGGATAGATGCAAACTGGATTTCGTTGCCCTGTACCTGTGTATGTGCAATGGCAATAAAGTTGAATTCTATTCTATTCTATTCTATTCTATTCTATTCTATCCATCTTCATCCACTTTGTCCGGGGCCGGGTCGCGGGGGCAGCAGCCTAAGCAAAGAGGCCCAGACCTCCCTCTCCCCAGCCACCTCCTCCAGCTTATCCGGGGGAATACCAAGGCGTTCCCAGGCCAGCCGAGAGATATAATCTCTCCAGCGTGTCCTGGGTCTGCCCCGGGGCCTCCTCCCGGTGGGACATGCCTGGAACACCTCACCCAGGAGGCGCCCAGGGGGCATCCTTGTCAGATGCCCGAACCACCTCAGCTGGCTCCTTTCGATGTGGAGCAGCAGCTGCTCTACTCTGAGCCCCTCCCGGATGGCCGAACTTCTCACCCTATCTCTAAGGGAGAGGCCAGCCACCCTTCGGAGGAAGCTCATTTCTGCCGCTTGTATCCGCGATCTCGTTCTTTCGGTCACTACCCACAGCTCGTGGCCATAGGTGAGGGTAGGGACGTAGATCGACCGGTAAATTGAGAGCTTCGCTTTTACACTCAGCTCCCTCTTCACCACGACGGACCGGTGCAGCGTCCGCATTACTGCAGCTGCAGCCCCAATCCGTCTGTCAATCTCCGGCTCCCTTCTCCCATCACTCGCGAACAAGACCCCGAGATACTTGAACTCCTCCACTTGGGGCAGGAACTCATCCCCGACCCGGAGTGGGCACTCCACCCTTTTCCGGCTGAGAACCATGGCCTCAGATTTGGAGGTGCTGATCCTCATTCCCGCTGCTTCACACTCGGCTGCGAACCGTTCCAGTGCGAGCTGGAGGCCCTCACCCGATGAAGCCAACAGAACCACATCATCTGCAAAAATCAGAGATGAGATTCTGAGGCCACCAAAGCGAAAGCCCTCCGCCACTTGGCTGCGCCTAGAAATCCTGTCCATAAAAATTATGAACAGAACCGGAGACAAAGGGCAGCCCTGGCGGAGCCCATCACCCACCAGGAACGAGTCCGACTTATTGCCGGCAATGCGAACCAAGCTCTTGCAACGGTTGTATAGGGATCGAATGGCCCGTAGCAATGGGCCAGACACCCCATATTCCCGCAACACCTCCCACAGGACACCCCGAGGGACACGGTCGAATGCCTTCTCCAAGTCCACAAAACACATGTAGACTGGTTGGGCAAACTCCCATGCACCCTCAAGTATCCTGGAGAGGATAAAGAGCTGGTCCAGTGTTCCGCGACCAGGACGAAAACCGCATTGTTCCTCCTGTATCCGAGGTTCGACTAACGGACGAACTCTCCTTTCCAGCACCCTGGCATAGACTTTCCCAGGGAGGCTGAGGAGTGTGATCCCCCTGTAGTTGGAACACACCCTCCGGTCCCCTTTCTTAAAGATGGGGACCACCACCCCGGTCTGCCAGTCCACAGGTACTGCCCCTGATCTCCACGCAACATTGCAGAGGCGTGTCAACCAGGACAGCCCTACAACGTCCAGAGCCTTCAGGAACTCGGGGCGGACCTCATCAACACCAGGGGCTCTGCCACCAAGGAGTTGTTTAACTGCCTCAGTGACCTCGCCCCCGGAAATTGGCGGGCCATTCCCCTCATCCCCAGACTCTGCTTCCTCCTCGGAAGACGTGTCAGTGGGATTAAGGAGGTCCTCGAAGTATTCCTTCCACCGCCTGACAATTTTCTCAGTCGACGTCAGCAGCGCTCCGCCAGCACTATACACAGTGCAGGTAGAGCACCGCTTTCCCCTCCTGAGACGTCTGACGGTTTGCCAGAATCTCTTCGAGACAGTCCGAAAGTCTTTTTCCATGGCCTCTCCGAACTCCTCCCACACCCGAGTTTTTGCTTCAGCCACTGCCCGAGCCGCATTCCGCTTGGCCTGTCGATACCTGTCGGCTGCCTCCGGAGTCCCACAGGCTAACCAAGCCCGATAGGACTCCTTCTTCAGCCTGGTGGCTCCCTTCACCTCTGGTGTCCACCATTTGACTCTATTCTATTCTATTCTATTCTATTCTATTCTATTCTAGTCATTGAGAGCTCTGTTAGCTGGTGAGCTTCTAGTGCTGAATAATATTTAATTGCAGCTTTAATACAACACAGTCTTAGTGGCTTCAGCAGCTAAGGATGTGAACTCTCAGGAGTGAGGAGTGAAAATGAAGCTTGAACAATGTATTGCGGCGTCACTTTAAATACCTAGGATTTATGTTTGACATAAACACTGGTTTCGTTACCAAAATCTGACAACGTCATCTTTTCTGTGGGCTATTTTGTTTGCAGTTGTGTTAAAAACCACAGGCCATCCTCACCATTCTCATTCAAATTCAAATTACTCCTTCAAGGCCTGCCGGTAATATGGGTTAATTGTTCTGGATGGCTGGATCACTTCCAAGCAGTTCATCCAATTTCCATTTAAATTGAGCTATCGGAGCGTGACACAGCCAACGTTTGGCTCTGCACTGTCGCAGGCAGGCGACAACATCGCAAAGCTGGCTGCAGAGAAACCTGCTCGCAGGTCAGACTGGAGACTCTCAAGCGACTCGCAACAAATGAAATGCATGCAAACACCTTGCTGGTTCTCTCAATAAGGCATTAAGAGATAGCAGAGGAATAACGCTCATACTGTCAGACCGGTCAAGATACCCCGCTGCATAGCCAGTCTCCTTTTGGCCTGGGCTCCTGTTGTCACTTGAACAATAGACGACAACATGGCGCTCCTGATTTCTTTCTTTGTCTGCTGGCTGGTGATTCCCCGAGACCTGTGCTCCTCTAAAATCAAACTTTTGTTGCCAAGATGTCGCTGCCCTGCAGGGTACATGCCACAAAACTTCTCAAGCAATTGGGCAGGTTCACCGTCAACAGAACGCCCCACTGTTTTTAATTTCATCTTTTGATTTAAGCCTTCAGTTTCCTCCTCTCTTAAAACATCGCAGGCTCTAATGAGCCTTGATTATTTCCTCCTTCTGCTATTGTGTTGCACATCTTTGTTTTTTGTTTTTTTTAATATAGTATAAAATCACAGCAGTGCATTTGATTTCTAAGATGTGAATTCATCGTCTTTCATTATATGAGGCATACCGATGATTTAATACATTAAAATAAACTTTGTTCAATATAAGAGGCTGAATTCATCAAACCACAGGACTCCTTTTTCTTTTCCCTTTTCTAACTTTCAGGTCAACCACTCTCTTTGTGATTTAAAAGCTTGCATAAGTAAAAGAAGGGTCTCTACAATTATGAATTTATTCCAGTGATGGTTTAGACTTTTGTGATCCCTACAAAATCAGATTTTTGACCTTCATTGGGTTCCCTATAGCAACCGGTGAATAGACTTTAAAAAGAAGAAGAAGGTTTTAAAGCAGCATTTACTGGGGAGCCTTCGAATTGAAATTGATTCCACCTAAGAAAAGGCTGAGAATTAGGACTAATGCAATCTTTCGTCAGCTGTTGCAACTGATAAGCAGCTTTGAAACACAGAATAAAACTCCCCAGAAGACACTGCTGCACAAAAACACACAACCCCATTTAAAGAGATTAACTCGCCTTCAGTTTTACTTCACATTCAAGTCACAGAGGATCTGATGGTTTAATGTCAAAGCTATATAGTTATTCTGTTGTATCAAAAAAATAATAATAATAATGTGAACCTTTTCTAATTTGCACCTTTATTCCTAAAATCTAATCTTTTGTCATATTTATTTCATTCATTCAGCTCATTCTTGGGCCAAAGTGAACATTTGTGCCAAGTTATGTCCTGAACACACAATACCTCTAGTCATGCCTGTCATCAGCTGGAAGCATAAAAAACAGCAAGAAATCAGCAGCAGCAGAAGTATTCATACATACATAATTTCCTCAGGGATTATTAAAGTATTCTGATTTGGATGATTCCGACTGCTGGGAAATCCCTGTGTTACAGCAGTCATAAACATGAACAAGTAATTCAATAAATCAATGAGGAATCTAAAATTAATGCAGCAATTATGATATGAAGTGGAAAAGACTCTCTATGTCTGTGCTTATGGAAGCAAAACTAAACAATTTGTTAAAGAACTTATCCAAAAAGTGGTGCAGGATGATCAAGATCCATTAATTATCCATGGCCATTCACCACACCTACAGTCATTGGCTATGAATGGTATATCGTATTTGAGCTTGTGCAACGTAAACCAAAGCTGTATACATGTGTTGATATAAAGTGCTGTTTCCCCTCCTGATTTCTTTTATTCTTCTGTGTATCTCAAATTATGTTAGCAAACGCAAAATATGATGTTTGATTTTTGGCATTGCTGTCTGGTTATGTTTTCGTGTTAACTGGACACTCCTATTCTAAATGACCCTATGCATTTTTTTAAACACTCAGTGGATTATATTTAATTTTTCCAGGAAATCTTTCCATTTTTTAGTGTGGTTAAAGAAGAAAAAACAAACAAAAAACGGGAATTCCAGGTTGTGAATTCCTATACTTCAGTCTAATGGTAATCCATGAGAGACAGATTGTGGCTGTATCGAACGCAGCCTTCTGCTTCACTTTTCTTCCAGGTGTCACATGCGTGCTGTGAATCGTTTTGGATGACTTGCATCTGTCACACCCCCACAGCCTGGCCAACCCAGGTTGTCATAAAGTCCACGCCATTCTGTGTCATCGATTCGTTTCCCATCTAGAAATGAACCCCATGTCACACGTATTGTTTCTAGATTGAACAGGAGTTGGCCAACATCTGCTGTAAATCATGCGCTCCCATTAACCAGAGGGATCTAGTCTGCCTCCTCCTTTCTCCCCCTCTCTTTGTTCTGGGTAAAGCCACTGTCTCGGCTTCATTTTTAGGATTTTTTTCCCTAACCCTAGGTCCTCCATCACTGTCTTCCCCGTGAGAGGGATGACTCTAGTTTGTAAACACAAAGATGTCAGGTACAACATTAAAACGTTTAACCAAGTGGAGGGGCACCCTGACCTCACTCGCTTGCAAGCTTAGCGAGGTCAGGATGAGAAAATGGAGGTCACATAAAACACAAACACATACTGTTTTAAGACACTAAATGATGCCATGGAGGAGGGAGCGTCAGACCCAACTAGGCTTATATTTAACCTCTTTATGTTTTCTCTTTAATTGGTTTAAAGGGTCACTTCACCCATTCCAAATAAAATCGTATCTTTTCACTTACAGCTAGAAATAATGTTTCACTTCTGATTTATTCACAATGAAATATATTTGTTGACATATTTTTATTATTATTAGTGGTGTTTATCTGGGTCGCTATTAGGAAGGAAAATAAAATGGACTCATATGAATGCAGAAATCACATAATAAAAAACACCCACTGAGTTAAATGTTCCAGATAAATAAATGAATCAGTGAAGTGACAATGCTGCTAAACTCTTTTAGTAGCTGTTAAACAGCATAAGCAGTCTGACACTGGTAAACAGGAATAAAATCTGCCTTCCAGCACTGCAAGGCATCATTCAGTGTATTTTTTTTAAAACCACAAAAGAAAAGTGTTAAAAATGTCTGAGAAAATACAAGATTATGTAAGGACTCAACACTATAGCTTCATAAATATCTCACAATGCAATGCAGTACATCAAGTTAGATGTAATGTATATAAATCTTTAATTTATATCTTTGAGTGGATGTCCTTAATTTAATTGACATTTTTAAAAAAAATTGGACATTAATTAGTTTATCTGAAATTAGATCGGGTTTTCATGGCAATCTACAACTTTTCCGATGCCTTTCCTTTTTCTTAGGTTTTCAGTGAGTGAGTCCTGGCTTTTGCCTTTATGAATGTACAATTTTTTTATAGATCATCCGCCTGGATAATTGAGTGAGGGTAACTGACAGGTGTCCGTACATAAGGAGCTGGAGTCTGATAGACCTCATCCACAGTGTTGGGAAGGTCACTTTTAAAATGTATTCCACTACAGATTACAGAATACATGCCCCAAAATGTATTCTGTAACGTATTCCGTTACGTTACTCAATGAGAGCAACGTATTCTGAATACTTTGGATTACTTAATATATGATCATGCTTTTTTACAACTACATGAATGTACTATTGCTGTGTGATTTATTACTATTACTGAAGGCTACTCGCCATACCAATAGCAACTAGATTTTTAAATCTTAATATAAAATGAGTAACAGTAGGGTGGACATTATAAGGCTGCACTTTTTGCAGTCATCTCATATAGAAAACTATTCCACATATATAAAACAGGTCTGTGGCTCCGAACCATAGTAAAGGGACCTCTGGCTAATACGGGCTCGTAGCCGAAAACTAGTTTTACTTTGTTGTCTGGGTGAACTTTGCTAGCGAGAGACAGAGAGAGGCATTTAAAGGCTGCTCCAGCGGAATTTATTGTTTCGGAGGAAAACACGAACACAGCGTACAGTCGAGTCTTAATAGCTTACTTACAACTGGGCTCGTCAGGCACTCTTCTTGGCTGCAGTGGTTATTATTATATTTACATGCTTCCAGCTCCTGTTTCTGCTCGATGACAAGTCGTACTTTTCCACTCTCCTTTTTCTCCCTCCCTCGCTCACAGACACATAACGGGTATGGCAGTGCATTCTCCCTGCAGCACGGACTACGCTGCCTGTGAGGCTACATTTTTTAGAGCAATGCCTGTAACACTCTTCTATTGCCTTCATATTAAATCATTTAAAAAAATATTTCTTCACGTCATTATGAGACACGAGATTGAGACGCGGGCATTTGAGCCTCTTAATGCGTGTTTTGTTTGGGTTTCCACCGGCGTGGAATTACCAAAAATATAGAGGGCATAGCTTAACATATGAAACTAGAAAAGACCGCCGTGTAATCGCTTTATTTTAGCAAAGTAACTGTATTCTGAATACCACCCTTTTAAACGGTAACTGTAACGGAAAACAGTTACTCATATTTTGTGTTTTAAATACGTAACGGCGGTACATGTATTCCGTTACTCCCCAACACTGATCATCCACTGCTTAATGGGGTGCATGACTAATATTATAGCCTGCTGTGTGGTATAGGAGTTTGTGCTGAAACAAATCATATTGCTTCATTAAAATGTGATTTGGCATTAATTAGCCAATATACGGGTCTGCATGTTGTATCCATAGCACTCTACCTTTTTATCCATATAAGGTAACTTCTGGCTTAAAATGCTAACATTCATCCAGCCATTGATTTTTTTGCACTTATCCAATTCAGGGTCCTAGCTGTCATAGGGAAAGAGGCAGTGTATACCCTGGACAGGTGGCCAGTGTATTGCAGGGCCAACACAGAGAGACAGACAACATTTCACACTCACATTTACACCTATGGCCAATTTAGAATAACCAGTTAACTTAGCAAACCAGAGCACCCAGAGAGGAGCTGCGTACGCATGGGGAGAACATGCAAACTCCTCACAGAAAGGCCCTACCAGCTGTCCGATGGATTCAAAGTCAGGATCTCGATGCTGATGCTTGTGCTGACGCGTCAAAATGCAGAGTAAAAAAAAACTGGGTGAGGTTACAGTGACTTTGTCCAACAACGATGAGAGCAACATCCTCCTCTCTGAAGCCTTAATGCTCTCTGGTCGCTATGGTAACACATAAATATTTCTTTCAAAATAAGACACACAACTACAACACGGGAAAAGACCCAGGGAAACCGAGTTAACGATAAAAAACCTGAAAACTATAGATTTCACATCCCAGCCTCAACTCTCACGGCCTGGTACCAAACAACTCACGGACCAGTACCGGTCCGTGGCCCGGGGCTTGGGGGCCGCTGGTTTAGTGGGTGGGAGTCGGGGGACTTTTACATACTGAAGATTAAACTAAAGATTGTTGCAAATGCTACAAGTTGTGTTATCTTTTTAAAGAAATTCTGGAAATGTTTCTGTTTTCTGAACCTTTGATAAACCCAAATATATTTTGTATTTGATTACAAAAACAAGAAGCCAACCCCCCCCCCCCCCCCCCCCCCAAAACCCCCCCCCCAAAACAAATAATAAAATGTTAAACAGAAAAAAAAGAGTCTAAATCCAAAGCAGGTAATTTTTCTGTCTTTCTGTCTTTGGCTTTTCTCCTGTGCAGGAAAAAATAAAACCTCTTTGTCAGTGTTAGAAATGCTTTTGTAGTTTTCTGAAAAATACTTACAAATCTGACAAAACTACTGTCCATAAATGTTTTGTATCTATTACACGTGTTTTGTTGGCATGTTTGGATCAGCCTGTGTAAAGGCTAATTTTAAAGAGGATTCCGGTCTTCCACATTGTCAGCTCCCCTTGAGCCGACCTTGACATGAACACACTGAGCCTGAGGCGCTGGCTGGGCTCCCCTCAGGCTCCCCTCCCCCATGGACTCTCTGCAGGTTGACTGCCTGTCTGAAAAAAACGAAAAAAACATGTCCAGATACTTCCATTGTTCTGTGCTCTGATCTTCACACAGGTTGCTAAAACAAAGCCTACTTATTAATATTTATAGCCTCTCTGATGGGATGGGATCAATGGTGAGAGGTGAAAGAGAAGAGAGTGTGTCTGAATAATCATCATCCATCTACTTCCAGCTCTCTCTCACTCTTCTGCCTCTCTGAAGTGGAAGTGATGTTTAAGGGAGGAGTACGGCATGTGAGCAAGAGATGGAAATTTGATGCAATAGGGGAGAAGAATGGCTGCATGCATGTTCACACATACATGTCTATGTTTTGCTTTTTTTGCCACTTTGACAGGAATCCTACTGAGTAATTTTAACAACATATTTTCTTTTATTAACAGGAAAATAAAGTGAAACAGCGCTCACCTTTTGGCAATTTTCCTTCATAAATGTTACTGTGTCCTTATGCACAGACATCTGGTTTGAAAACCCAGGCCTGTATTGCCTGGCTCTGTTGACTTTTATTTGCCCTAATTTCTTCTCTTTCCCAGCTGAAGATGTGTGGGAGTGTTCAGAGTGGATTTGCAACAGACTCCTGGTGTCTTCATTGGCAGGCCCAGCATGGTGGATCTTCCAGATAAAAGTCTGACAGCCTGGGACAGCCTGCTCTGCGTCTTCAGTAGGCGGGCATGCTGCCCAGTGCTCAGTAAGCGAATTAGGTGGGCAGTATGCCCAACACTGCCCCTCTTGACTGACAGCGGCCCTGCCGAGCAGTCTTTAACTGCACAAGGAGAAAGTTATTAATCAGACATGTCTGCTTCTTCCAGCTTTTCCTGCAGAGGAGAAGGAGGAGGAGGAGGTGGAGGATGAGGGAGACCTGGCTTGGTGATGAATGCCCTCACTATTACGCATTTCAAAAGTCGAGTTTATCCATGAGGAATGGAGAAGCTTGTACACAGGCTGGGGGGAAATTGCCTTTTTCTCTGACCTGCAGCCAAGGGTGAGGAAGTGAATGGAAAGCGATATGAGAGTGTCTGCCCTCTGAGGTGATGAATATGGTGCAAATTAGAGGAAGAGGCCTTTTGATCTTGAGCACTTTGGCTTTTTCTATTCTTACCGCTCCAAATTGTTTTCTGTCTTTTGCTCCACAGCCCATTCCCTGCCTCTGTCTCTTTTTTCGGAATCTTTCTCTGCTTTTCTTCCATTTTTTTTTTTTATCTTCTCCATCTCAGCTCCCTCCACGGTGCACGGGTTATGAGGGTGTGTGGGTTGACAGGTTGAGCTCTGAGAGGTCAGGAGAGCAAGGGCAGCATTTGCAGATTGTGGGACAGAAAGCTGAGACAGCACGGCCTTCAGTGAGAACACAGCGTGCAGCAAGAATCGCGAGGCCGTGCAGAGTCACAGAGAACCGTGACCTTGAGCCGTGAGCAGAGAAGAAATTGACTCAAATCCATCGAGTCTGACACAGAAACGCAGGCCTTCCTGCCCTCCAAATGTGTGCACACATAGGCATATGGTATTTTGCTCAAAATGGATTAGACAGAACCCCTCATGAATTATTATGAAAGGCCTTTTTATTGCAGTGCACCACTGAGAGATAAACAAATTAGTGTTTTTATCATGTCTGCCTTTTATTGATATTCATGAGTGCCACATTTTGCTCGCAACAAAAGGTTTGGCTTGAATATTGATTATTGATTTCTGCAAAGCCATCCAGTGAACTCCTGCTTTTATTCATGATTAATTTGAGCACATTGGGATCCATAATATTTAGTTTTATCCTGCAGCAGAATGAACTGCAGGTGAATGGTACGTGTGTATCTCATATAAATGCTCTGAATAACATAGCAAATGATAAAATTACAGGAAATATCCAACACAAAGCCTGTGGGACATGAATCTTCGCATTGTACATCAGAGGAAACTAGTTTAAATATATGTGATTCTAAATATTGAACTGACACCAATGCCAACCTGGGAAAAAACTTGGCTCTGTTGTAACCCCCCCTGTTTTAACTGACATAGAACTGGGTGTTTATAGAGGAAACTCTTGAACTGTGTTTACAGAGTGGGTGCGCATATTAAATGGCCCTGCACTCTTCTTCTCGTTCTTCTTCTTTTTTTTAAAGAAGAAATAGCTCCTTTAAAGCTCATCCAAAAAAATGAATATTTTCTATCCCCCACAAAGCTCTTGGCATGTTAAACTTTACACTGGGTGATGATCAACACCCACATAACTCTATTTAAAATTCTAGTCAAATGCCAAGGTTCACACCTGTCGATAACAGGTTGAAATGTGAAGCTAGTGCATTCTGTTATTTTATGGATGACAAATAACTATGTCATTTGGTGCAGTCTGTCCTGGAACACGTATGCACCCCATGGTGAACATGTAAAAACTGTGGAAGACGTTGCCATAATGTGTTATCACACTCCAGCTGAATCTTGTTTGAATTATTGCAAATCTGTCACCAGAAGAGCCTTTTATAACACAGCCAAACCTAATGGGAAATGATGTTTCACCTTCTGAACTTCCACTTCACTTTACTGTTCCAATTTTAAATTCATGTTAGAAAACAATGACAAAAATGCAGCAAAGTAATTCACTTGAACATAAATAATACAATAATAATACAAGTGAAAAGACATATAACAAAAACGTGCCATAAAAACAACACCTAATAGGAGGTTTTCATGTCTACAGTCAGTTTCTGTCCTTTGGGAGCTTAATAGTGACCAACTACCAGGGGATGCTGTCATGGAAGAGTGGTTTGGTGTTGATTGGAATTTTTTTCTCTTCACCCCCCCTAGTGTCTATTGTACCTGTTTACAACCCTCACACCTGGTAGCTTCCCCTGAGTTTCATTTTCCCATCTGGGGATTTGCATCAGAAATTGGTGTTATTTGCAGTGAAGTGAATTTAAGATATTTTCACAACAAACATTGCCTCAGTTGCCTCACAGGTCTTTATATTGTTCTGTAAAGAACCTACAATAATACAGAGAAGCCCCAAAAATCAGTAACATCAGAATAAAATACATTTATTTCAATGTTTAATTAAAGGTAATGGTATATGTCAGCTAACACTGTTAACTATAAAAAAAGATTTTATGTTTTTTTTATCTTCAATGAAATATTCACTGAAGGGTGGTCACCTGCTACTCTCCTCACATGTTTTAAATCTCAATTAGAAATCAGGGAAACCGACTAACCCTTATAAAGCACCATATTGTGCAACTACCTGGGATCGATCGACCTATCTATCTATCTATCTATCTATCTATCTATCTATCCATCCATCCATCCATCCATCCATCCATCCATCCATCCATCCATCCATCCATCCATCCATCCATCCATCCATCCATCCATCCATCCATCCATCCATCCATCCGCCTGCCTGCCCGGAACCAATTGATTGTATTATTCTTTCAGCTGAGGTTTCACCTATATGGTTGAAGTCTGCCTTTTAGAATTGTGTTAATTACACCATGAGTTAAAATTTTTAGCAAACATTTAGGTTAGAAGGTTAAGCATAAAATAATATTACTGCCTCTAGACAAAATATTTATTCTTCTACAAGAAGTTCTCTAAAGTGCAAAAGGAACAATTGGGAAAAACCACCTTCAAAATTAATCACCACCTTTTACAGTTAAAGCATTTTCCTGATTTGATTATTATTGATCACTGTTTGCTGTTGTAGTAATGGAAATGGAAGGCTGGTGTGTGGGTGCACTGATTTGCAGTCTCGTATATTTTGCCACCAATAATACTTTAGCTGACATCAACAGCACTGTTTCTATCTAAATATGTGTCTACAGTGCGAGTTGGCTCATGCTGTGGCACATAGAGCAAATTCCCTACAGTAGCATATGTTTTAACTCAGAAGAGCCAAGCCGTGCAGGCAGTCGCTGCTCACTTGTGGATAGGCCGCAGTGAGATTATACATCAGTCTTCTTGAGGCTGAACCAGTGGTAATGATGGATATATTGTCTTAAAGAGCAGCTTCCAGTCATCGCAGATTGAGTGCGTGTTTTTTTCCTTCCTCTGTTATTCTCTAACTACACTCGTAGCAGTGAGAAATGACGTTCAGTCAGGCTCTCTGCAGGGTGACCACTTTCCTGGGAAATGCTGCTCATTTGCTGAATTGCTTATGAATATATGTGCAGAGACAATTGGAGGTTGATGATGATTTATGGTCAGCTGGGAAGCTGCAGCTGTGAAACTACACATGCAAGAAAGTATATGAAGATGCAACAGATTCCCACATTGACTTTGCACTTATGTGCATAATGACTCTAAACTCTCTTCCTGTGATTTTTATCTCTGTAATGCTATCTTTGTAGTTATCAAAGTGGTGGCATGCAGTATAATTAATTTCAAACTGCTATGAAGTCCTCAGAGTAAAAGTTTTTAGTAAGACATGCACATGTGAGACCTGAATGAAAATAGATTCACACTCACATCTGTCTGCTGAGTACAAAGCTGCAGCCAGCAAATGGTAAGCTTAGCAGACAGACTGGAAATGGAAAAATATCAAGCTAAGGTTTGTTCAAACAGCCTTATTGAGGCTTCAGGGAGTTGCTGCTCTTGGCCAAGAAATGGTGTAGAACATAACTCCATGTAAAGAGTTTTGTTTTTCTTCAAATTAAACAATTTTAATTGGGATTCAGACGTACCAGTAGGAATATTTTTTAAATGTGGACAAAGTCCAGCTTTTTATAGGCTAAACTTCACCTGCACTTCACAGCAGCTGAAAAAATGTGTTTTTCTTTCTTTTTGCTTTAATTTCAAAAGATGTGAAACCCCTCCTTTCAGTATATCACTGTTGTAATGCAGCTGAGCATTACCGATGATCACCTGATCTCTGCTCTCACCTTGTCTGTAGAGAACAAAGAAATGAACGAACCCGTGCTGCTTTCAGTTTTGCTGACTTATGTTCAAATAATATCGCTCCAAAAAGCACTTCATACATCACCAAAATGAATTTTGTCTCATCAGCAGCAGAAATTTCCAACCATTCATCTGTGTGAGTTATGGCCTCTAGATGCGGATCTCTGCCACCTAAACCTTAACCTCACTTGTGTGTCTTAAACCTACCATGCACTTTTGGTTTTGCGCGCCTGAGCGTGTGGTGTACTGACACATCCGTTGGGACAACAGACATGAGGTTAAAGCAATTCAGCATCGATGAAAACTGGAGCCTGCTTTGGCAATGCTGAAGAATGGGCAGTGACAAGCATGGAGACCAGATGGTAGTGAATCTGTAATTATAATTCACTGGTGGAATGAAAGCTCACAGCAGCTACAAATATCCTACTTGCAAAAATCTTTCTTTGGAAATGGCTGAGCGGTCGTCCTTTAAGATACAGGTTTCTTGTCATTAATGACTGCTGTAGAGTTAAAACGTTGATGAAAGGTCCTTTAATACCATCCGACTGTAGCAATGTTGATGCTGGTGACAGTGTCTTCGTGGAATGGTAATTACCTGCCTAATCAAAAACAGAATGAATACTGACGAAGACAGTTGGACTGAATTTAAATAGGATGCGCCTATAATGGCTCCCAAAAGGGGAGCAGGGTCTGTGCTTGCCCCAGAGGGACTAACCTGTGATTTAGCCTCCTTACTTTTGTATGTGACAGGGTGGCATTGTGGCATCGCCTACCCCTCCCCTGTGACCCTGAATGCTCCCTCTTCCGTAGGAGGGTGCATAATTGTCTAATTAAATGGTGAGACAACAGCCCCAGCATACCTCATTAAAGACATTGCTCCATCAGCTCCTGCCTCTCCATTTCTTTTAAAAGGCACTCCTCATCCTGGCAGGAAAGGTCAGACCGATAAGTTGGACACAGTTGTCTATTCTATCCTGGCATTCTTCCTGGCATTCAGACTAAATTAGATGAGTTATTTTATCACTTTATAGACCTAAAGCTGGGGTAGGAAACACACAAAATATATAATGACCTTTTAGCATATTATAATTTAAGTGGTCTGAGAGTGAACTAGACTCCTGCACCTTCTTTTAGGTGGATAAAATCTAATCAGTAATGGGAGACTTTGGCCGATCACAGGTCTTTTCAGGCACGATCAGGTGAGTATTATAGATTATGCATAAACCCAAGCAGTTCTAAGAAGTTGAAAGCTTTCTACCTTTGCTATGCTTCTTACATATAACAGTTTTGTTTTTTTTTTACAATGATGGCTGGGGAACCAGTGCACTTGTCAGCTGTTCTAAAAATAGTGTCAAATTTCAACTTTGAAAAAAAAAAAATTCAAACCTAAATTCAAAATACTTTCTTCACAAGGAACTCTGACATCATACCTTTTACACAGAAGTAAAGCACTGAGATGTTTGTTAGAAGTGCATTAAGAATATTAAAATAGAGGACTTTGTTACCATCAACAGCAGCATAAAAGGTTTAGTCTGACAGTGGTCAATCAAGCAGTGGCTGCTCTTCTGTCCAATTTCACATCCCTCGGGAAAAACCTCCTTATGCATATTTTATAATTTTGTTTATATGTAACTAACTTATGTAAAGTGTATTTTTCTACAGTTCAGTTCCACACAACTCCAACCCTCAGGTATATACATTACATATGCATACACACAGCCTGTAAATAATAAAATAGCGATGTCAATAAACAGTCTTGAAAGTTGAATCTAATATTTGGCTGCGTAGCGTAAAAGTTAAGATTCCCTTGCTTGTCATTGTGTAACACAAGGTGGTATAGCAGTCCCTTTTAATCTGTTTATAGATAGATATAAATTTGCTAATATTATGGGGTGACATGGAAGTAAGCTGAATCAATACTGTTTAGCCAGCTAACTGCTTGGGCAGCAGTAGTCATGCTAAGTGTCAAGCTAAGAGTGGCTAAGATACCGTGTTGTCCCCTTCTTGATTTCCTATTTTTTTGTATTTGTGTCACACTTAAATGTTTGAGATAATCAAACAAAAGTATAACACAAGTAAACACAGAATGCAGTTTTTTAAATACAGGTGTTTATTATTAAGGGGGAAAAAATCCAAACTTACATGGCCAGTACTTCCACGCTTTAAACGCTGCACGGTCATACTCTCTCACGCACTCGTTATATTATCCATTTTTGATTTTCATTTTTGATCTGCACACAGCTGTTACCACGAACGTTGCACTCACTTATGTCATTGTCATGAGACACTCTTGCAAAAAAAATCACGGTTTTAGTAACGCAGTAATGTAGCGTGCTTACGGGAAAGCAACAGTAATCTAATTACCTTTTTCGCAATAGTAATCCCTTACTTTACTCACGTTATTGCCCATCTCTGGTTGTATCACACCTTTGGAAAGCTGAGTTTAATTTCTCTAGCCACACCCAGGCCTGATTAATGGCAAACCTGGTCTCAATCAAGAAATGACGTAAACAGGACCTAACTGACAAAGTGGAGTAGACCAAAAGATTCTCAAAAGCCAGACATGCTGCGTTCTAAGGAAATTCAGGAACAAATGACAAACAAAGTAAGTGTCTCAGTCTAGAAAAGGTTATAGAACCATTTCTAAAGCTGTGGAACTCCAGTGAACCACATTGAGAGGTATTATTCACAAATGTTGAAAACATTGAACAGTGGTGAACTTCACCAGGCGAGGCTGGCGGACCAAAATTACCTCAAGAGCTTAGTGACGACTCATCCAAGAGATCACAAAAGACCCCAGAACAACAGCCAAAGAATTTAAAAAAGGCCCCACTTGCTTCAGGGAAGGTCAGTGTTCATGACTCTACCATAAGAAAGAGACTGGGCAAAAATGGCCTGCAAGGCAGACTTCCAAGACATAAACCACTGCTGAACAAAGGGAACTCAAATGTTCGTCTCAGTTTTGCCAGAAAACATCTTGACAATCCCGAAGACTTACTGGGAAAATACTCTGGACTAACAAGACAAAAGTTGAACTCTTTGAAAGGTGTGCGTCCCATTACATCTGGTGTAAAAGTAACACAGCATTTCAGAAAAGGAAAATCACACCAACAGTAAACATGGTGGTGGTACTGTGATGGTCTGGGGCTGTTTTTGCTGCCTCAGGACCTTGAAGACTTGTTGTGGTAAATGGAACCAGGAATTCTGCTGTCTACCAAAACATCCTCAAGGAATCTGTTCATGACCTCAAACTGAAGCGCACGTGGGTTCTGCTGCAGGCCAATAATCCACAACATCAGCAAGTCCATCTCCAAATGGTTTAAGAAAAACAAAATGAAGACTTTGGAGTGTCCCAGTCAAAGTACTCCCATCAATCCAATTGAGATGCTGTGGCATGACCTAAAAAACCCTCCAGTGTGGCCAAATTACAGCAATTCTGCAAAGATGAGTGGGCTGTAAAAATACTGCTATAAATACTCATTGCCAGTTATCACAAATACTTGACTGCAGTTGTTGCTTCTAAGGGTGGCCCAACCAGTTAGGTTTAGGGGGCAATCACTTTTTCATGCAGACCCATGTAGGTTTGAAGTTGTTTTCTCCATAATCATAAAGATGTTCATTTAGAAGCTCTATTTTATGTTTACGTGTGCCATCTTTGTCAAAAATTTAAATAATATTTAAATGCCCAATTTGTTTGGAGTAAAGAGGTTCATTCAGGAAGTAAGAGATCTGGTGCGATTTGTAAGTAACCTGGGCGAGCAGTTTGAAATCTTGCGTGAAACCAGATCTCAGTATGAACTATTTTTAGGTGTGTGCATGGATTGGAAAGAAGAGAGCTGCAGGAGGAACACTGCACATTTTTGTTTTACCCCTGTCATTGATTTCTGTCTAGTTCAGCTATAAGGCTGCACATAATTTCCTTTTTTGTTTTTGGTGAGCATTTTGTTCTTATTGATCATACAACCTGTAAACAAGTAAAACAATGTAGCTGCATATAGACCAAATGGCGGCAACTAGCCCAGACATTGCTACCATTGGTAATAAAATGAACTGCTTGGCAGGATAATACACAGAACAGTAGTGCTGGAAAGATTGTTGAGCGGTGTGCTGCTTTTTTTTCCTCCTTTTTTGTATTAATGAGGCATGCACCATTGAATAATTTCAGCAGATAAATGAGCCAGGTTTGAGCTGCTTATAAATGAGGCTAGTTGAGCAAAAGGTTCCCAAGGAGCTTTGGTCAGTGCTCAGAGTATAGTAAAATAATTAACTCACAGCTAACACTATCTCTGATGCATAATAAGATAACTCAGGCGTATGGGTTTTAATATGACATTTTTAGAAGTTGTTTTTGGCATTTTATACATATTAAATATTTGACATATACAATGATAAACTGACTTTTTGTTTTTTAAAATAAGATGTCTTCATTACCACATGGAAAAAAAATGTTGCATTTTCTAATTTTAAAAAAGTTCACACCTTGAAAATGTTGGCTTACAATGATCAGTACACTGCTCTAGTAAATCCTTTGCAAATATGTGAGTTACTGCGAGAAAGCATGAACGCTTGTGCACCAGTATGGATATTATTATTTTCTTATTTGGTTACAAATGTGTCATATCCATTTTCAGAGTTTGCAATCTGCATGTCTTTCTCTGTCTAGCTCCTCATGCTAAATGTAACCTTTCAGACAGCAATTTATTTCTTGCCTCCTTTCTCATAATTTCCTCCCACATACACATTTTTTTTTATAAATATTGCAGAGGACGGATGTCGAGGGGTAACACATGTCCTATCTGAAATGTTAGTGACACCTTCAGTGCAGCGAGTCTGCTATTGACAGAGCAGTCAGATAGTCGGCTCTGCATATGTAGGCACAAAGGATCAGTTCACTCATGCAGGCATTGCTTGTACTTGAGCGATAGAGAGAAAAAAGATATTTCAGTCCTGGATAGAGAATGACCACATAACCAGTCATAAATATCAAATACTCAGCTTGATGTCCAGTCTACTCATAATCTGGACTCCATAGATTTTGTATCAATTTGCAAAGGAGCCGCTTGAATTTTTCCTTTGGGTCTTTGGGGAACACAAATAATCTTATGTGAAGTGACAGCTTGAGAGAGTGGAGACTGGTAACCACACTTTTGCTTCACTTTTTGCTTCATGGGGATGTATCTGGGGTCAAAGACAGAGAATGAGAAAAATAATCATGTGTCTCTCTCATGGTGTCCGTAGGCTGGACATGCAGCACAAGAATAGTGTTATTATTAGGTGAACCTCTCCTTCGCTTTCCTACTTAGAAAGTTAGAATCTACTGATGCAGCAATTACACAATCTTTCTGCCTTGACAGATTTTATAAGTGACATCCAATAAGAGCCCCATTCAATGCTGCCACTTTGTTACGATTCCTGCACTTGTCCAGAAAATAAATTAAGTTACTCGAGCCCCAGGTAAATTGGCTAAATCCATATCAGTTGCTCCACAACCTCTTCGAAGCTGGAATAATAAATATCCTGTGGCTACACACTAAATGCCCAAACTAAGACTTAAAGCTGACTTTATGTGAGTGATTTTGTTTATGTATTTTCCCCTGATGTAGATGGATGATTGGGGCTTTGCTGCTTTAGTCTATGAATAATTCATTACAATGAGAGTTGATTTCAGAAGTTGGCTCCTTTGCAACAATAATGGCTTGGGACATTGTGGGGAATATAGTGTTATCTAATTAGACTCAGACGCTGTGGTCAGTGCAGGTGGTTGTTCAAGCAATAATAATCAGCCAAATGCAGTGCATGTGTTTTCAGGCCAGTGCAAAGAGCTGCTCCAGTCAACCAAACATTGATTTATAAGACTGACAAGGTCACACCTTGCATGGCTTTGAGGTATATAAATCATATAAGCAGTTTAACTGACGCTTGTAATGTGACAGCTTTTTAGCCTGATTTTCATTTGTCCAGCACAATTTCTGAACAACTGTATTTAATTAACTGTGTCTACTAATTTTTTTCTGTGTTTGTTTCAGTATGACTGTATAATTAATGCATTTGGGTCTTTTATTGTTTATATAGAGCTCTAGGAAACCATGACTACCACTTTTTTTTAAACTCACTTTAAATTTCAGGGATTAAATTTTAAATTAAGTAATAGAGTAGTAATGTGTAGGTTAGGCCACATCTTCGTGAGATACAGATATGAAAACAACTTCCCAGTGTTTTCTTACAGGGAGCTCAAACATGTATCGCCTCTGAACCTGCTGCTGGACAGAATGCAGATGGATGCATAAAAAGGACGCATAAAGGCCAATAGAGGGAGCCCAATAGCTATTTGTCCTCCTGCTGAGACAAAACAAGTGGGCACCACTGCACTTTGTTTACGTGCAAAATGTTTAATTAATTAATAGAAGCGTAATTAATAAAAGGGTAGGAGCTCATAGATGGTCAAGTCTAGCTTTTCAGAAGTGATTTATACAATTAAGGCTCAAATAAACGAACTGTTTGGTGGACTTTGCATTGAGGAACCAAATCCGAGTGGAGAGCTTTGAAAAACCTGTTCCAGCAGATGGGTGATGAGAGGCGTGGAGTCTGACACAGCTGTGATCTGTCATTTTTTTTTTTCAAGGTGTTTCAGGTTTCAGAGTTTCAAGAGGTTTTCAGTCAGCTATAAGAACCTGTCAGCTGGTTTGCTTCAGCGCCAGAAAAAGAGACCGAGTGTCTCAGGGGGCCAACACGCTTTTCTATTACTTCACAGCCTTTGCAGCAGTGGTTATCCCACAATGCCGTCATGCTCTGCTGATGTCCTCGACTCCAGTACACAGAAGTCAGAAGGTGACTCTTTAAACATGCTCTAAAGATTACTGACACTGTATGCTGTTGTCACAGGCGATTTGGAGATGATGACACTCTATTTTATCCGTTATGGGAAGCAGGTTTTATAGGCAATATCTACAGTATCTATATTTAAATAATATTGGAAAAATCTTTATAACAAATGTTAAAAGGTACTTTGTCTAAGTGTTACTTTTGTAGTGATTTGACGGATGGATTTAATTAAGGTGAGGATTTATATTTTTCATGTAACGAGTTGCTGTTTTTAGCCTAGCTCTGAGGCCACAAAGGTCTGCTGTTAAACTCCAAACAGCACTGTTGTTTCAGTTTGAACGGCTCAGGAATATTACTACAATAAATATTTGATGAAAGAGGAAGTTCTATCGATTCATTACACTGTGAGTAATATGTGTATGTGTTCATTAGGCTGCCTCTGAGTATCCGTGTTTAATATTCTTTGTTTACAGAGCTGGGTCACATATGGGGAAACACATGAATATGGAGCAGGTAGCCTGCACTCGTCTCTGAGCAGTGCACAGATGCTCATCGTGAATTCTGCACACATACACATGTGCGCTCACACACATACTGTACATACAGAGACTGAGCTCAGGGACATGTACACGCACGCACGTGCACGCTCCTTTTCTTCTAATCAAAACTATCAAAGCAGGTTGGGTACATGCATACATTTTCATGAGTGACAGAGAGATTTGGCTGTTATCTGTTATTGGTTCCCAGTAAAATAAAACCTTATTGGGTCTCTGGTGCAGGAGTCCGGTTATAATCTTGGACATCACCTCCTGACTCATACAAAGGCAGCTTCTGGGTGGGGGGAAGCAACATGAAGAAGGCAATGAACACAGGGGAGGTGAGTGTCTTTCTGTGTGTGCTTTTCTGCATCCCTGAGTGTCTGTATGCATGTGTGTACAGCTGTGGCTTGAAAGAGAAAAAGGAGGGTAAGTCTGTACCAAGAGAGCGATGTGGGCTCTGCCCCGCAGCATTTGGCACAAAGGGCCTACTCCTATTATGCATGCTGGTGGTATCTGTGAGAGATAAGGTTTGGTCCTGGGAGATAAGGTCACATTCTGCTAATGAAACACATGCTAAAGGTTTGTATGGAAACCTCCCCTTTCAACTTCTCATTTTTTATTTTGAAGCATTTCATTCCCTCCCTGATATTACTTCAATATCATCCGCCCCTCCTGTCTTTGCATTTATATGAATAGCTTGACTGGCAGCATTTAATCATATCAGATCATTCACCTGCAACCATAACCTTCAACATTTGCTTGAATGACATTTAAAATCATCCAAGGACGTATAAAAGTGATGCTAAGTTAATTAGAACCAGTACTCTGAAATACTGCAGCAGTGCCAGAGAGCTACTCTGCTGTAGCATAGCTTGTTCTTTGTTTATATCCCTGTGCTTTGAGTGTAGCTGGGAGGCATGGCAAGTTGAATTCACTCAGGTGATGGGTTTAGTGTGAGCGGATATGGAGTGGGAGCTCTCTCCTCCCTGCTGACTCTCCCAGCCGGCTCTGGCATTAAGGCAGCTCAGACGACGGCATGACAGCTGTTTCCTATGACTAGGGGAAAAACACAGTGATTCACTTCCTCAGTTGGCCTCATTTGGGAAGAGATGGAGTGTGGCCAAAATTCTCTCTTCTCTGGCGCTGAGACGTGGACAGTAGAAAAAGGTCATCGACAGAGAGGAGAATGGAAGAGAAGGCCAGTTTTAAATGACACAACCAATATTTCAGCTGCAAATGCATTTTAACCTTTTTCTATGAACTATCATGCCCCCCCACACCCCCACCACCACACACACCCACCCACACTCGGAAAAGGCAAACTATTTGTTTAATATGTGGTAATAGAATGAGACTTTTTGACTAGCCCATATTTGTATGCTTATAAAGAAAAGAAATAGAGCCAACTACAAATTGTTCCCATTTTCTTTGATAGTTGATGCTTTATATATATTACTCGCGAGTTATTCTATTTATCTAATAAAACATAAATGACAGTATTAGACAAGTGAGTCTTATAAGACACAATGAAAGTTGAAAATGTATTTTCTCTATTTATTCTACACATGAGCTAATCTATAAAAAATATAAATAGCAAGTTATGTGAGAAATGGTAAAAACTGGCAGACGCTGCTCTCTCTTTTTAGAAATCACATAATTCACATAAATGTTTTGGTGGAACTGCATTGCCAACTGGAAGCTTAATTTTAACATAATGTAAAACTGATTAATTCACTATAAGATATTTGGCAGTATCCATTTGCAAAGCAATATACGAGTATAACACATTTTCACATTTTTTTTATTGTTATGATTACTAAACAAAGTGATTATGACCATTTAGCTGACACTTCATTTGTTATCTAAACCTGTAACCATTCTGATATAAAATATATGCTCACTGGACACGTGTAAACCTGCTCAACTGCTCATATCTAGTCACTCACATGGCAGCAACTCAATCCACGTAGACACGGTTAGGATCACCTGCTGAAGTTTAACCTAAGCATCAGAATGGGGAAGAAAGGCAGTCTAAGTGACTTTGAACAGAACAATGTTGTTGGTGCCAGATTAGCATTAGCAGAGCATTTCAGAATCTGCTTGGAACCACCTCTCATTGTAATGATCTGATTTGATTTCCCTGTACATCCCTCTCTAGTAGGGCTGGGCGATATATCGAGTTTTTAAATATATCGATATATTTGTATACGAGATATGAGATGCGATAATATTGTTTATATCGATTGTATCGTTATCGTTATAATTATCGTTATAATTATACTTGTGGAGCCGCAAGTTTGCCTCTCTTTCGTCCACTTTTGTCTCTACGCTGCGTTACTCTGCCTCGCCTCTCTCCTTCACTGAACACAACTCCCCCTCCCCCATCGCTTCACCTGCAGGCAACGACAGGACGCTATCAAAGAGGAGCTGGTTGGTAAAAAGAAAACATTTGGAGATTACTATTTTAGTGCTGTCACCGTGACTTTAATGCCATAACTGCATTAACGGTGCAA
The DNA here is from genome assembly GCF_057381845.1 of Rhamphochromis longiceps. Taxonomy (NCBI): domain Eukaryota; kingdom Metazoa; phylum Chordata; class Actinopteri; order Cichliformes; family Cichlidae; genus Rhamphochromis; species Rhamphochromis longiceps. The sequence goes on from NC_140570.1 coordinate 31,123,203, forward strand.
ATCTCTGTTAACAATTTACCGCGGTTCGCCTGTGCGCGTTAACGAGCTAACCGGGCTAACGCGTTGACGCCTGAAATTCTTTCATTTTCTCAAAAATCGACAGTGTGCCTTTATGTATGAATTCTGGTTATGCTTACTGAACGCGAACTGATTTTATGTGGTACACAGCGCTCAGAAACCTTTCAAAAAAAGGTTTTGGTAAGCTACGAAGCTGCACTGCTTGATGGATTGTTAGAGCATTGGGTATTGTTTTTCAAGTATGAATAGCTTGCTGTACAGCATACGCTGCAGTAAGATGAGTCATTTCAGTGTCCTTCTTTAGATGCAACAAAAAACACTTTTATTATGATAAAAGGAAGTTTAACCAGAGCTTCACACACACCCTCATAACTACTGAGCATTTTAGACAGTAATACCGTGTCCTTGCATCCAGACATTAGCATTTATCCTGCTGTCTGGGGTATTGATTCATCAAGTGAAATCTCATGCTGATAGTCACCTTCGTTTTGCAAGTGCTGTGAAGACTCTTGAAATGCCTGAGCACTGTGCTTAGCACCAGCTCACTATCTAAATTAAATCTTGTAGTTAATGCAGGTTGTACAATAAAGATGCAATAGATGGTCTACGGGATATATTTTATATTCATTCAAGAGAAATTTTGTTTTCACAATATGTGTGAGCTGTAAAAGCAAGTGAGACAGCAAATGGGCCAAAGTCAATTGCGCATGAACTTCTCAATACTTGAAAAAAGACATCTATCTAAAAATCATAATTTAAAATCTTTTAACAAATGAATCATAAGAAATCCTTTGTAACTTGTCATGCACTTTAAATCACTGGTATAAGTGATCTCTGTTGTACGATCAATATTTCTCCCATGCTTCTTCAAACATCGATCCACTCCTCTGAGATTTAATTAGTTCCTGAATATGCTCCGTGCAACATGAATATCGTGGTATAGCTATCGAGCAGTCCAGTGATCTATACTGCAGTTGTCCAGGGATCAATTACGAATGTTGTAATTTGCTATTGATGTAATTGATGCATTTGTCCAATTATACTGGAGACAGTCGTCAGCCCTTTTTACTTTGCAGCTCAATAAGCAGCCCATCAGTGGTGCATCCTCAGGAGGAACAATAAGCTGACTGTCCGCCCACCTCTGATTTACATCACTGATGGGATGGATTACTAATCTGACCTGGGGATTTGTCTGTGTAGAAAGAAAATACTATCTGCCCAAAAAAAACAAACAGTAGATTAAAAAAAAACAAAAAACAAAAAAATACATTTCCAACAGGAACAGACTCTTAAAAAATTATAACATATTTTTTGTTTTGTTATTTTCCAGGTTTTCCAAGTATCAGTAAATTTCGACATCACAAATTGTTTACCATTGATATACTGATTATCAGTAGTACTGTACAAAAGATTTGAGCCACGCCTATTTAGTTCTTTAGGCTTTGGCTTCCTGTTGTTACATTCTCTGTTATGATGATCCCACACTTCTTCAGTAAAATTACGGTCCAGGCTCTGGGGGAGGCCAATCCATGACTGACGCTTTGGCGGGGAGTTTGGGATCAGTGTCCTGCTTAAAAATGAAGCTGTGCCAATCAGATTCTTTCCAAATGGTGGTTGGTGGATCAAAATCTGACTATACTTTTCTGTGTTCATAAGTCCATCAATTTTGACAAGATCCCTTAAATCAGTGGCCAAAGTACAGTCCCAAATCAAGACAGTTGTGTTTTGCAGATGGCTCCAAAATGTTTAAAAATTATGATTTTTAAATTATTAAATTATTTAAATTATAAAGGTCAGGAGCAAGGACTGGACCAATAACGAGTAAGAAAAGGAAGTCCAAAGAAAAACTATGAAGGACCTTCGGAAAGCCTTGAGAACTATTGCTCAACACCACTTGAGCATTAAGAGAAAGTCTGGCTCTTCAAAAGCAAAACATAAATTACAGATGGCTGAAGACTTTTGCAGAGCACTGTATATGGGCTTATTCAGAAAATGGCTGATAACTTCTAATCTAAGATTAACACTTTGATTGTAAGCAAAGGTTCATAAAGCAAAAGTGAAAGAGACATTTATGATCACTGATAGCTGAAAATCCATCCTTTCATTCAATTCACAGTGGCCTTTAAAGAACACCTTATCCCATGAGCCCTTGATGTTAGGTGCTGAATATAAATGACCTGACAAAAGTGGTCACAAGAGAAATTTTAGGAGTCCACAGCTAGTCAAAAAATGTGTGGAGTAGGACAGAGGCTGACAGACATTGTGAATGTAGAATAACAATGGCTGGGTTCTTGCCACACACGATAGTTCCTCCTTTTTTGAAATAATGCTTGCTTTTTGTACATAATCCATAATAAAAAATAAATAAATAAAATAAGGCGAATAGACAAAGATGTAAAAGCATCCTATTTTACTGTGGTTTATTCTGTTCAACTCACAGGATGAGCTCATAATAAAGTCTGTCCCTTACGCCTCTTTCTCCACTATGCTGCCACAAAATCACAATTACCAAACTAATTTTGTGAGGTACAATTGTCTCTGTTAATTTCATAGCTATGCAAAGCAAGAAAACAATTGTGTAAGCTATTGTATGCTACTAAGCATACCATCCAATCAGAAGACAGAAGCATTACTGGTATTTTTCTATAGGCAGAAAAAAGTCTAACCTTTATTGTGTGCATCCCCATAGCTGCCCCAGGCTCCTCATCCCAACAGCTTCAGGCACAAAGCACTACACTTACTTGGATCCACAGAGTGCTGAAATTATTATTATGTGGAATTCTAATATTGTGGGGAATTGTATATTTAAAGCACTAATTTCTAGTCTGCAGATTAGATCAGATTTATTTCTTAATTTATTTTAAAAAAAGAGGATTGTTTCAACTCTTGTCAGACTTCTAAGTAAAAAAAAAGGCCTTCTGTGCCTTTGTCCGATCAATGTCTTGCAGTTTTAAGACCCCAGTATTGATTGTACTTATATACAATATGCCTGAATAGGATCTCTATCTTCACCACTTAAGGACATGGTTTGTCATTTGCACTATGTACATACAATATGAATCTGTCTTTATAATTAGCTGAATCAATCTGATTAAAAGCGAAAGTGTGTTTTCCTTTCTTGTAGGCAGTAATTGCATGTGTAACACTAATTAACAATGCTTCCAGGGTCAACAAGACAAAAAAATTGCTAATATATTAACACAATTTAAATTTGAATTTCGTTGAACAGCCACAAGAGGAATGTAAAATTCAATGCATATTTACTACTTTAATTACATCTAGTCAAACTTCTCCCCCAACACTGCTAGTATACCAGCCATGCCCTGAATAAACTAGCCTATTGTTATCCTACAGCTAATTAAATCACAGCGGTGGGAAAACAATGAAAAATTACAAACAAATTGAACAAAACCATGTGAGTAATTTAAAAAAGAACAAGTGAGATAAACTTCAGGTACCTCATTATCTGCTCAGTGGTCACGATAATGCCATGAATAGATGCAGTTGTTGGAAAATGCACAAGAAAACTGCTCAATTCTCATCTATTTGTATGGATTTAATTTTAGGATAACAAATTTGCAGACGTGAATGTTAAAACTTAAAAAATAGGAACATCTCTGCTGAAACATCTTTCCAGTCTGTTCTGATTCACCATGTTTCTTTTGATAAACTACATCTGTCTCTCATATGGGCAGCTGCTCACTGCACAATAAAAAGGCTCTAGCTGCTACAGGTGCATCTGTTTCTCTGGAATAAACTGCACTGGGAAACAGAGCCAGTCATTTTTTAACGCATGTCCTGTTTTATAGTTTTAAAGAGCCGACATTACAGACTGACATTTTTCTTGCCCTCTGGGTTACCTGCTGCTCCTGATGGGTTATTTCATGGTTTATACTGATGCATGTATACCCTCATGTTTTCATCAAAGTTCTCAAGGTTTTTGTGCTTTTTTTCTGGTCTTAATCAGACTTGATGAGATTGGCACCTGAAAAAGTTGCACAGTTTTTCTCCAGCTTTGTTTTTTAAATATTGTTATTAAAAGGTTCCCTCTGTGGAGGGAATTAGAGGGGAAAGTAAACAAGGTATTGCTTATTCACCTCGTCAGGCTGAGGCTTGTTTCATAGTTTTAAAGAGCACACGAACATTTTTCTTGCCCTGGACATTTACCTGCTTGTTGTATCACTGCTGTTCCTGGCAGGTTATTTCATGGTTTGTACTGATGTGAATTTTTATTCTAATCGGTTTATATTTTTATTCTTCCATCAAAGTTCTCAAGGTTTATTTTTTTGTTTGTTTTTTTCTAACAGCTGTCTTAATCAGACTTGAGGAGATTCACAAGTAAAGCTGCGCGGTCTTTCTTCAGCTTAAAAAATATGCTGTTATTATTATATTGTTATTCCCACTGTGGAGGGGATTTCAGGGAAAAGCAAAGAAGGTAAAGAGAAAGTTTTATTCATTCACCTCTTCATGATTAGTCCAAAGTTTAACATGTGAGACAAAAAAGAAGTATATTATAAAAGCATAATAATCTACAATTAATTGGAAGGGCTTGAAGCGCTTACACCTGGCAACAGCCTGACTACATCTGCCTGCAGCTTCATACATTTCCAACAGCGATGTGAAACTGAAGGTTTTCATAGGACTCTGTGCTGTCCTGTGAAAATCTAAGCGTGCACCATGATTAAGTAGCTTATAGAAGCATTTTTAGCAGCAATAACTGCTAGAAGTAATCTTTGTCTATATGATTTTATCAGTCTCTTATGTTATGGTGGAGGAACATTGGCCCACTCATCTTTACAACATTGCTTCAGTTCATTGATGTTTGTGGTTATGGCCGATCGTGGCTCAAGAGTTTGGTGTTCGTATTGTAATCGGAAGGTTGCCGGTTCGAGCCCCGGCACGGACAGTCTCAGTCGTTGTGTCCTTGGGCAAGACACTTCACCTACTGGTGATGGCCAGAGGGGCCGATGGCGCGATATGGCAGCCTCGCCTCTGTCAGTCTGCCCCAGGGCAGCTGTGGCTACAACTGTAGCTTGCCTTCACCAGTATATGAATGTGAGAGTGAATGAATAGTGGTATTGTAAAGCGCTTTGAGGGGTCCCGAAAAGCGCTATATAAATGCAATGCATTATTATTCTTCATTTATGCAAAGCTCTCTTAAGGCCCTGTTCAGCATTTCAGTCGGGTTGTCTGACCAGCGAGCTGTCAAAAACTTCTGTTTATACAAATACATCCAATTATCAGCTGCTTACCCTCTTAATCCCTCTGGAAGCAGTAAGGGTGTACTTAGTTTTTCACAGGACTGCATTTGGAAACTTTCTTTTCTTCCTCATCTCCCCATTTCATATCCTGTATCTTTTTAATATATGCCTGCTTTTATATAGTTTTATAGTTTTAGCTGTTTTCCTGCCCTCCTATGTGAATACTAAAATATGCTTGCTCATGTGATAGCAGGTCCCACTTTCATTAAAAATTTCCTCAGGCACTTTTTAATCAAAACAATACACAACTAATTAAACCCTTTTGTGAGAGCTGTTTGGTGTCCAAGGCGATCGGTGCTTATATCTGTTCATTTTTTTGAATTGGCACCCATCTACTCAACACAAGCTATTTTGAACCGGTCTTTTGAGACTTATCTGAAACCCTTAGCTCTGGCATGTTGTTGCTCTCTCCAGCACTGAGTAGTAATTGAAAAGATGCTCCTTATCATGTGGTACCTTGCTCTTTGTTTGACTCAGCCACTGGAAAACCTAAAAGCTTTGCTATCTCGTACCGGTTGATAGTCTCTTTCAGTCCCATTACCCAACACAGCTGTAGCCCAGTAAGTTGACTAACATTGCCCAGCAGTAAAAGTTTTTGTCTTGTCCAGTGTTTTGCCACTCAAATATGTGAATGCTGATAAAGTCCTTATGGAGGGCTTTAAACACAGTGACGTGGCTCCAAGGGTCCAGACTCCTTTCTGGAGAAAAAAAGTTTTGTTCCATTAATGTCTTATTCTAAATATATCAAATAATTTAGTAATAAGTACTGAAACATATTGTGAAAATAGTTCTAACCTGACCATACTGCCATATTAAGGAACATCGCTTAATATATGTTTAATTAATATTACGTTAACTTGCTAAATTTTCACCCAGTTTTCAAGTGGTTTGTTTTGGTATTTATTTACATAGAGGGTTCTCTTTGCTCAAGTGCACAAAAAGTACCGATGAAGTAGATGAGAGACTCATTATACTGGATGAGCCTTTCCTCTGAATGTTACTTATTTTGCCATAAACAATAAAAGCTGATAAAAGCTGGAGCTTATTTACAGTGTGAGAAAATGTCTATGTGTGCATTCTTATCTAACAGTCCATTTTTAGTTTATACAGGGCTTCAGCAAACTGTAAACCCATCATACACCCTTGATGTTTTTTTTATGTTCCCACAAATGTTTCCTCTGACAGTGATTGCACTGAAATTTCACTCCTATTATCTGTGGATTGATCACATCAGGCCTACTTTTGCTTTGGAGATTGCACAATTGTTGTAATTTCAGACAGCAAAAAATCATCGTTCTTAAGCCTCTCGTTGAGTTGAGTTGCACTTTATGCTAGATTGGCACTTAAAGTGGTGAATGCTTCATAGGCTGGAGTCCACACAAAGCCCCCAACAGAGTCTTTGATGTTTGCCTCACCGGATCAAAGATGTTTGAGCGCGGACCGACCAGGTGTACTGTTCTTTCATCTCGCTTACTTATCTGTCTGCTGCTTCCTATTCTCTGTTAAGGCACAGAACAATGTCTTCCATTCAGACACAGAACAGGATTCATACCAATAAAAGTCACTTAATTTCAAACTGTGCATTCAGGATGCTCTGACTAATTAAAACTAGTTTTCACGCAATTTTCACATTTTTTGTGTGTGCATGTTATGTGTTTACTTGCTTATCATTTTAAAAACACAAAATGTTTGGGCTCTGTCTCAAGCTTTTGACCTCAAAAACAGACCAGAAGTTTCTTCACTCCAAAATGAAATTTACATTGTCTTCCTTTAGCACGTCGTGTTATCTATCAGTCTAGGTTGTTTTTGTTTCCAAGATTTGGGGATATCGTCTGAACAAGTGTCTACCATGTCTTGAATGTAATAGAACTAAATATACCCAACTTGTAGTGCTCAAAGCATGGAAAAAAAATACTCCACCCAAACTCCACTTGCCGACCGTATCACTGTAGAAAAGCAAGTGTGCATCTAACTGTGACAACAGGCTTGTGCTTGTGACAGTGTAACAGGATCTAAACCTTAATGCATGCTTCCTTTGGATGGTGGAAGCAGTTTGGCTGAAAGAAAATAGTTCCTGCTGGATTTTTATTTATTTATTTTTCCAGTAACAGGGCCACAATTTGTAGAAAAAACAGAAATAGCTGCCGAGTTTTTTCAGTTCGCCAATTAACACCAGATCAGTCTACTTGGATATATATATATAGCTCCACAGTGGAGAGGAAAAACATACTTGACACTTTAAACTCAAATCATTTAATGTCTATTTCTGCCTTTGACCGGTTACTCTTTTTTTTGCGATTCTAAGTGTAAATGTTTGACTTGTGTAACTTTCACTAATAGTCTGAATCCAGTCTGATGGTGCAGTAAATATATCTCAAGTTCACTTGCATTTTCAGCTGTCCAGCCTCTGATGCTGCTATTAGCTCCGAGCCGTTCAGATAAAACCTGACTACTCCCTCTTTTTTTTCCCTGTTTGCTTTTCAAACACAAAAACTCCCGAAGGACACCTCTAAGTACTTCCACAGAGAATTTTCACATTATTGATTACAAATGAGATAATAAAAGCCAACATCATTTCAAAGACTCTTGGGTGAAGATAACACGTCTCCATTTACATGTCGTTCTGTAATGTATCCTTTTATATATGTGTCTGCTCACCATCTACCTCTCCTCTCCACATTTACGTTATGGATCACGTATAGATGCATCTCCATTTGCTTCTGCTAAGGTCACTGGTGCTTTGATCTCAGTGTAAGCATATGACGTCCTTATGCATAATCAGAGTATCGATCTCTCTCGTCCCCCCCCTTCTTTGCAAATTGATTGGGAAACTAATTGTGCCCTTTTCTCTTTCAGCAGCATCTCTGGTCCAGTCATTTCTCCTTCCAATCTTACCAATCTTGTTAAAGAGAATATAAGCAATCGAGCAATTTAGCAGGTAAAGGGAGCCTTTTAAATGGCAATTAACATCACACTTTCCAGTTTAAGTGTGATTGCTTGGAGTTGTGGCTATTGTAATTGGGTAAGTAAACATTAGTGGATTTTACATTTTCACCAAGAGAAATGAAATGCAAGAGAAACGGCCGTGCGCAGGTAAATACACTATCAGTATTTTTGAAGTCGCTTTGTTTTGTTGCAGCCTCTTCCACAAATTGGAGTCTCTATAGGTAATTCTGTTCGAGTGAGAAATAACTGTCTTTCTGGGGAAATGTTGATAATCCATTATCTGGACCACAGCAGGAGCTGTTTTTTTCTTTCTTTTCCCCTTTTTTTCAGGCTGACTGCTCAACCATGCACACAATATGCCAAACAAACAGAATAATGTAAGTGGTTCAGACCAGGGAAAAATCTTTACTGAGTTGGTGTAGAGATATTTGAGAGCTCACAGTAGGAGGATGACATGCTGAGACTGAAGGCTTTTCGGCATTTATTTGGAGAGCATCAATAACTTATGTAAGCGTTCATCTTTGCAATAAGAAGATGAAAACATGATGGCATTGGACAAATGATAAGCTCTTCTAAATGAAGGAGAGTGCCCATTTAGTTCGGCGACATTTACCAGAAGTCCAGCAAGTCCTACAAAAGTTTGCTGAACCGATACTTCTAATGGTAGGATGTCATAATTTGTCTTCAGAAATGATTACAAATTGTTGCTATGATTCAGGTTAAGGATTGTTAGGTATGAGCACCAAAACAGTTTGATAATGGAAACATAAAGTTGAAATTATTTTAAGGATGGACCTGAAAATACTTGCAGTAAATAAAAATTGAGCTACAGCCTTAATAATTTAGTAACTAATTAGAAAATATATGCTTAATTACACACAGTTGATATGGAGGTTCATTAATATTCATTTGAAGTACTGCTGGTGTCCACATCATGAAGGTAAATCCAGTTTTTAGTTGCCTTTTTTTTTTCTCAACTCCTGAGGGTTTTACGTGACTTTAACGTCATGAACACCACTGCACTACATGTTTATAGGGAGTTGCTTCAGGCATGTTTTGTGCTGGGGTCGGGGTCAAGGCTATGCTGCCCTTACATGGTATAAAATAGGGCAGCTGTGGCTCAGGAAGCAGAGCAGGTCACCTACTAATCAGTAGGTCAGTGGTTCCATGTCAATTCCTGAAGTCAAAGTGTTAGTGGGAAAAACAGACTGAACTGCCACAAAAAAAAAAGTGTCTGAAAATTGTTATGTTAGTCACACACGATGCCAGTTTGTTGCTGAAAACAATGCAGAAAAGAAAAATGAAAGTGCATTAAAACATCAAAGCTTTGGGTTGGAAAGGTAAAACTGTGAGCTGGAAGCTGCTAAAAAGCTCCATAAAGCTGAGGGAAGTCACGTTATGGCTGCATTGTTTCGTCACTATGAGTGACGCTCATTTATTCCATTGCAAAATTAGAAACATTGATTCTAACTCTGTAAAATTTATGGAAAAATAGTGGTCAATACTATAAAAACCAAAAGGTGATGACAGTAAAAAATGTGAACACAGCAGTGTTTTGTCCAACAGCTCTACTTTCATGACATCAGCACTATATCAGTTGATTGTAAACATGCTGTTGTTGGGATCTCTTGAAGAAAACTGGCATGGCTTTCCCTTCGAGGACACTCTTCACTTATCATTAAAATACTGAGAGTCATTGGACTGACAACTACTTTGGACTGTGATACTGACAGGTCTAAAGAAAATGTGTGCAGCATCGACAATGACTGATAGCTGCCTTCTGTGTAAGAAATCTCAATAACACTAAAAAAGACAAGAAAATGAGGTGTGTTGTGAGCCATTTGTTCCTGGGGACAGGCTGACTGTTGTGTCCCATCAGAGCCCATGAGGCCCCTTCGCCTTGAACAAACAGATCCAGAGCTCATTTCATTGGAGCAGCGAGTGATGGAGAGGGGCCTGTCTGGATTTTGTCAGTCCTTTGATGGAGTCATTGACTGTGAGAGGTATCAGGGACAAGGAGCACGGATTCAGACAGAGATGTGCAGAACAAAGAAGGATCAGCCTCAGAGGTACAAAATAATTCACCACACTGATCACAAATAGGTTTAAGAATCAAGAAAAAGTGTGAAAGATAATCATGTAAACAAAATTGTATTATTATATTACACCAGACTGAATCTGCGTTCCAGTATAAACAGCAAAGACAACCTACATCATGGCATACTACATGTTGCACAACACTAAATGTTTACAGCAGGAAGAGGTTCTAATACATGTGCTCCGGTATCCACGCTAACAAACATACAGGGATCTTTTTGTAAGCTGGGGTCATGCAGCAGGATTGCTCACTACTGTCTTGAAAAGGGCAAATTGAATTAATCCTTTTTCCAGGACCAGACTCCTGTATTCATGTTCAGGTGGTTTAACACTGACACAAGATGTGAACTCTGAGAAAAGGTGCTACATTTTATTGGCTTTTTCTTAGCAGTGTAACATAGATCAAAAAATAGTGAACCTTTAACTCCGACTGTGGGTCCAGTTCTCTTCTTTGTCCATTTTTAATTAACTCATCATCTTTCAGGGATGATGGTTGTGTCTGGTTTCCAACATGGCTCCCAGCTGGACCCTTCTGTGTGGAGTTTGCATGTACTTACCTTCATTGGTTTTCTTTGAGTGCATCCGTGCCTTCCCACAGTCCGCATGCATATACAGCTAATTGGTTATTCTAAATTGAATCTAGGTATCTGATTATCTTTCTCTGTGTTAACCCTGCTGAGAAACAAACTCATATTAAATGTGAATTATGCAAACATGCAAAGCTACTTTAGCAGACTCTAAGAATAGAAATATGGAGCTGGAAATGAGTGTAATAGCTTCAACTTCCCTTCTTCGCTGCTGTAGACCCATTATAAGATAGAAATAGCACTCAGAAAATCTAGAATTGAAATCTATACGACAATTCTTCAACATTAAAGATTGTGGTAGAAGTACAACCTCCAGGGGGAAAAGCTTTTAAAATTTTTTTCCTTATTTTCGAGCAAAGTCTGCAGACTTTTAAAGTCATTTTTATTTGACTGGTGATTCTATACATGTAGTTTAAATGCCACAGAGAGCATTAAAATTAAGGTTTAATATTAACAATACTTCAAAATAAGTGCTTGGAGGCTTTTAAAAATGGTTGCTCAGTTGTGACACTTGTTCCTGAAAGGATGTGTGGTTATAGTGTGTTTAGCTAACAGTCAGAAAGGTTAGTGTCCAGTCAGCTTCAGCTCGTGCTGTCAGTCAAGTAGTAAAATGTAGAGCCCGGACAGTCTCACTTGAAGATGATGGGGGAGGTAATCTTGCCTTAACTTGTTGGTTTAAAAGGTAATGGCTCGCCGTCTCCTTCATCAGTTAAAATCTCTGAGTGTTTCCAGGGAATCTCTAAAACTTTGCACAACAGTCACTTGAAGGTATCAATACTAGCTATCTCTTAAATTAAATTCTTGTGATCTTTCTTACTTTTAAAATGCAGTCAGACTTTTTTCCCCCTCTGCATTAAATGCATTAAATGCTTCTACTGATCCAGTGGAGTTAAACCCAGAATTGGTTTTTTTTTTTTTTAATTCCTGTTTATTCTATATGATTTATTTAGTTTTGCTCCTAGAGTTTCATTGATTAGAATCCTTAGTTTATAGTCCTGATTTTCTTTATCTCCATCTGTTAGCTCTTGGCATACCTGGACCTCATAAACCTCATAAATAATTTGTTTTCTGTTCAAGAACTTGACTTCAGAAGTCTGCCTATGGGTCTGCAATCTGCATGTTATATAGCCCTATATCTCATAAACTGGTTGTTTATGAGATACAGGGCTATAGATCCTTAACCCAGATTTATCTGTACCAAATACAGTAACTATAGAAAAGAAGCAGTTTTACCTTTGGGGTATGATGTTGTGGTACTAATATATATATATATATATATATATATATATATATATATATATATATATATATATATATATATATATATATATATATATATATATATATATAGACAGAGATGTGGAGACGGAGCAATACTGGAAGAGCATATGGGAGAAGGATGCAACCCATAACGGCAATGCTCAGTGGCTAGTGGATCTGAGGGCAGACCACAGCGACCTCCCTGAACAGGGTCCAGTAACCATCACAGTGGCAGATATCCAAGAAAGGGTCTCCAGTATGAAGAGTTGGACAGCACCAGGGCCCGACATGGTTCACGCCTACTGGCTGAAGAAGCTGACTGCACTCCACGAGCGTCTGGCAGCACAAATGAACCAGCTGCTAGTTAACGAGAGACACCCGGAATGGCTAACTGAAGGCCGGACGGTCCTGATCCCCAAGGACCCCAAGAAGGGACCGGTCCCCTCCAACTACCGACCAATAACCTGCCTCAGTACTACATGGAAGCTCCTGTCAGGCATCATATCGGCTAAGATGAACAGGCACATGGGTCAATACATGAGCGGGACACAGAAAGGAATTGGCAAGAATACCAGAGGTGCAAAACACCAGCTACTGGTAGACAGAACAATCAGCCGAGACTGCAAGACCAGACTGACCAACCTGTGCACTGCCTGGATTGATTACAAGAAGGCCTATGACTCAATGCCCCACAGCTGGATACTGGAATGCCTAGAATTGTACAAGATCAATGGGACCCTAAGAGCCTTCATCAGGAACTCAATGGGGATGTGGCGTACAACACTAGAGGCCAACTCCAAGCCCATAGCACAAGTTACCATCAAGTGCGGGATCTACCAAGGAGATGCTCTGTCCCCACTGCTGTTCTGCATAGGCCTGAACCCCCTCAGTGAGATCATTAACAAGACTGGCTACGGATACCGACTATGGAACGGAGCAGTTGTCAGCCACCTCCTGTACATGGATGACATCAAGCTGTATGCCAAGAGTGAACGAGACATCGATTCACTGATCCACACTACCAGGCTATACAGCAATGACATTGGAATGTCGTTCGGACTGGAGAAGTGTAGTCGGATGGTAACAAAGAGAGGGAAGGTAGTCAGAACTGAGGGGATTGAACTACCAGAAGGCAACATTGCAGACATAGAGGACAGTTACAAGTACCTGGGGATCCCGCAGGCAAATGGGAACCATGAAGAGGCCGCTAGAAAGGCTGCAACCACCAAGTACCTGCAGAGGGTCAGGCAAGTCCTGAGGAGTCAGCTGAATGGTAAGAACAAGATCCGGGCCATCAACACATACGCCCTGCCCGTGATCAGGTACCCTGCTGGGGTAATAGGCTGGCCAAAGGAGGAGATAGAAGCCACTGACATAAAGACAAGAAAGCTCCTGACCATGCATGGAGGGTTTCACCCCAAGTCCAGCACCCTGAGGCTGTACGCTAAGCGGAAGGAAGGGGGCCGGGGACTGGTGAGTGTCAGCACCACAGTCCAGGATGAGACAAGGAACATCCAAGAATACATTGGGAAGATGGCCCCAACTGACCGAGTGCTCAGTGAATACCTCAGGCAGCAGAAACCCAAGAAAGAGGAGGGAGACGAGGAACCATCATGGAAGGACAGGCCCCTGCACGGTATGTACCACCGGCAGATAGAGGAGGTGGCTGATATCCAGAAATCCTACCAGTGGCTGGACAAAGCTGGACTGAAAGACAGCACAGAGGCACTAATCATGGCAGCACAAGAACAAGCTCTGAGTACAAGATCCATAGAGGCTGGGGTCTATCACACCAGGCAAGACCCCAGGTGCAGGCTGTGTAAAGATGCCCCAGAGACAATCCAGCACATAACAGCAGGGTGCAAGATGCTAGCAGGCAAGGCATACATGGAACGCCATAACCAAGTGGCCGGCATAGTGTACAGGAACATCTGTGCCGAGTATAACCTGGAAGTCCCGAGGTCAAAATGGGAGATGCCCCCAAGGGTGATGGAGAATGACCGAGCTAAGATCCTGTGGGACTTCCAGATACAGACGGACAAAATGGTGGTGGCTAACCAACCGGACATAGTGGTGGTAGACAAACAGAAGAAGACGGCCGTAGTGATCGATGTAGCGGTTCCGAATGACAGCAATATCAGGAAGAAGGAACACGAGAAGCTGGAGAAATACCAAGGGCTCAGAGAAGAGCTCGAGAGGATGTGGAGGGTGAAGGTAACGGTGGTCCCCGTGGTAATCGGAGCACTAGGTGCGGTGACTCCCAAGCTAGGCGAGTGGCTCCAGCAGATCCCGGGAATAACATCGGAGATCTCTGTCCAGAAGAGCGCAGTCCTGGGAACAGCTAAGATACTGCGCAGGACCCTCAAGCTCCCAGGCCTCTGGTAGAGGACCCGAGCTTGAAGGATAAACCGCCCGCAGGGGCGTGCTGGGTGTTTTTTTATATATATATATATATATATATATATATATACACTAGGGGTGCAACGATACACAAAATTCACGGTTCGGTTCGGTTCGATACTTTGGTGTCACGGTTCGATATTTTTTCGATACAAAAAATGTTCATGCATTTTTAATTTGTCATTTATTAAAATTATAA